>NC_140184.1:21074074-21086574 GCF_963971535.1 Notolepis coatsorum
AGAGCTACCACAGATAGTAATAGGTTATACGAGTAAGTAATTCATACCATATATATCCTAATAGTTACCTTATTACCATACTTGGCTGAAAATAAACTTTGCTGCCTGTTGTGAATGTGTTTTTCCCTGTAGGTTAATTGTTGAAGTGCCATAAACAACTAGTGACACTTTTTATTATGACATCCTGTTCTCCCTGTCACTTGTAAGATATAAAGGATTAAGCATATGTTTATTATATATATCTGTTTTAAATCTAAGCATATGTTAAGAGATGACTTAAGCGTCAGTAATTATGAAGAATGTATTTGTATTCTTCCTCCCACTTTTATTTTTTTATTTTTTTTTATCTTTTCCCCCCTCCATTTTCCTCAGATTTTCTCCCATCCCAATGTTAGTCGTTATGCCAATTCCCAATCCCCTTCCTGGTCGCTGCGCACTTACCCGCCACAGTCGGTCTGGGAGAGTGGAGGCTATCACGTGCTTCCTCCGACACACGTCCAGCCAATCAACCGCTTCTTTTCACCTGGCAGCGCGGATTCTCATTGAGAGGGCGTAGCGTGTGGAAGGATCACACTATCCCACTCAAGTCCTATCCGCGCTTAGCAGGCGCCCCGACCGAATTGTAGGAGTCGCTGTTTACAACGACCCGGACCCACCCCGCCAGCTTCTCCCACCCTCTAATACTGCCAATTGTATTAGTGTGAACGGCCAGCCCAGCTGGTGACAACCCCGGAGCTGTGAGCTGGATTCGAACAGACGAATCTAGCCGCTCCGGGGTTTGGTGACGAACGCAATCTCCGTTACGCCACCTGACCGCCCTCTTCCTCCTACTTGTGTAAAAACTGTAAGAACTATAACTATAGACTCTAAAAACAGTAACTTGTGTAAGACTACAATATATGTGTAGTCCTGGAGAATGGAGAGGACTGTTCTGTGAAGCCAGGAATGTGACCTTGACAGAGAATCGCTGCCTGCAGAGTTAACCCTTTGCAGTCCTGAGGCAGAGGGAGAACACATGTATGATGTGTAAAAACATATCCACCAATGTTAAGTATATGAGTACTGTATTGTACATGTATATATATATCTCTGTATATATCTGTATATATATATAAGCGTATTAGGCTATTCATGCTAGAAGGACCATGTACTGTAATATTACAGCAGGGCAATTGTTTCATTTCAATAATGCTGGACGCCTTTAGGAATGTGTCTATGACCTTGTGGGCCCCTGCTAGATACAGATGAAGACATAGGGTTTTTCCCAACACAAAGAAAGTAATCTGTTACTTCTCCAGTAAATGTAACGACTAGAAAGGGAGGAGTTCATCCTTACTGAGTGTGTTATGTGTTATGTGTTGATTGGATGGTAGAAATGACATCACTGTATTTAGACCAATAGTAAAAGTTCTTGATATAATGCAGAACCTGTATATAAAGGCCAGCTCGCTTGATCCCAGTGAGATTTTCAGTTTTTATAGAGCCAGGCAATGTCGAGCGGTGTATTGGGGCATGGCCTGGCAATTTTTCAGAGTGGAGTCCCTAGGACAAAGCTTTGTTTTTTAGAGGCTATGCTATGCTAGAGAAGAGATGTTTTGTTTTATACTTATTATTCCTGAATTGGACATTTCCAATGCAGTCTCTTTGTAACTTGCTTTTTCTAATTAAAACAACTTTGTTATAATACTTATTGAATTCGTGGACTGCTTTCTATCACAATGTGCCACGACGCTGGCCTCGCCCTGCTCTCATCTGAGGTAAAACGGTATAGCTATATTCTGGAAGCCATGCATATTGAATCAATTGCTGGTTACTGCTTTTCAGCTAAAGTTATATAAAGGATATAATATATATGTATATATGGCACTGTTTGTTGTTTGCGGGAGCCGGTATCTCTGTGTTCGACGGGCTCCATTGGGTTTGTGGGAAACTGAGAGTCCAGCCACTGCAGGGCATGACGATCGGGCCAACGGATTGATGGACCTGTCGAACTGATAAGAGTTTATGGGGCTTGCAAATAATGATTAGTGTTAGTACGCTAATATTACACTATTAGCAGTAGTAATACTTATAAAAAGCAAAGTAATATCATCAGGCTTTCAAATGATTAGCATTACAGGCCTTTCCTAAAAAAGGATGATAATGGTGGTGACGGTGATGGTGATAATATAGTTACTATTGTTGTAGGCAAAGTAATATAATATGATGATAATATAAATACTATTATTATAGGCAAAAGAGTTCTCCCAGACATACATTCGGTTTATTACAAACAAAGAAGAGGTTAACAACTCTTCTATGCTTATATTTCATATCAACTGGATATAACTAACTAGTGACTATGAAGTAAGCGTGATTAGGAATAGTAATTGACCCGAGAACTTAGCGAGTTTAGCACCTCGCTGGGGGATATCGGGCGGCCACAGGGTTCTATCTCGAGTAGGTGATCTGAGATAGATAAGAGACAACCTGTCGGCTTTCAACACTAATACATAAGTAGGCATACATTTTTGCAGTTGAGCAAAAATGTGCAGTTGAGTAGGCTATATGTGCTGTGTTTTTATGTCTTCCATCGAGGACCACCTTGGAAATAAGTGTTTTAATGAATGCTTTTAGGTGATATCCTCAGGAATACAAATTGGTCAAGATAATTTGTTTTTATGATGTGTTTTTAATTTCGGGGCGGCTACGTGGCGTAGTGGGCAAGATGCTCGCCACGAATACTGGAGACGCTGGGCTCGCCTGTTCGAGCCCAGCGCTCCACATTGCTTTCAGTTTTGGCCGTATTAGGGGGTGGGAAACTGATGGGTGGGGATCGGGCGTTGTGGACAGCGACTCCTACAGGTCGGTTGGTGCGCCTGCGCAGTAGAATCAGGAAGTGTCGGGGGCAGCGTGAGCCTCCCACGCGTTACTCCTCGCCACTGAGAGATCGAGCTGCGCAGGTCAAAAGATGCGACTGCTGTTACCTCAAGTACCGGAGGGGACTTGTGCTATGTATGACTTAGTCCACATTGCAGCCGGCTTGTGGGAGGCAAGAAACAGCGTTCGTGACAGAGGAGGGTTGAATTGGATGATACGAAATTGGGATGGGAGAAAATATATAGAAAATGGGAGAAAAAGTGGATAAAAAAATGATGTGTTTTTAATTTCCAAATACAAATCTAATCAAATAAAAAAAATTGTTTTTGCAGTTATACAGCCTTTTCATGCATCTTTATCAAGGGAACCCGTATCCTAATGATTTTTTAAATAATATTATGATGATACGATATGCACCTAGTAGTTGGGTCATCTGTGGCACTTCGTTTCTCAATGGATTTGTCATCTAGGAGGGTTAATAAACAAATTTAGCCGGGGTGTATTTTTTAAAAGGCGGGGGAAATTTGTGAGAGACCAAAATCCAAAATGGCTGCTGTGGAAATAAACTTTTTAATGGTTTTACCTACAATGATGCACAATACATGGTACCAGCCCCCTCTCAGTCATGTACCAGCCAGCCCCCTCTCAGTCATGTACCAGCCTCCTCTCAGTCATGTATACCAGTCCCCTCTCAGTAATGTACCAGCCCCCTTTCAGTCATGTACCAGCCCCCTCTCAGTCCTGTATACCAGCCCCCTTTCAGTCCTGTACCAGCCCCCTCTCAGTCATGTACCACAGCCCTATCTCAGTCATGTACCAGCCGCCCTCTCAGTCATGTACCAGCCCCCTCTCAGTCATGTACCAGCCCCCCTCTCAGTCATGTACCACAGCCCCCTCTCAGTCATGTACCACAGCCCCATCTCAGTCATGTACCACAGCCCCCTCTCAGTCATGTACCACCCACAGCCCCATCTCAGTCATGTACCAGCCCCCTCTCAGTCATGTACCAGCCCCCCTCTCAGTCATGTACCACAGCCCCCTCTCAGTCATGTACCACAGCCCCATCTCAGTCATGTACCACAGCCCCCTCTCAGTCATGTACCACCCACAGCCCCATCTCAGTCATGTACCACAGCCCCCTCTCAGTCATGTACCACAGCCCCCTCTCAGTCATGTACCACAGCCCCATCTCAGCCATGTACCACAGCCCTCTCTCAGTCATGTACCACAGCCCAATCTCAGTCATGTACCAGCCCCCCTCTCAGTCATGTACCACACGACTGGCGGGGTGCTTAGTAAGAGATGTGATTGGGCCAGCCCAGTGTTAGTCAGTACCAATACATGGTACCAGCCCCCTCTCAATCATGTACCAGCCAGCCCCCTCTCAGTCATGTACCAGCCAGCCCCCTCTCAGTCATGTACCAGCCAGCCCCCTCTCAGTCATGTATACCAGCCGCCCTCTCAGTCCTGTATACCAGCCCCCTCTCAGTCACATACCAGCCCCCTCTCAGTCATGTACCAGCCCCCTCTCAGTCATGTAGCACAGCCCCATCTCAGTCATGTACCACAGCCCCCTCTCAGTCATGTACCACAGCCCCCTCTAAGTCATGTACCACAGCCCCATCTCAGTCATGTACCACAGCCCCCTCTCAGTCATGTACCACAGCCCAATCTCAGTCATGTACCAGCCCCCCCCTCAGTCATGTATCACAGCCCCCTCTCAGTCATGTACCACAGCCCCCTCTCAGTCATGTACCAGCCCCCTCTCAGTCATGTACCACAGCCCCATCTCAGTCATGTACCAGCCCCCTCTTAGTCATGTACCACAGCCCCCTTTCAGTCATGTACCAGCCCCCTCTCAGTCATGTTACCAGCCCCCTCTCAGTCATGTACCACAGCCCCCGCTAAGTCATGTACCAGCCCCCTCTCAGTCATGTACCACAGCCCCATCTCAGTCATGTACCACAGCCCCCTCTAAGTCATGTACCAGCCCCCTCTCAGTCATGTACCACAGCCCCATCTCAGTCATGTACCACAGCCCCCTCTCAGTCATGTACCACAGCCCCCTCTCAGTCATGTACCAGCCCCCTCTCAGTCATGTACCACAGCTCCATCTCAGTCATGTACCACAGCCCCCTCTCAGTCATGTACCTGCACGACTAGCAGGGGGGTGCTTAGTAAGATATGTGATTGGGCCAGCCCAATGTCAGTCAGTACCAAGGGGCCGCTGTTTTATTATCAAATCATAACGGCCCAAATATGCGTCGGCCCACCGGGCATTTGCCCGGTATGCCAGATGGCCAGTCCAGGCCTGCTCAAACCCCACTCTCTTTTCTTGATCCTCCAATCACAACCGCGCTGCTTCCCTCAGAAAGACTTTTCTGGCACTGCTGACCACGGCTGGGGAGCAATGGATAAAAAGACTGGCAACTGTAACCCAGAGTTACTCTAAAAAAGCACAATAATCTGATTACAGATAGTTGATACTGGTTCCAATCCAATCCAACTTTATTTATATAGCACGTTTAAGTTACAACAAGGTTGACCAAGTGCTTCACAATCAAGTCAATAATATAGTAAAAAACACATAGACTGGCGCTCTAGTTGCACACCATGTATCGCGCTGCGTCGCGAAGCGGCCGTCCCGGGTTCACTTCCCACTTCCGGTGACTCCCATTTGCATTCGCATGTCTTCCCCATTTGTCGGTCATGTCTGACCATGAAAAGCAATAAATACAAAAAAAGAAAAATCTAAAAAAATTATTTTAAACACATAGACTAAACACAATACAATGCACACAGAACTACAAACAAATTACGGCAGCAGACTGTAATTTTTTTTAAATGGGAGATATATGTTGGGGGGGCAACTCGTTCCAGAGTTTGAGGGCTGCAACCGCAAACACATGGTCCCCCCTGGTCTTTAGCCTGGTTTTGGGAACAACAAGGAGGGACTGGTCAGCAGACCTCAGAGACCGTAATAGGGTGTAGGGGTGCAGGATCTCGCTGAGGTAGGGTGGAGCCATACCATTTATTGCTTTATATGCAAACAATAGGATCTTAAAATGTATCCTAAACTGCACAGGCAGCCTATGAAGGGACGCGAGGAAAGGAGTGATGTGCTCCCGTTTGCCCGTCCACAGCCGCACAGCAGCGTTTTGGACCAGCTGATGACGCGATAGCCGCAGCGAGGTTGTAGATGATGATACATATCTCACCGAAATAATGGTCTTCCACCAACTTTCTGCATCAGTTTTTGGTTTTATTTGCATTCACTTAATATTTCTAGACCCTTCACACATCAGATATGGCTTGCAGGCAGGCATTTGGGAAGTCTGAGAATGTTCTTAACCCTTCAGCTTCTTTGGACTGTAATTTTTATGCCATTTTGACAGTTTGTCCCTGAAAGCTCTTTGGATGACAAATGGCTGACCATAGCATTGGTTGAGCTTATTCCATGCATCTCTGTTTGCCTCATCATCCTTTCCATAAAAGGTGCCCTCGAGGCATTTGTGAGCAGGGCCACTGACATATTTATTTGGGTTATAAAGTGTATCTGCTGAAGAAATACCCTTGTGATCAGAAATGTAGCCATCCATTCAATGTAGTGGATAAGATCTCCACCAAACACTGTGGGCATCGGGGCGTCTGTTTATGGCCATGCTATCTTGGAACACTAGGGCCAGATAGGACACATCATTAGGGGGGCGCTGGTGTGACACTGTGAGGGTGACACCTTTAGTAGAGGTTATCTGTTTGCTGTTCTGCTGTTTGAGTGTCAGTTTCCTGTCTGATCCTGTCACAGATCTCCAGTCTGGCACGAGCAGCCTCCGTGTCCCTTCCTGCTTGTAGTCACTCTAATTCAGTTTTCTGCATGTCTAATTCCTTCCAGTGTTCTTCCATTATTATTATTATTATTATTATTATTATTATTATTATTATTATTATTATTATTATTATTATTATTATTATTATTATTATTATTATTATTATTATTATTATTATTATTATTATTATTATTATTATTATTATTATTATTATTATTATTATTATTATTATTATTATTATTATTATTATTATTATTATTATTATTATTATTATTATTATTATTATTATTATTATTATTATTATTATTATTATTATTATTATTATTATTATTATTATTATTATTATTATTATTATTATTATTATTATTATTATTATTATTATTATTATTATTATTATTATTATTATTATTATTATTATTATTATTATTATTATTATTATTATTATTATTATTATTATTATTATTATTATTATTATTATTATTATTATTATTATTATTATTATTATGATGCGGCTCCTTCAGCCCTTTTTGCAGCCATGCTCGTTGATTCAGAGTGGTGACTGGCAGTTGACTGAGAGGCAGTACCATATGGAGTAAGCATAGTTTCACACTCAGCATCAAAATCGCCATCTATTGCTGATAAGCACTCGTAGACAATTTTCAGAATGTCTTTAGTTACATGCATCGATTTTGCATCTTAGTTTAGTGGATGGTGTGGCACGCTCTCATGCATTGTAAGCTCTCATGAGTTCATCCTTTCTCTTTTTACCTGCCAATGTAGCCAATCCCCCTTTTGGATGTTCCCATTGTTCATACAAGCTAAGCAGTCTTTTTCCTCAGCTCCTCCATTTGGTAGGCTGAGCGTTTCCTCTGTGGGGTCCCTAGGCCACTCCGAACGATGTGGTATTGTCGACCCGTCAGCGTAATCCATTCTGTGTTGAAGTTCAGCTAGTTGTTCTTCCTTACCTTCAATTATCTCCTTTAATTCCTGCCTCGACATGCCTTCATATTCCTCTTGATGTAGTGAGCCTCTACTTTCTTGTACCTTCTGCTTGTAGCTCGTGTATCTGTTCCTTTATGTGTATATAATTTAGTGTATATATCTGCCCAGTTGTACAGCCCTTGCCTATTCCTATTTTATTTTTACTTAAAATGTTACTATATTTTATTGTGCTATATTTAATTTAGTTTATATCCCATATAATTTTATTCAACCTCTTATTTATTTCATTTTATTTTACTCCACCTCTTTATTGTATTATCTGTCTGTTATTTAATGTCTGTCCGCTAATGTCACATCGATAACGTCCAAAGCAAATTCCTTGTCTGTGAAAACTTGGCAAATAAAGACCTTTCTGATTCTGATGTCATCCATTTTGAGCATAGTTGTATTCTTCTCTACCGCCTAGTCTTTATCAAACACACCAGCACTTTATCTACCGCCTGGCCTTTATCAAACACACCAGCACTTTATCTACCACCTGGTCTTTATCAAACACACCAGCACTTTATCTACCACCTGGTCTTTATCAAACACACCAGCACTTTATCTACCACCTGGTCTTTATCAAACACACCAGCACTTTATCTACCACCTGGCCTTTATCAAACACACCAGCACTTTATCTACCTGGTCTTTATCAAACACACCAGCACTTTATCTACCTGGTCTTTATCAAACGCACCAGTACTTTATCTACCACCTGGTCTTTATCAAACGCACCAGTACTTTATCTACCACCTGGTCTTTATCAAACACACCAGTACTTTATCTACCACCTGGCCTTTATCAAACACACCAGTACTTTATCTACCACCTGGCCTTTATCAAACACACCAGCACTTTATCTACCACCTGGCCTTTATCAAACACACCAAATAAGTAAGTCTCCCCTGGCAAGGTCTTAGGTCGCTTTCACACAGGGGCTGTTTGGTCCGGACTATCGGACCAGAATTCGATAGTCCGGTTTTTCGGGTTTGTGTGAATGCGCGTCGAACTCGGTCCGCGGACCAAACACACAAACTCTGGTCCGACCAAAAGCATAGGTCTCGGTTCGCTTCATCGGACCAAATATAGGAAGTGCTTATTATTACCACTGCTCGCAGCATTCACTGCAAAACAAGCACACTGCATCTATCTATCTATCTATCTATCTATCTATCTATCTATCTATCTATCTATCTATCTATCTATCTATCTATCTATCTATCTATCTATCTATCTATCTATCTATCTATCTATCTATCTATCTATCTATCTATCTATCTATCTATCTATCTATCCATCCATCCATCCATCCATCCATCCATCCATCCATCCATCCATCCATCCATCCATCCATCCATCCATCCATCCATCCATCCATCCATCCATCCATCCATCCATCCATCCATCCATCCATCCATCCATCCATCCATCCATCCATCCATCCATCCATCCATCCATCCATCCATCCATCCATCCATCCATCCATCCATCCATCCATCCATCCATCCATCCATCCATCCATCCATCCATCCATCCATCCATCCATCCATCCATCCATCCATCCATCCATCCATCCATCCATCCATCCATCCATCCATCCATCCATCCATCCATCCATCCATCCATCCATCCATCCATCCATCCATCCATCCATCCATCCATCCATCCATCCATCCATCCATCCATCCATCCATCCATCTATCTATCTATCTATCTATCTATCTATCTATCTATCTATCTATCTATCTATCTATCTATCTATCTATCTATCTATCTATCTATCTATCTATCTATCTATCTATCTATCTATCTATATATCTATCTATCTATCTATCTATATATCTAACTGTGCATCTTGGGAAGAAGGAAGAAAAAACGCGGCTTATTATATTATTACTGAGGCGAACGGCATTCACTGCAAAACAAGCACACTGTACACATATGGGCAGAAGACCAAATAAAACAGCTACTTGTGGGCACTCATAAAAACAACGTGGTGTACAAGTTGTTTAGCGAGAGGATGGTGGTAATGGGCTTCAATAGAACAATGGATCAATGCCACGTCAAAACTCGCCTCCGCTGATCTGGAGGGCTCGCAGTCCACACACAGACACACACGCGTGTGCGCGCGCACACACGGGCTCACAGCCACACACACACATTTCCACTGTCCAATAGACAAGCGCCCTTTTTAGACCGCGTGACATTGTTCATAAAGTTCGGTGCGCCTCACAAATTGCTATGTGAACGCAGACGAACCAAATGAAGAATGCAACAATGTTGCAACTTCACCACCAGAACCGCACCGAGTCCACCAAAACTATATGTGAAAGCGACCTGAATCTAACTTTAAAAAACCTAAACGAAAAAAGGCGTATATTTTCCAGTATGATTATCACAATGACTCAAACGCAAGCGCAAAATAGTGGTTACGAGTTTTTATTCTCCATTGGGTTGCAAGGGCAGCAATTTGCTTCAGTGACTCGTTCATTTCAGTTATTACAGGGCAAATGTCGGGTCAGCTTGTCATTTATTTCTGTCAATGTGCTGGTTCTGTAGGACTGCATCAGTCAACACCCTTGGCTCCCGGCGCACAAATATTTAAAATCATACGATTGAATATTGTTTAAAATAAAAAGCTAAATACTATTATTTTGTGTCATGTTTTCAAATAAGATTGTTCACAACAAAATGCTTTCTACCTTCAATTTGTTGGTTAGATGACCTCCGTGATCAATCTCGCTCTCAGTGAAGTTTCTCATAGTTTGCTTAGCCATTATTCCACATTCCACAAACAGGCATGTTCCCATGGGGGTGTTTCCTTACCATATGGTTAATTGGGGGGCGAATGCTTAGAATCGTGCACGAGCATAGACGGTAAGAACAATTGGTATTTATCAACACAGAGTGTGCGTACGACCTGTGCACGCACGTTTGATAAATCCAGATTTGAGACATTCGAAATTCCGTAGGAACGAAAATAGAACACTTTCTACGCATTATTGATAAATGAGGGCCCTGGCCTTTATCAAACGCACCAGCCCTTTATCTACCGCCTGGCCTTTATCAAACGGAATCCAACAAGCTCTGATTCCTCACTTTGCCAACCACAGGACCACATTAAACTGCATCGAAACATAGTTTTATAATGAGCAACAAAGGCTTGTGTTGTTCCTTGACCCCAGAGTCACCCCAGCGCTGCTGTAAAGATGTTTGCATTGTAGGCAGACCAGTAGTAAAGCATCAGAGTTGAGTTAAATATCCTGGAGGCAGAGAGGGAAGTTCAGCTCCATTTGATGGGATATACTGGACACACAGGTCACTCACCTACCCGCCCTACATCCTTGAAACTTTATAATGATAAGTACTGTCAGAAGGTTGATATAGGTGGGCGTCCCACCCAAGTCCCAAACATCAGAACACAGAGGCAGGATGGGTAGACATTTGAGAAGTTAAATATTGATGTGAAATCTCACGTGACAATACTGAATGATGTCAAAACTGTCTATCTATCATACAACACCTTTTTATACCATGGATGTTATGGACTATAGTAATAACAAAACAATAGCATCCATTACTACTACCTCCCTTTTCACACTACTATCTCCGCTTAAAAGCAGTTATTCGTTCTGCGTGCGGCCAAACAACGCATGAGATATTGATTAAATATGAAATACAAATATTTTACCTTTATTGGGAATTTCCCTCTTAGGGATAATAAAGATGAACTTGACTTGACTTGTCCTATACTGTATCATACCATATATTTCCCAGAAAGGTTACTTGTGTCTTCAATATCACAAAAGCAAGGGCAAATATAAAAAGTCCATGGGCGAAGGGCGGCTACGTGGCGTAGTGGGCAAGGCCGCAAGGGACTCGCCACGAAATGCCCAGCGCTCCACATTTGCTTTCAGTTTAGCTGGTCGTCCGTACTAATACACATTGGCCGTATTAGGGGGTGGGAAACTGATGGGTGGGGATCGTGCGGTGTGGACAGCGACTCCTACAGGTCGGTTGGTGCGCCTGCGCAGTAGAATCAGGAAGTGTCGGGGGCAGCGTGAGCCTCCCACGCATTACTCCTCGCCACTGAGAGATCGAGCTGCGCAGGTGAAAAGATGCGACTGCTGTTACCTCAAGTACCGGAGGGGACTTGTGCTATGTATGACTTAGTCCACATTGCAGCCGGCTTGTGGGAGGCAAGAAACAGCGTCCGTGACAGGGGAGGGTTGAATTGGATGATACGAAATTGGGATGGGAGAAAATATAGAAAAAATGGGAGAAAAAGTGGATACAAAAAAAAAATCCATGGGCGGTGATTGATTGATTGAAAATGTTATTGACAGATTGCAGAATGGGTACAATACAGTACGGCTCAATACATACATTACAATTGTTAAAGGGATGCAGACCAGAGAAAGACTTTTGTCTTGTTTACATCAGGGTCCCCCATTTTCAATTCATAATGAATTAAGGGTGCAATTAGCACCGTGCAATCCATTCTTTGTGGATCCCGCCCCATGTCTATCATAAAACTATGGAATAACTGTGACAACAAATAAAACATGTGTAGTTCGATACATAGATTTAAGAAATTATTCAAATATAAGGTGATACATAAATATAAAACCTTATTATTATCCTAATTATATTTTATTATAACATAACTGTATTAAAATCGTAAAAAAAAAGATATATAAAAAAGAAATAAATGTGTATACATTTGGTATATAAAACTATGAAACTTGTGTAACCTTTTGTTTTTGCAAAATGATGTACTGTAATGTACTGTAATCCATGTTTTTTTATTTTATTTTATTTATGTAA
>NC_140184.1:21093391-21108391 GCF_963971535.1 Notolepis coatsorum
CCACAGCCCCATCTCAGTCATGTACCACAGCCCCCTCTCAGTCATGTACCACAGCCCCCTCTCAGTCATGTACCACAGCCCCCTGTCAGTCATGTACCAGCCCCCTCTCAGTCATGTACCACAGCTCCATCTCAGTCATGTACCACAGCCCCCTCTCAGTCATGTACCAGCCCCCTCTCAGTCATGTACCACAGCTCCATCTCAGTCATGTACCAGCCCCCTCTCAGTCATGTACCACAGCTCCATCTCAGTCATGTACCAGCCCCCTCTCAGTCATGTACCACAGCTCCATCTCAGTCATGTACCACAGCCCCCTCTCAGTCATGTACCTGCACGACTAGCAGGGGGGTGCTTAGTAAGATATGTGATTGGGCCAGCCCAGTGTCAGTCAGTACCAAGGGGCCGCTGTTTTATTATCAAATCATAACGGCCCAAATATGCGTCGGCCCACCGGGCATTTGCCCGGTATGCCAGATGGCCAGTCCAGGCCTGCTCAAACCCCACTCTCTTTTCTTGATCCTCCAATCACAACCGCGCTGCTTCCCTCAGAAAGACTTTTCTGGCACTGCTGACCACGGCTGGGGAGCAATGGATAAAAAGACTGGCAACTGTAACCCAGAGTTACTCTAAAAAAGCACAATAATCTGATTACAGATAGTTGATACTGGTTCCAATCCAATCCAACTTTATTTATATAGCACGTTTAAGTTACAACAAGGTTGACCAAGTGCTTCACAATCAAGTCAATAATATAGTAAAAAACACATAGACTGGCGCTCTAGTTGCACACCATGTATCACGCTGCGTCGCGAAGCGGCCGTCCCGGGTTCACTTCCCACTTCCGGTGACTCCCATTTGCATTCGCATGTCTTCCCCATTTGTCGGTCATGTCTGACCATGAAAAGCAATAAATACAAAAAAAGAAAAATCTAAAAAAATTTGTTTAAACACATAGACTAAACACAATACAATGCACACAGAACTACAAACAAATTACGGCAGCAGACTGTAATTTTTTTTAAATGGGAGAACAGATATGTTTTAAGATGGGACTTAAACATTGGGAGCGTTGGGGCCTGCCTAATGTTGGGGGGGCAACTCGTTCCAGAGTTTGAGGGCTGCAACCGCAAACACATGGTCCCCCCTGGTCTTTAGCCTGGCTTTGGGAACAACAAGGAGGGACTGGTCAGCAGACCTCAGAGACCGTAATAGGGTGTAGGGGTGCAGGATCTCGCTGAGGTAGGGTGGAGCCATACCATTTATTGCTTTATATGCAAACAATAGGATCTTAAAATGTATCCTAAACTGCACAGGCAGCCTATGAAGGGACGCGAGGAAAGGAGTGATGTGCTCCCGTTTGCCCGTCCACAGCCGCACAGCAGCGTTTTGGACCAGCTGATGACGCGATAGCCGCCGCGAGGTTGTAGATGATGATACATATCTCACCGAAATAATGGTCTTCCACCAACTTTCTGCATCAGTTTTTGGTTTTATTTGCATTCACTTAATATTTCTAGACCCTTCACACATCAGATATGGCTTGCAGGCAGGCATTTGGGAAGTCTGAGAATGTTCTTAACCCTTCAGCTTCTTTGGACTGTAATTTTTATGCCATTTTGACAGTTTGTCCCTGAAAGCTCTTTGGATGACAAATGGCTGACCATAGCATTGGTTGAGCTTATTCCATGCATCTCTGTTTGCCTCATCATCATTTCCATAAAAGGTGCCCTCGAGGCATTTGTGAGCAGGGCCACTGACATATTTATTTGGGTTATAAAGTGTATCTGCTGAAGAAATACCCTTGTGATCAGAAATGTAGCCATCCATTCAATGTAGTGGATAAGATCTCCACCAAACACTGTGGGCATCGGGGCGTCTGTTTATGGCCATGCTATCTTGGAACACTAGGGCCAGATAGGACACATCATTAGGGGGGCGCTGGTGTGACACTGTGAGGGTGACACCTTTAGTGGAGGTTATCTGTTTGCTGTTCTGCTGTTTGAGTGTCAGTTTCCTGTCTGATCCTGTCACAGATCTCCAGTCTGGCACGAGCAGCCTCCGTGTCCCTTCCTGCTTGTAGTCACTCTAATTCAGTTTTCTGCATGTCTAATTCCTTCCAGTGTTCTTCCATTATTATTGTTATTATTATTATTATTATTATTATTATTATTATTATTATTATTATTATTATTATTATTATTATTATTATTATTATTATTATTATTATTATTATTATTATTATTATTATTATTATTATTAGTATTATTATTATCATCATCATCATCATCATCATCATCATCATCATCATCATCATCATCATCATCATCATCATCATCATTATTATTATTATTATTATTATTATTATTATTATTATTATTATTATTATTATTATTATTATTATTATTATTATTATTATTATTATTATTATTATTATTATTATTATTATTATTATTATTATTATTATTATTATTATTATTATTATTATTATTATTATTATTATTATTATGATGCGGCTCCTTCAGCCCTTTTTGCAGCCATGCTCGTTGATTCAGAGTGGTGACTGGCAGTTGACTGAGAGGCAGTACCATATGGAGTAAGCATAGTTTCACACTCAGCATCAAAATCGCCATCTATTGCTGATAAGCACTCGTAGACAATTTTCAGAATGTCTTTCGTTTTTCATGTATCGATTTTGCATCTTAGTTTAGTGGATGGTGTGGCACGCTCTCATGCATTGTAAGCTCTCATGAGTTCATCCTTTCTCTTTTTACCTGCCAATGTAGCCAATCCCCCTTTTGGATGTTCCCATTTGAGATTCCCATTGTTCATACAAGCTAAGCAGTCTTTTTCCCTTTTACTCAGCTCCTCCATTTGGTAGGCTGAGCATTTCCTCTGTGGGGTCCCTAGGCCACTCCGAACGATGTGGTATTGTCGACCCGTCAGCGTAATCCATTCTGTGTTGAAGTTCAGCTAGTTGTTCTTCCTTACCTTCAATTATCTCCTTTAATTCCTGCCTCGACATGCCTTCATATTCCTCTTGATGTAGTGAGCCTCTACTTTCTTGTACGTTCTGCTTGTAGCTCGTGTATCTGTTCCTTTATGTGTATATAATTGTATATATCTGCCCAGTTGTACAGCCCTTGCCTATTCCTATTTTATTTTTACTTAAAATGTTACTATATTTTATTGTGCTATATTTAATTTAGTTTATATCCCATATAATTTTATTCAACCTCTTATTTATTTCATTTTATTTTACTCCACCTCTTTATTGTATTATCTGTCTGTTATTTAATGTCTGTCCGCTAATGTCACATCGATAACGTCCAAAGCAAATTCCTTGTCTGTGAAAACTTGGCAAATAAAGACCTTTCTGATTCTGATGTCATCCATTTTGAGCATAGTTGTATTCTTCTCTACCGCCTGGCCTTTATCAAACGCACCAGCACTTTATCTACCGCCTGGCCTTTATCAAACACACCAGCACTTTATCTACCACCTGGCCTTTATCAAACACACCAGCACTTTATCTACCACCTGGCCTTTATCAAACACACCAGCACTTTATCTACCACCTGGCCTTTATCAAACACACCAGCACTTTATCTACCACCTGGCCTTTATCAAACACACCAGCACTTTATCTACCGCCTGGCCTTTATCAAACACACCAGCACTTTATCTACCACCTGGTCTTTATCAAACACACCAGCACTTTATCTACCGCCTGGCCTTTATCAAACACACCAGCACTTTATCTACCTGGTCTTTATCAAACGCACCAGCACTTTATCTACCACCTGGTCTTTATCAAACACACCAGCACTTTATCTACCGCCTGGCCTTTATCAAACACACCAGCACTTTATCTACCACCTGGCCTTTATCAAACACACCAGTACTTTATCTACCACCTGGCCTTTATCAAACACACCAGCACTTTATCTACCACCTGGTCTTTATCAAACACACCAGCACTTTATCTACCACCTGGTCTTTATCAAACACACCAGCACTTTATCTACCGCCTGGCCTTTATCAAACACACCAGTACTTTATCTACCACCTGGCCTTTATCAAACACACCAGCACTTTATCTACCTGGTCTTTATCAAACACACCAAATAAGTAAGTCTCCCCTGGCAAGGTCTTAGGTCGCTTTCACACAGGGGCTGTTTGGTCCGGACTATCGGACCAGAATTCGATAGTCCGGTTTTTCGGGTTTGTGTGAATGCGCGTCGAACTCGGTCCGCGGACCAAACACACGAACTCTGGTCCGACCAAAAGCATAGGTCTCGGTTCGCTTCATCGGACCAAATATAGGAAGTGCTTATTATTACCACTGCTCGCAGCATTCACTGCAAAACAAGCACACTATCTATCTATCTATCTATCTATCTATCTATCTATCTATCTATCTATCTATCTATCTATCTATCTATCTATCTATCTATCTATCTATCTATCTATCTATCTATCTATCTATCTATCTATCTATCTATCTATCTATCTATCTATCTATCTATCTATCTATCTATCTATCTATCTATCTATCTATCTATCTATCTATCTATCTATCTATCTATCTATCTATCTATCTATCTATCTATCTATCTATCTATCTATCTATCTATCTATCTATCTATCTATCTATCTATCTATCTATCTATCTATCTATCTATCTATCTATCTATCTATCTATCTATCTATCTATCTATCTATCTATCTATCTATCTATCTATCTATCTATCTATCTATCTATCTATCTATCTATCTATCTATCTATCTATCTATCTATCTATCTATCTATCTATCTATCTATCTATCTATCTATCTATCTATCTATCTATCTATCTATCTATCTATCTATCTATCTATCTATCTATCTATCTATCTATCTATCTATCTATCTATCTATCTATCTATCTATCTATCTATCTATCTATCTATCTATCTATCTATCTATCTATCTATCTATCTATCTATCTATCTATCTATCTATCTATCTATCTATCTATCTATCTATCTATCTATCTATCTATCTATCTATCTATCTATCTATCTATCTATCTATCTATCTATCTATCTATCTATCTATCTATCTATCTATCTATCTATCTATCTATCTATCTATCTATCTATCTATCTATCTATCTATCTATCTATCTATCTATCTATCTATCTATCTATCTATCTATCTATCTATCTATCTATCTATCTATCTATCTATCTATCTATCTATCTATCTATCTATCTATCTATCTATCTATCTATCTATCTATCTATCTATCTATCTATCTATCTATCTATCTATCTATCTATCTATCTATCTATCTATCTATCTATCTATCTATCTATCTATCTATCTATCTATCTATCTATCTATCTATCTATCTATCTATCTATCTATCTATCTATCTATCTATCTATCTATCTATCTATCTATCTATCTATCTATCTATCTATCTATCTATCTATCTATCTATCTATCTATCTATCTATCTATCTATCTATCTATCTATCTATCTATCTATCTATCTATCTATCTATCTATCTATCTATCTATCTATCTATCTATCTATCTATCTATCTATCTATCTATCTATCTATCTATCTATCTATCTATCTATCTATCTATCTATCTATCTATCTAACTGTGCATCTTGGGAAGAAGGAAGAAAAAACGCGGCTTATTATATTATTACTGAGGCGAACGGCATTCACTGCAAAACAAGCACACTGTACACATATGGGCAGAAAACCAAATAAAACAGCTACTTGTGGGCACTCATAAAAACAACGTGGTGTACAAGTTGTTTAGCGAGAGGATGGTGATAATGGGCTTCAATAGAACAATGGATCAATGCCACGTCAAAACTCGCCTCCGCTGATCTGGAGGGCTCGCCGTCCACACACAGACACACGCGCGCGCGCGCGCACACACACAGGCTCACAGCCACACACACACATTTCCACTGTCCAATAGACAAGCGCCCTTTTTAGACCGCGTGACATTGTTCATAAAGTTCGGTGCGCCTCACAAATTTCTGTGTGAACGCAGATGAACCAAATGAAGAATGCAACAATGTTGCAACTTCACCACCAGAACCGCACCGAGTCCACCAAAACTATATGTGAAAGCGACCTGAATCTAACTTTAAAAACCTAAACGAAAAAAGGCGTATATTTTCCAGTATGATTATCACAATGACTCAAACGCAAGCGCAAAATAGTGGTTACGAGTTTTTATTCTCCATTGGGTTGCAAGGGCAGCAATTTGCTTCAGTGACTCGTTCATTTCAGTTATTACAGGGCAAATGTCGGGTCAGCTTGTCATTTATTTCTGTCAATGTGCTGGTTCTGTAGGACTGCATCAGTCAACACCCTTGGCTCCCGGCGCACAAATATTTAAAATCATACGATTGAATATTGTTTAAAATAAAAAGCTAAATACTATTATTTTGTGTCATGTTTTCAAATAAGATTGTTCACAACAAAATGCTTTCTACCTTCAATTTGTTGGTTAGATGACCTCCGTGATCAATCTCGCTCTCAGTGAAGTTTCTCATAGTTTGCTTAGCCATTATTCCACATTCCACAAACAGGCATGTTCCCATGGGGGTGTTTCCTTACCATATGGTTAATTGGGGGGCGAATGCTTAGAATCGTGCACGAGCATAGACGGTAAGAACAATTGGTATTTATCAACACGGAGTGTGCGTACGACCTGTGCACGCACGTTTGATAAATCCAGATTTGAGACATTCTAAATTCCGTAGGAACGAAAATAGAACACTTTCTACGCATTATTGATAAATGAGGGCCCTGGCCTTTATCAAACGCACCAGCCCTTTATCTACCGCCTGGCCTTTATCAAACGGAATCCAACAAGCTCTGATTCCTCACTTTGCCAACCACAGGACCACATTAAACTGCATCGAAACATAGTTTTATAATGAGCAACAAAGGCTTGTGTTGTTCCTTGACCCCAGAGTCACCCCAGCGCTGCTGTAAAGATGTTTGCATTGTAGGCAGACCAGTAGTAAAGCATCAGAGTTGAGTTAAATATCCTGGAGGCAGAGAGGGAAGTTCAGCTCCATTTGGTGGGATATACTGGACACACAGGTCACTCACCTACCCGCCCTACATCCTTGAAACTTTATAATGATAAGTACTGTCAGAAGGTTGATATAGGTGGGCGTCCCACCCAAGTCCCAAACATCAGAACACAGAGGCAGGATGGGTAGACATTTGAGAAGTTAAATATTGATGTGAAATCTCACGTGACAATACTGAATGATGTCAAAACTGTCTATCTATCATACAACACCTTTTTATACCATGGATGTTATGGACTATAGTAATAACAAAACAATAGCATCCATTACTACTACCTCCCTTTTCACACTACTATCTCCGCTTAAAAGCAGTTATTCGTTCTGCGTGCGGCCAAACAACACATGAGATATTGATTAAATATGACATACAAATATTTGACCTTTATTGGGAATTTCCCTCTTAGGGATAATAAAGATGAACTTGACTTGACTTGTCCTATACTGTATCATACCATATATTTCCCAGAAAGGTTACTTGTGTCTTCAATATCACAAAGGCAAGGGCAAATATAAAAAGTCCATGGGCGAAGGGCGGCTACGTGGCGTAGTGGGCAAGGCACTCGCCACGAAATGCTGGAGACGCTGGGCTCGTCAGTTCGAGCCCAGCGCTCCACATTTGCTTTCAGTTTAGCTGGTCGTCCGTACTAATACACATTGGCCGTATTAGGGGGTGGGAAACTGATGGGTGGGGATCGGGCGTTGTGGACAGCGACTCCTACAGGTTGGTTGGTGCGCCTGCGCAGTGTCAGGATCCCGCCCCATGTCTATCATAAAACTATGGAATAACTGTGACAACAAATAAAACATGTGTAGTTCGATACATAGATTTAAGAAATTATTCAAATATAAGGTGATACATAAATATAAAACCTTATTATTATCCTAATTATATTTTATTATAACATAACTGTATTAAAATCGTAAAAAAAAAGATATATAAAAAAGAAATAAATGTGTATACGTTTGGTATATAAAACTATGAAACTTTTGTAACCTTTTGTTTTTGCAAAATGATGTACTGTAATGTACTGTAATCCACGTTTTTTTATTTTATTTATGTAATGTAAAAATGGTAGGCAATTATATGCCTCGGCTTAAGCCTACACCTTTTCTGTATTTTTTTTATTTTTTTTTATAAATGCCCTGTACATTGCTTTGTAAAAGAAGACAAGATAGAAGAGATAAAATCATGAATTAATTCATATTAGATTAGATTAGATTAGATTAGATTAGATTAGATTAGATTAGATTAGATTAGATTAGATTAGATTAGATTAGATTAGATTAGATTAGATTAGATTAGAATAGATTAGATTAGATTAGATTAGATCAGATTAGATTACATTAGATTCAAATGTATTGTCATTATACAGCACAAGTACAGTACAACGAAAATAGGTTTGGCATCTAACCAGAGTGCAAATGTAACAGTAAAGTGCAATAGTAATATACAGTGTACAGGGGTGGGAATCGCCAGAGACCTCACGATACGATACTATCGCGATACTTGCGTCACGATACGATAATATCGCGATACTAAATATATCGCGATACGCTGAAAATATTGCGATATTTTTTTGCTCAAATTTAATTTATTACCTTTTTTCAACTGTAAAGTAAAACTTTGTCAACATGTTTTATCTAATAAAATAAAGTTCAGTCTGTTCATCTCACTTCAATCATTTTTATTGCAGAACATGGTATTTTCTCAAGCAGACAGATGTAAAAACTGTGTTGCATGTACCTGACAAACTGAACTGTTTGTATTACAGTCATATTCCATGTGTGTGTGTGGACTACTGTACTATTACAGGTATTGAAATGAACAATGCAACTTTTTTTATGAATAATTAAATATCGATACTTGGCGTCCCTGTATATATACAGTATCGCCACGCAAAGTATCGCGATACTACTACGTATCGATTTTTTCCCCCACCCCTAGTGTACAGGTGATAAAACTGGAGTATATAAATGAGTACTACTGAGTAATAATACTAATCAGATGTATGTATAGTGTTATAATTATTATGTACATTGATACAGGTATAAGGACACTATGGTAGTAAGTCATACTGGCCAGCAGTATTAACTAGTAAGAGTAGGTAAGGAATATGTACAGATATAGATATAGTATCTACATGTATGTAAAAAGGATTATATGCAGGTATACAGACAGATGTGGATAAATATATATACGGTAAATAAATAAATATATATATATATATGTATACAGCATTATTGTACATGCTATCATACAGAGTTATATGGGTAGACTAGTTAAGGTATATATATATAGTATGTCCTGAGGGAGCTTTCCTTGGAACCCAAAGATCATTTAAGGTCTCAAAAGATTACATTTACAAATGAAAGAGGGAGACCAGAATGACTTTCTCTAACTAATAACCAGTCAGACCAGCCTGGACAGTTCTTCCGTTCTGTATACATTTGACATAAATACACTCACCCTCTCCAGATATACTGGGCATATTTGCATAGTATGCATTGCTGAGAGTAAACACAAAACTGAGATCCAGGACAGCGTTGAAAACATTATCATTTTCACATGCAGATGATTTGACACAAACATAGCATGAAGGACATAGAGATGTTTGTTTAGGGAACTTATGATGTATGGAGAGTGACAGAAAGAGAGAGAGAGAGAGAGAGAGAGAGAGATAGAGAGAGAGAGAGGGGTGTATGAGAGAGAGAGAGAGAGAGAGAGAGAGAGAGAGAGAGAGAGAGAGAGAGAGAGAGAGAGAGAGAGAGAGAGAGAGAGAGAGAGAGACAGACAGACAGACAGACAGACAGACAGACAGACAGACAGACAGACAGACAGACAGACAGACAGACAGACAGACAGACAGACAGACAGACAGACAGACAGACAGACAGACAGACAGACAGACAGACAGACAGACAGAGCATATACATTGCTATGTGCGTTTTAATTGTACTACATGTTATTTGTCTCTGTGTATCTGTGTTTGTATTGCAAGTGAAGTACTTGGCAGCCGTCCCTGCCACTCTATTCAACAAAGATTTACATGCTCCGCCTTTTTGTAAATACTGGCGATTATTGTTTTCCAGCTATGTTTGATTAGTGTGTACCACGGCTGGATTTATGTTGTGAACAATCTGGGAACATGTTAGTGTTACAGTGTGTGTTAACTAGTGGGGCAAAATAAACCCCCAAGAACACAAACAACTGCATTTACTCACACACATTACACACAGACATTACACACATGCATGCACGCACATGCACACACACAGACAGACAGACAGACAGACAGACAGACAGACAGACAGACAGACAGACAGACAGACAGACAGACAGACAGACAGACAGACAGACAGACAGACAGACAGACAGACAGACAGACAGACAGACAGACAGACAGACAGACAGACAGACAGACAGACAGACAGACAGACAGACAGACACGCACGCATTTTTTTTGTCTCTGCTCCCTCTCAGTCCTGTACATTTAGACATCTAGCTGATGCTTTTATCCAAAGCAACTTACAGGTTCTGTACAACAAGTCAGCACAACTCTGGCACCTAAGGGTAAGTAACATTGTTCGTCAAACAGTGTCAAACTAGGGGAGCCAGGGTGGCGCACCACGTAGCTGCGCTGCAGTGCAACACGGACTTCTCGGGTTCGACTCCCGGACCCGGAGACCTTTGGTCTTCCCCCAAGTCTTCTCCCAACCTTCCTCTCTGTCGGGCCTGTCCGAAATAAAAAAGCAGTAAAATGCCAAAAAAATATATAAAAAAAAAATAATAAATAAATAAATAAATAAAAAAACAGTGTCGAACTTGAGTGCTACAGACTTGAGTGCATATTAGCATAGTAGGTAATAATATAGGCAAGGTCGATTCCTTAGTAGCAGAGTGCATACTAGTAAAAGACAGTAAAAAGGTTAGTATTTAACATGGGCTGACTTTGGTAGGTTGGAGATCAGGCGGGCCGCTGCATCTTGTAGATTCTATTCTATTCTATTCTATTCTATTCTATTCTATTCTATTCTATTCTATTCTATTCTATTCTATAGTGCAGTCTGAAGAGGCTACAGTATCTGTACAGTATGGCCCCATCTTAACCCTTTCACTGCCACACGACAGAAGGTTAACCCTTTACCATCACACAACCGACGGTTACCCGGCTGTTGTGTGGCAGTGAAAGGATTAACCTTCTGTGTATTGTCGCAGTGAAAGGGTTAACTGTTTGGTAGTGCGGCAGTGAAAGGGTTAAGGCTGTACATGGTCTCCAAGGGCCCCATCTTAAGGCTGTACCTGGTCTCCAGGGGCCCCATCTTAAGGCTGTACGTGGTCTCCAGGGGCCCCATCTTAAGGCTGTACATGGTCTCCAGGGGCCCCATCTTAAGGCTGTACATGGTCTCCAGGGGCCCCATCTTAAGGCTGTATGTGGTCTCCAGGGGCCCCATCTTAAGGCTGTACATGGTCTCCAGGGGCCCCATCTTAAGGCTGTACCTGGTCTCCAGGGGGCCCATCTTAAGGCTGTACCTGGTCTCCAGGGGGCCCATCTTAAGGCTGTACATGGTCTCCAGGGGCCCCATCTTAAGGCTGTACATGGTCTCCAGGGGCCCCATCTTAAGGCTGTACATGGTCTCCAGGGGGCCCATCTTAAGGCTGTACATGGTCTCCAGGGGCCCCATCTTAAGGCTGTACATGGTCTCCAGGGGCCCCATCTTAAGGCTGTACGTGGTCTCCAGGGGGCCCATCTTAAGGCTGTACATGGTCTCCAGGGGCCCCATCTTAAGGTTGTACATGGTCTCCAGGGGCCCCATCTTAAGGCTGTACATGGTCTCCAGGGGCCCCATCTTAAGGCTGTACATGGTCTCCAGGGGCCCCATCTTAAGGCTGTACATGGTCTCCAGGGGCCCCATCTTAAGGCTGTACATGGTCTCCAGGGGCCCCATCTTAAGGCTGTACGTGGTCTCCAGGGGCCCCATCTTAACCTCTTAAGGGGAGACACTACAGGTGAATAGGGTAAAAAAATTAACTAATAGATATCACAATGAAAATTCCCCAGTTGATTACTTATATTAAGACAAGACTTTTTTGTATTACAAGTTTTCTGAAATTGTATGTTTAAATATGCAAATGAGGCATTATCTACTTAAATATGCACTAATTTGCATATAATTCCAGGACAGAAATCTGAACATTGGATAAAGCCATTTTCAAAATTATAGTTTCATTTGGTTGACATATTAGAGCCAAAGGTTATTACAGAGGGGATTTTGGATATCTCTTTTTATCACTCCATAAATCAGAAAATACTCCATTCAGTCCATTTTTATGGTAAAATTCCATATTTCGCCATGTTTTTAGGAATAAAATGTGATATAAATCTGGGTATGAATGCGATATCAACAAACCCTTCTGTAAATACCTTCAGAACATAGATATGAATAGAACTGGAAGTTTTGGTGTATGTGAGTGCTACTGAAGTGGAGATTTCTGGCTCAGAGTATGAGGAAAAACTCTTAAAACTCATTTTTGGGAAAACGCCTTCAAAGTTCTGTATTGTAAAATGCCATACTTTTTTTTTTGAAACAGATATTTACAAACACAATATCTAATCAAACCATTAGTAATAGACAACCTAAACACATGCCTGATAACTGAATAATAATAATAATGATGTTATTGAACTGAACATAACTACACACGGCTACAAACAGTGTAGTACAGTGTAGTACCCCCTAATAGGCAAAAAATATTTAAATAGATATCACTATGAAACTTTCCCAGTTTGTTATGTACATATAAACTAAGAAAAAATATATTGCAAGTTTTCTGAAATTTATGTTTATATATGCAAATGAGGCACTTCCCCATTAAATATGTGCACATTTATGGATGCAATAAGGCAAAATGAAGTAAAATAAACAACTAAATGTGTGTTATTGACGTTTTATTGTCATTAGTTTCATAGAAGACATGTTTAGGAAGCAAAATATAACAAAATCTCAAAATCAACAAAAAAAGTATATTTGCCTATTCACCTGCAGTGTCTCGCCTTAAGCCTGAGCGGTCCGGTACGGGTACAAGATTGATATCACACCATAAATCCATCTCTACAGAATGTATGAATTAATGTGTTTTTTTTCTTCAAATGTAGCCAAGAGTAAAGATCCTAACCCTGTCAAAACAGCAGTCAAAGTGTATATTGGAACACATAAAATAGAACACAGTTAGTTGCTCTACCTTTCTGTGAACATCTAGCAAAAAACGGCGTTGCAATCTGATGAAAAATGGCAGAGCAATTTACATTATAAAAAAGTAACTCTACTTACAGTAGATTTCATTGACGGTTTTTGCTGCCCTGTCAGGGACGCCTGGTGGTACTAAATCCAGATTGAACTCTGCCATTGGAAAGGGGAGATTTGACCCGACCCATAGATGTGTGACTTGGCCATAATAATATTCTAATCATATTTCAAATTATGTGTCCGGATGGCAGAATTCAGTACTGTATCTACAAAACCTCCTGTAAATCATCTGCCCTTTATTGATTTGCTTAGATTTTTTGTACACGTGATCTCAAGAAGGTGCTAAATGAGCCCATTGGCAATGTCTGGTACATTTTTGCATGGTGTTATTCACCGTCAAAGAGAAAAAAGACACAATAGTAATAGCCTAGTAACAGACACAATATTTCTGACACTGGGAATACATTCCCTGAGATCCATAGATGTCGCTAGATACCAAGAACATGCAAATGGAACTTGTAGAAGTGGAGCAATCTTCCATTTACTTAGGTATGTATTATTAGGTGAATCTTCGGAAAATATGGCTAGGGCCTAAGAAGTTAAGGCTGTATGGTCTCCATGGGGCCCCATCTTAAGGCTGTATAGGGTCCAGGGGGGTCCTCAGGAGGAACACGATGAGACTTTGCCCCTGCCAGGTTCGGTTACTATGACCTCAGGGTGTCTTGTGAGGCTGTTTAATTGTCAATGTAAGTTCACAGTGTAATGCTCACAGCAGGTTCTAGAGACAGAAACCATGGCTCAGTCACATGTCATTATATTCTAGTATGAGTATGGACAGCATAGAAAAACATCTGGTATCTATTAAATCATATTCAGTCAATATAGTTTGTTGTGATACTAGTGTCCAAGAACCAACTGTTGGAATCTGATCAAATCCGATCTTGTGTGTCTTACTCTGGATCACTCTCAGACCTCATACTGTATGTAAATCTGATTTTAAAGTTATATTCGCTAGGGAAATATCACGAGGAGACACTCTGACTAATGTATTTTGCTCAGAGGGGTATCTTATCTCGTAAAGACATACAGTAGATAAATATAGCATCTTCACAGCTGGTTTGAGGCCATGTTCTAACATTCCTCAGAGTTCCTCAGCATGCAAATACTGCCAAATGACTAGGTGTGCAGTCTGTAAGATACGGGCAGCTGTCTTTTAACAGGCACTGTAAACTTCAACATGAGCTCATAGCAAAACCAGTTATCAACAAGTGTACATACAAATGATACAGAGCGATACAGTGTATAATTGGTAAAGTGAGTGGTGTAAACTGCAACACAGTCACATCTTGACCTATGAGTGTTTTGGTTGTGCATGTGCATTTACATGTTATTTTGTGTGTGCATGGGCACATAACTGCATGTGTGTATGCATGTAGTATATGTATGCAGTAATACCTGCTCGTATGCATGCTGCATGTGTGTGTGTGTGTGCGTGTGTGTGACTGTCTGTATGCATGTATGCTTCTGTGTGTGTGTGTGTGTGTGTGTGCGTGCGTGCGTGCGTGCGTGCGTGCGTGCGTGCGTGCGTGCGTGCGTGCGTGCGTGCGTGCGTGCGTGCGTGTGTGTGTGTGTGTGT
>NC_140184.1:21115891-21120891 GCF_963971535.1 Notolepis coatsorum
ATATCACAATGAAAAACCTTTCAGAAAGGTTTTTGTAAGATGTTCGCATGGCATTTTAGTCAAATATGGTGAATTTCTTCAGTTTATGTGATGTTTAAGATACATTTCCAGATACACTGGAAGCCAATTGCAGTGGTGAATTGGCAGAAAACAACTACCAGTTGTTTGTCTAAAGTTAATGTTTCAGTAACGGTAAAAGTTTATGAAAGAAAAACAGTCATCTTGATTTTAGTCTCAACGCAATTACAGTTAGTGTTAATGACATCTGTGTCATCTTGTCATCTCATCTTAGTCATGGAAATATATTTATTGTTGACAAATATACTGAATTAACACTGGTACTGAACATGAACAACTATCACCCAAATCCCCAAAATAAAGTGCTAAAACTCTAACCTGTGATGTCATCAGGTATAAGGTCTGGAGCTGTTCCATAGACAGTGACTTGGGAAAGATTGTAAAGGTGACACTGAGAGCACCCAGAGGAATGCTTCTTTAGATTATAAATAGATAGATTATAAGTACATGTATACACTATAGTTAACATCACTTGCCGACAGTATTGTCCCCACAAAGAAGGTGCGGGTGTTCCCGAACCAGAAACCATGGGTGGACAGTACTATCAGAGCAGCTCTGAAATCTCGCACCACTGCCTACAACCTGGGCAGAGAGTCAGGAAACATGGAGGAGTATAAGGCTACAGTCTATACTGTGGGCAAGGCTGTTAAACTTGCAAAACGTATGCTGACAAAATGGAGACACAAATGGCACAGAATGACACAAGAGGCTTATGGCGGGGACTGAGGACGATAACTGACTACAAAGTCAGCGCCCCCTCAATGGGGAGCGACGACGCCTCTCTCGCGGACAAACACAACTCTTTCTACGCTCGGTTTGGTGCAGACAGTGACGCCACTAGCTCAACGGCTAGTGACGCCACTGGCACGCCGGCTGTTGTGGAGGGGGGGGGGGGGGGGGGGGGGGCATCCGCGGGGGGGGGGCGGGGACGCTCTCTCATTGTCGGTACACAGTGTGAGAAGAGCATTTTTGCAGGTGAACACCAGAAAAGCTGCTGGCGCAAATGGAATAACAGGACGTATACTTAAGTCCTGTGCTAACCAGCTAGCCCCTGTGTTCACCGCCATATTTAATCGATCCCTGGCAGAGTCAGTGGTCCCTGCCTGCTTCAAGATGTCTACCATCATCCTTGTACCAAAGAAAACCTCCCCAACATGTCTCAATGACTACAGACCGGTGGCACTCACCTCTGTGGCCATGAAATGTTTTCAGAGGCTGGTCAAGGATCACATTTGTGCCTCCCTCCCCAGTGATATGGACCCTATGCAATTTGCATACAGGCCAAACAGGTCCACTGACGATGCGGTCTCCCAAGTACTGCACAGCACCCTCTCTCACCTTGACCGCCAGAAGGGGGGCTATGTGAGACTGTTGTTCATTGACTACAGCTCAGCGTTCAACACCATAGTCCCCACCAGACTGGTGGACAAGCTGATCGAGCTGGGTCTGAGCTCCGCTCTGAGCGCCTGGATACTGGACTTTCTGAGCGAAAGGCCCCTGGCGGGTCAGACCTCCAACACCATCACCCTGAGCATCGGGTCCCCCCAGGGCTGTGTTCTGAGCCCCCTGCTGTACTCACTATACACACACGACTGTGTGGCCAAGTTCAGCTCCAACTCCATATTGAAGTTTGCGGACGACACAGTGGTGGTGGGGCTGATCTCGGACAACGACGAGAAGGCCTACCGGGAGGAGGTTGAGGTACTGGAACGCTGGTGCCAGGACAACAGCCTGCTCCTGAACATTGGTAAAACCAAGGAGCTGATCGTGGATTATAGGAGAGGACAGCAGGAGACACACACCACTGAGGATAAACGGGGCTACCGTGGACAGGGTGAGCAGCTTTAAGTACCTGGGCGTCCACATCTCAGAGGATCTGACATGGACAACACAGTTGCAGCGCCTCTACCACCTGAGACAGTTAAGGAAGTTCAGAGTATCTGGGAAGATACTCCACTCCTTCTACTCTGGAGCTGTAGAGAGCATCTTGACTGGAAACATCACTGCCTGGTATGGAAACAGCACGGCGCAGGACAAGAAGGCCCTACAGAGAGTGGTGCGCTCAGCCGAGCGTACCACGGGTATTGCACTACCACCCCTGCAGGTTCTATACAACAAGAGGTGCAAATCCAGAGCCTGCAGAATAATGAAAGACCCTCACCACCCCAACAACAGCCTGTTCATGCTGCTGAGGTCAGGCAGACGCCTGCGAACACCAGCTACTAGGACAGAGAGACTTCGGCTCAGCTTCTTCCCCCAGGCCATCAGAGCCTTGAACACTGAACTCTCCACACACAAGCACACATGAGCACACACGACACACACACTGTACACGCTCACACACTAGCAGCCACTTTAACATGAGCAAGCACACACTCATGCTGCACAAGCCCACACTTATGGCCACTAAGGAAAGGTCACTTTAAGAATAGTATAGTATAACTTGAGATTGTATAATATAGCATGTACATAAAGACCCAGTGCCTCATCCGTAGCTAACAGTGTATTGCACTACCACAGGACCTAGCATGTCCTACCATGTTCTGTAAATAATTTATGTACATATACCGATATGCCCTACTCTGTTTACTTGTTTTATTGCACAATTTGTGTACATATACCGATATGCCCTACTCTGTTACTTGTTTTATTGCACAATTTGTTATTACTATTGTATTATGCACATCGTTGCGGGCAAGACCACCCGCATTTCATTGTATACTCGTATGCTGTGACAAATAAAACTCTTGACTTGACTCTTGATATGATATTTTATACTGTAGATTATAAGTACATTGTGACGAGGGATTCACCAGGCCATGGAGCCCCACTTCAGAGAGCTGGGAGAAACAGGCAGCCTGGCAATCAGCACCCACGGCTGGTGAATCACCCACACCAGGAACTGATCAGGCCTCGCCAGCAGCCACACAAAAGGAGGCTTCTGACAGTGACAGCACATGGAGAGGTTAGTCTGACTCACCTCAACCGAGAGCTCACATGTCCTTTTTGCCCTAGACAGAGAAGATGGAGAAGACGGATGAAGACTGACGGCTGTCCACAGCGTGACGACCGCTGGGACAACATGCCTGGACCGGCTTCCCACCCACTTCCCCTCATGGATTACCTTGGGGTTCACCATGGGCCAGGCAACCCCCTCTAACCCTCGTCTCTCTCCCTATTGTTTTATTGTTTTATTGTGGATCCCCATTAGTCTACACCAAAGTGAGACTACTCTTCCTGGGGTCCAAACATAAAAAATACAAACACACACAAAAAAAGTTAAAATAATAATATAAAACCACAAACATTGAAGTACTCACAAGAAAACATCACAATGAACAAAACAGTGAATAAAAGCCCACTCAATATTCATAAGTTAGATATCACAATTCTCCAACCATAAAATACAAATTACATAGTCAGTCCATAAGAACGAAACAGTTCAAAATCATTTATATGATTTTAACTCATAATATAGCATAACTTTTCTCAAGTCACCGATCACCTTTATATGTCCATACTAATTTCCATAATAAGTCAATGACCAAAATGTAACTCATTATTCATGAGCGCAATTTTTTACTTTTTTTTTTAAACGTACATTTGTTCCTTACCATAGTTATATTTCTGGGTATTTTATTCCAATAAGCAACTGCTCTACTGTCTTTTTCAGAGCATTTGTTTTTGGTAGAGGTAAAGTAAAGCATGAATCTAATGCTTGCCTTGTGCTATATCCATGTCTATTACAGATATTAAACAAAAAAGACACTGTCATCCAGGTCAGTGCGGCATGCATCACTCCAACACTACTCCTCACAGAGCAGCGCAGAGCGAGGCGTGCCGCCCTGTTCTGAACGAACTGGAGTTTGTTCAGGTCAAGCCTAGAGGCGTTAGACCATAATAGTAGGACAGTAGTCCAGGCGGGATAAGACCAAAGATTGTAGTACAAGCTTTGCTGTACCATTAGTCAACAGCTTTCTACACCTTCTGATCATTGAAGTACCACAGCTCATCTTATAGCCACCATATTGCTAATGTGTTTCGACCAAGAAAGTGTTTAATCTATTACAACACCCAGCAGTTTTGCCTCACTGACCTGTTCGATATCAGCACAGTTCAGAACTAGATTTAATTTAGGATTTGATCTAGATGTATATTTTGAGGCTATCATTATACTCTTGGTTTTTGCAACATTTAACTTTAACTTATTTTCACTTACCCAGTTGGAAATTAGCACTATCTCATCTTGCAATAACCTATTAACAGACTCAGATTTTTCCGCCGCTACGTACACGGTAGTATCATCTGCATAGATCTCCATTGATGCATTATTAAGTACTAATGGTAAATCATTAACGATTGCATACAATAAGGGACCCAGGCAACTCCCTTGGGGCACTCCGGCATGGAGTTCCCTCATCTCCGATAGTGTGCCATTAAACATCATGCATTGTAGTCTATTAAGTAAGTAATTCTTTAACAACTTAATAGCACTTTCATTGAATTTATAAGCTGAAAGTTTCATGAGCAGAAGATCATGATCTATAATGTCGAATGCAGCGCTAAAATCCAGAAGCACAGCACCCACCATTGACTTCCTATCAATATGTTTTAAGCCAGTTATCAGTCAGCGATGTGAGTGCTGTGTTTGTGGAGTAGCCAGCTTTGTATGCGTGTTGGTGTTCTGAATTGATTCTGTTCCCATCAAAATAAGCTTGTACCTTTTTGTATATAATCTTTTCCATTAATTTACTCAAGGCAGGCAATATGCTTACAGGTCTACTATTTACTCCTGTGAAGGCCTCCCTACTGTTGTTTGACAGCGGATTGACCTTCGCAATCTTCCAGGACTGTGGAAAAATACCATTCTCAAAACATAAGTTGAAAATGTGACATAAAGGCTCTGCTACAAACGAACCCGC
>NC_140184.1:21127283-21262418 GCF_963971535.1 Notolepis coatsorum
CATTTTAAAAAGCAGGCATGGAAAGCAAAATACGGCATTTACATGACTGCATCCAGCTAGCCATAGCTTCTTGTTGTACCAATTGCGGGAGAAGCCTTGAGTTAGCCAACACTTCTTACCGAACCAGCTCCTAGAAAAGTATATTCTCTTCCTCTGTCTGTTGATTGTTGGTGAATTGAGCTATCAGGCTGATAAGGTCCAAACTCTTTCACTCTGAGTTTTTCTTGCAGTGTTCGTCTCTCAAAAGGTATTGTTTTGAGGGATTTAACTGAATTTTCTAGGTTGGAATTTTCTGCCTCCATGGTAGCTAGCAAGCTAGCTAACTCTCCGTCACAGTCTGATACAAAAGACCCCTCCTCCTCCAAGCGCCAAATATTTTCTGTCTGATGAGTGACGAACACACCAGTGACTCTGCTTGCTTGAAGCGCTAGAAAAATGTGCCCTCAGGCATCATATTTGAAGACGCTGATTGACTCAATTTAGTTGCCAGGTCCATTTATGTTGCTCTGTGCATTTTTCTATTGGCTGCGTTGCACAGTGACGCCCAGTCAGTGGGCCGTTAATGTCTAGCGCCCAGAAGAGAGAGTTGATCTATTCTTCTTTCTTCTTCTTTCCAGCAGGGGGGGCAGCGCCCTAGCGCCCTCTATGGACCAGCCGCCACTGAATCAGAGCCTGCTTTACATCACATTTCTACCAAAATAATCATGTATACTGAATATCTCTATGTGCCCTACATGTGTATATGGAATTTGGTAAACTGGAACTAAAGTCAACCAATTCCAATTGGAATGAATTCCTCCAGTAGGCTATAAGGACCATTGCATTGCATTAAAATCATACTGGTCATACCTGTGTAACGTTTCATGTTTTCAACGTTATTGGCGACTCTCGAGGCAGCCCCCTCCCCTCTGCAGAGTGCAGAGTGACAGCTCGGCTGACCAACCGACCCAAATCCCAGGGTCGCTACATTACCCAAACAAAGTCCCTCACCCCTAGGGACGAACCAAGACCATGGTTCTGTACACGACATAGTTAGCTTTGTGCTTGGCACACTCAACACATGTCCTCACACCCGCCGGGCCAGGCCCCCAATGTCCTCGGCCAACCGTCGCAGTGGCTACCTGGGTCTTACGGCGTCCACGCTGTCGAGCCCGCCATGTGCCATGGTCACCGCCATGTTGTTTGCATCCTGGTCACCCTTGACCCCCGACCGGCGGGAAAACGGAACCCCCGCAAAGCCTCCGTGGAACCCTCTCGCCTCATCATGGCTCTCAATGTCCTCGTCCATGTCTCCTGACCACCCACACATTCCTTCTTCCTCTCCGTCCTCTCCTTTCGACCCACTGCAGACATCCATGCCGCTGCGCCAAGCTAGCCGCTAACTGCAGCTAGGCTACGCTAAGCGAATGCACACCTCCGTCGAACTTCTTCTTCCGGCCACTCTTCTCCGTCTTCTTCTTTCTCTCTCTCCTCTTTCGCCCCACTGCAGACATCCACGCCGCTGCGCCAAGCTAGCCGCTAACTGCAGCTAAGCTAGGCTAGGCTGAGCTAGCACACCTCCGGCAAACCCCTTCTGACGCCAAGTGAAACGTCTTCTCCTTTCTCTCTCTCCACTTTTACTTCTGACACCAATGTAACATTTCAAGTTTTCAACGTTATTGACGACTCTCGAGGCAGGTTGCTAGTTCTCACTTTACTTGTTTATTCCAACACAGGTGCATAGGTTGCAGCATACAAGTGACTCATCGCTACCACTTCCCATGCCTCAAGAGGCCGCACCCTAGGTGACACACCCTCTTATACCCTTTCCAGGTCAGCCCGCGTAAAGATTTTCCCTAACGCATTTTCAGTTCCGCGTTCGGGTTCCGTGATCTGATTGGCCACTGACGTTTCTCTCAGCGCCAATCGCGTTACACCCAGTTCTATCACTGGTTAAGCTTTTAGAGCAGGGTGATAGACCACCAACCCTTATTCCAAACTCTAACCTTAACCAACTTCGAAAGAGTCACCAAGCTTAACCAGTGATAGAACTAGGCGTTAGCTAGCTAGCAGGCTGTTAGAGGCAGAACTAGGCGTAACGCGATTGGCGCTGAGAGAAACGTCAGTGGCCAATCAGATCGCGGAACCCGAACGCGGAACTGAAAGTGCGTTAGGGAAAATCTAGCGTCGCCGTCAGCCCCAGGTTGGCAGAGTGCAGAGTGACAGCTTGGCTGACCAACCGACCCAAATCCCAGGGTCGCTACACCTGCATCAAACTCTATTAACATTAACCTCAATTTAACAGACACACATGAGGACAGTATGGCTATTAACATAAACCTCAGTCTAACAGAGAGGAGGACAGGATGGCTATTAACATTAACCTCAGTCTAACAGAGAGGAGGACAGGATAGCTATTAACATTAACCTCAGTCTAACAGAGAGGAGGACAGGATAGCTATTAACAATAACCACAGTCTAACAGACAGATAGGATGGCTATTAACATTAACCTCAGTCTAACAGACAGATAGGATGGCTATTAACATTAACCACAGTCTAACAGACAGATAGGCTATTAACATTAACCTCAGTCTAACAGAGAGGAGGACAGGATAGCTATTAACATTAACCTCAGTCTAACAGAGAGATAGGATGGCTATTGACATTAACCTCAGTCTAAGTCTAGGTTGTAAATCGCTTTGGAATGTCAGAAGTTGTTAAAATGTACTATATAAATGCAGTCCATTTACCATTACGATTTATTGACATGTCCAACAGACAGACAGGAGGACAGGAGACAGACAGGAGAACAGGAGGGCCGTGTCCACACCGTATCAGGCTCTTGTTTTGGTTTGTCTCTTCACTGTTTGTATGCAGAATATTTATGTCCTCCAGTGAGGCACCGCCACTGGGCTGGAGCCCAAAACAGTTGAAAACAGAGCTATTGCAGCCTGACCGCAAACAAACACACATACTAAGGGGAAAAAAAGAAAACTACAGCGGAGAGACAAGAGCCGTCGAGGGACTCTGTGGCCGGCAGGAAGCTATTTGTCCCGAGACGGAGTCCTGAAATATTTTTTCCGTGTCGTTTCAGGATTGTTGGCCTTAGACTGTGTAAACAGAATAAAGATGGAGATGTTGCCTTTACATTCCTCCCTCCTCGTGAGTTCCCTTTGTTTAATCCAGCTCACCCCGTGATATGTAAACCGTTAGCATCTTGAAGGGGAGAACAAGTACAACAGTTGAGTCTACAACAGCCAGAACAAGACGGATGCGATGTGTAAACGGAGAACTCGGATCCAGGATTCTTTCACGCGGTAGTCGCTTGAGAGCAAAGCGGAAAATACGAGAACTATGAGAACTTCATGTAATTCCTTTGTGGAGGAGGAAAAAACTGATTCTCAAGAGCAGTATTTCCATGTCCGACTTGACAGGGCATGGTTTCATTGGGTGGCCCCTGTGCCGGTTTAGACAAATACACGCATGTCGAATGACAGGAGCTTCGGCGATTGGCTACAGCAGTGCACCATTGTCTGAATCCCACAAATGCACCAATTAAAGGGCTATCAGAAAAACAAGGCCACTAACGAGACCATTCACTGTGGCAACTAACATTTAGTGGGGGAAAACAGAGCTCAGACACTGAGACACAAAGTTGATTTGGGGTTTATGTCCCCCATCGCATTTAAGTCAAAAAGCAAAAAAAAAAAAAAAGATCAAAAGTTCAAACGTTACCTGCTGACAGAATAATAATGGAATTTAGTGATTGAGTCAGCAAGTTGGGTCTTCATTGCTTGGCCATGGCGAATGAGAACCGCATAGACTCAACCAGTAAATTACGTGCTAATTCCAACGTGACGGTGGACATTCACAAAGCTGTTGTGATCCAGCCATCCCCCCCAAAATGTAGTGTGCAAGGCACTTCTACTGTGGTATGATATTGCCCATTATGTGCTTCAGCACCTATTTAGATGAATGCAAACATTATGGTTTTGAGAGCCAGCCTTAAGTACCACATATTCGACAAAGAAAACCGAAAGAAACGCGTGAATCCTGCATCAAGCCGTAAAAGCCACTAGTGCGCGAAGAAAAAGTGTGCATCATTTCACGATGAGACGTAAACACAGACAGGACAGAGTTAAAACATCGCTGGAGACAGCCTTGGTCCTTCTACTGGCAGCAAACCTTCTGACCGTTCTGTAATAGCCTGAATAGACCTCTCACGTGTGTCGTAATTTTCCTGGCCAAATAAGGGGGGGGGGGTTGCTTCGTCTCCCCCATGACATGAATGGGTTATTAAACTAGCTTCATCTGTGGTTCACACAGGCTCTTTGCTAGGAGTGGGAATCTTTGGGAATTTCACGATTCGATTTCGATTCTCGGGTGTCACGATTAGATAAAAAAAATTACACAGAATAAAATGGAAACCTTGCCTACTGGCTTGAACGAACAATGTCGCAGTCACGTCGGTCTTCAGCATGTTTCTGCTTGATGGCAGGCGGTATGATTTTAAAAGCGCCTTTCTTGAACTCGAGGACACTGTACAATGTAAAATAAATGTAGTAAAAAGGAAATCTAAAAACAACTGCGGAATAGCACTATTCTGGACACTGGCCGTGCTGTGGGAAAGTGAGACTGATGGAGTCAGAATGATAAATGGTAAATGGTGCATTTATGTAGAGCTTTTATATAGAGCTTTTATATAATGCATTTATGATCCATTTATGATTTATGATCCCCCCCACCCTGCTTTTGTTCCAGGCAGACACTCTGACCTGACTGCTGCTGTGACCACACTGTCACCCTTCCCCCGAACTATGAATCACTAAAGACACTTTTTTAACTGCTGCTGTGACCCACTGTCACCTCCATTTATATTGTAAACACTGAATCTGAACGTGCAATGTTACTCACTGTGCTTTGTATATATTATATATATCTATTTTTACCTTATTTTCTAGCACTCCCTTGTATTTAAATATGTTTTAGTTAAGTATTGTGTGATTTTGTGTGAAGGGCGGACTAGCAAAGTAAGATTTTCATTGTATGGCAAACTGTCTGTTTAACTGTGCACATGACAATAAACAATCTTGAATCTTTATATAGAGCTTTTATATAGAGCTTTTATACAATGCATTTATATAGAGCTTTTATCCAAAGCGCTTTACAATTGTGTCCCTCACATTCACCCATTCACTCACATTCACACACCGACGGCGGAGGCAACCATACAAGGTGCCAACCTGCTCATCTGGAGCAGTTAGGGGTTAAGTGTCTTGCTCAAGGACACTTCGACACGCTGCCCGGGAGCAACGGGAATCGAACCAGGAACCTTCCTGACTACCAAATGACCGCTCTACCTCCTGATCCACAGTCAGAGCCACAGATGGGAGGTGGGAGGGAATTCCATAGCCCGGGAGCAGCAGCAGAGAAAGCTTGGTCACCGGGGGTGGATTGTGTGGTGTGAGGGGTAGAGAGAGGTCTGGCATCAGAGGAACAGAGTCTAGGCGTGGGGTGTGTGGAGTAGGTCAGTCAGGTACTGTATGAGGGGCCAGATTTGTAGGTGAGGGGGAGGACCTTGAAGGTTATGCAGTGTTTTGTTGTGGGAAGCTGCCGGGTGGGAGTGACGTGCTGCCAGGGTTTGGTGCGGGTGACAATCCTAGGATGAGACCACTTATCGATTTATCGATAATTATCGATAACTGCGTGAAATCGATAAGTCGATTTTTTTGCATGTGTAAAAAATTTATTTTAAAAAGTTTCAAATAGTTCCTGTGTGTGTGTGTGTGTGTGTGTGTGTGTGTGTGTGTGTGTGTGTGTGTGTGTGTGTGTGTGTGTGTGTGTGTGTGTGTGTGTGTGTGTGTGTGTGTGTGTGTGTGTGTGTGTGTGTGTGTGTGTGTGTGTGTGTGTGTGTGTGTGTGTGTGTGTGTGTGTGTGGGCCAACTACAGCATCGCAAAAACTACAGTGAGTGCATGTAACACACACACACAAACTAAGGTTAAATATTTTTTAAACTTTTTTAAGAAAAAAGTATTTAAAACTTTTTTTTTCTTTTTTTTTTGCAAAATAACAATAAAATAATCTGTATATATTGATAATTTTGTACCGATTTATCTATTCTTCCAAATGGCATATCGTCTCAGCCTTAATCCTGCAGCGTTGGGTTATGTACATATTGGAGCCGGACAAGGCCCCTGGAGGGAACACCATACAGAACTCTGTTGCAGTAGTCCAGTCGTGAGGTGACAAAGGCATGAAGAAGAGTTTTGTGGTGACCCATTTGGGACATGTAAACATTCACCGAACACTATGAGCCAAGTTAGGTTTCGGGGTTCAGAGTTAAGAAACAGAGTGGATTCTGGGAAATCAGTTTGGCCATGTCTATGTGGGTTAGCTGCTGGCTTTTAGCTGCTGGCTGTAACCAGCAGTAACCACTCATTACAACTACCACTGTATTCCTGTTTTACAGTATGTTTGGAAAGTAAAGTGATTTGTCTCGACAACTCGTCTACACGTCTCTTCGTTCCTGCACTCCCACAGTTTTACCAGGTCGGTTAGTTGTGAGCTGCCATTCATGTGCAATGTGAGTCTGAAATATTTAAGGAGGTCGGGGGTCAGGGACTACAGCCCCCTGAGCATCAACGGGGCACCGGTCGAGAGAGTGAACAGTTTTAAGTACCTTGGAGTCCACATATCCGAGGACTTAACATGGACCACACACATTGACAGTGTAGTCAAGAAGGCATGGCAATGCCTCTACTTCCTTAGGCTAAGGAAGTTCAAAGTGAGTCAGAAGATCCTTAAGAACTTCTACTCATGCACAATAGAGAGCATCCTGACTGGCAATATCACTACACAAGACCGTAGCAGACTACAGCGAGTGGCCCATTCAGCCGAACGCACAATTGGAGGTGGGCTTCCCACTCTCCAAGACATTTACAACAAGCATTGCAGGGGTAAGGCTAAGAGAATAATCAAAGTCTCTAGCCACCCAAACAACTGCTTCTTTGAACTGCTGCGGTCAGGCAAGCGATACTGGAGTCTCATGGCAAGCACAGAGAGACTCAGAAGGAGCTTCTATCCCCAGGCCATCAGGATGCTCAATGACAATAACACTATGTAACAAACCATCAAATACACTCACAGCACACACATCCACACATACACACTCACTTTAAATAAACAACTCACTGCAGCACCCACCCTACCCACTTCAGACACTTTAGTCACAGACTGAACACGCCCTTGACCCCCTGCAGTTTGGGTATCAGGAGCACATCGGGGTGGACGACGCGGTCCTCTACATGCTCCACCGGGCCTACTCCTACCTGGATGAGCCGGGGAGTTATGTGAGGATTATGTTTTTAGATTTTTCGAGCGCTTTTAATACCATTCAACCTCCCATACTTGAAGACAAGCTCAGGAAGATGGGGGTGGATCCCTTCTTCACTTCCTGGATCACGGACTACCTGACAGGACGGCCACAGTTCGGCTCTCTCTCTCTCTCTCTCGTGACCTGGGCGCCCCCCCCCCCCCCCCCCCCCCCCATTGGGACAATGTGCAATTCATTTTGAATTTGTATACTGTAATTTTATATAGCAATTGATTTTATTTGACTTAACACTGTGCAATAGTGCTCACAATTTAGATTGATCTATCTATCAATCTATCTATCTATCTATCTATCTATCTATCTATCTATCTATCTATCTATCTATCTATCTATCTATCTATCTATCTATCTATCTATCTATCTATCTATCTATCTATCTATCTATCTATCTATCTATCTATCTATCTATCTATCTATCTATCTATCTATCTATCTATCTATCTATCTATCTATCTATCTATCTATCTATCTATCTATCTATCTATCTATCTATCTATCTATCTATCTATCTATCTATCTATCTATCTATCTATCTATCTATCTATCTATCTATCTATCTATCTATCTATCTATCTATCTATCTATCTATCTATCTATCTATCTATCTATCTATCTATCTATCTATCTATCTATCTATCTATCTATCTATCTATCTATCTATCTATCTATCTATCTATCTATCTATCTATCTATCTATCTATCTATCTATCTATCTATCTATCTATCTATCTATCTATCTATCTATCTATCTATCTATCTATCTATCTATCTATCTATCTATCTATCTATCTATCTATCTATCTATCTATCTATCTATCTATCTATCTATCTATCTATCTATCTATCTATCTATCTATCTATCTATCTATCTATCTATCTATCTATCTATCTATCTATCTATCTATCTATCTATCTATCTATCTATCTTTAACACACTTTATATTTATTGGTAAAGAGATTTGCACTACAACTCATACCTCATTGCAACTTACCCTAAGTTGTACCTCATCCCATTTCTGCATGGTACTGTATATTGTATTGTAACTCAGTTACTTTTTCTCTACTCTGAATTGTATATTGTATATATGTATATTGAAAATGTTTGTTTACACTTGTTTATGTACTTTTGACTTTCTATTTTATACTTATCTATTTTTATATAGCACACGCTCAGGAGAAAACAGAAAGAAGCATTTCATATAAAAGTATTCTGTAAGTATTCTGGACTTCCGGTTACGCTACAACATGTAGCACACGCATTTTGCAATTGCTCCGCTCCCACTAACGCTAATTTCGTTTAAAAACATTATTTGGACAGTAAAGAAAGAGAATAGACCACATCGTATGTATTGTTAAGACCCTCTACTAACCATATCAAAAGACAATATGGTTAAAGGTGGAAAGAAGGCAGAGAAAATAACTACGGCAACTCCAACGGCGCAGGACGTAAAAATACGAGATAGACGCGTCCGAACCGTCGCTGGTTCTGAGCCGACGGCGACAAGCTCCGAGGAGGAGAAGGAAGAGGACAACGTACCGGGATCATCGATTACGGTCCCCGAAAGAGAGTCAATAGAGACCAACATAAAAGAAGGTACAGATTCAAGCTCCGTGAGAGGGAGAGCAGCCAGATTTATGGATTCCAACGTCACTGCATCTATCTACCATTTGCCGTCAACTGAAGTAAGCAGAAATCCACCCGATTTCAACACATTGTCTAACCTGATGGTAGAACAGTCTAACATGATGAAAGAACAGTTAGAACAGTCTAACCAGATGAAAGAACAGATGGTAGAACAGTCTAACCTGATGAAAGAACAGATGGTAGAACAGTCTAACCTGATGAAAGAACAGATTACACACATCAAGGCGCTCGAGGCAAACGTCGAGGCTAAATTCGATCGCATCGAGGCTAAATTCGATCACATCGATGAGAAATTAGAAGAAGTCAAGAAAGCGTTCGATGCACAGTCAGAGCGAATCACGACAGTGGAGATTTCGGTGACAGAAAACACAAAAGCAGTCAAGGCGAACGAAGGTATCATGACAGTGATGGGAGAAGAGATGGAAAAAGTTAAAGATGAATACCGGAGGGAAATAAAACTGCTTAAAAACGAAGTGATGGAGAGGCAACTAGAAACCCATCGTTACCACAGGCGGAATAACATCCGCATTGTGGGGCTTGATGAATCAGTGAACTGCGATGACATCAACTTTCCAAACGAGTTATCAACGATTTTGAATAACTCCGACCCAAACAAAGTGCCAGAAGTGGAACAAGTTTACAGAATTGGTTCCCAGGGGCAAAATATCAACGGGCCGAGAGTCATCATTGTCACTCTGCGGAAGACTACAACAAGGGATGAAATCATCAAATATGCTCGCAACCAACGTGGGAAGCTGAAGTATGGTGATAAACCAATATTTATCTACGAAGATTTGAGCAGAGAGGCCATCATCCGACGTCAACCATACAAAGTTGTGATGCAAAAGCTGTACACAGCCGGCCACAAGCCAAGGCTAGCATATCCGGCGCTGTTATCATACTTGGACAATAACGGCCGCAGGTCAGGTCCATTTACACCCTCTGATGCTGAGGATTTCCTGATTCAAAATGCAGCAAATAACCCAAAGCATGACGGAAATGCCGGATTCAGTTAAGCCTCTCTCTAAATATATACCAGTGTAGGAATGACTTTATTGTGTTCATCAATGAGGTCATTCCACCAGTGTTGGAATAACATTGCTGTGTTCATCAAAGTAGCAAACGATATGCAAGTCGTCTATAACAATGTTTATTGTGTATAATACGATTCATAATACATTATAATTTCAGTCTCTGGTCTCTGAGGGGACAAATAAATAAATATCAATGCAAAAAGATCTATCTGGAATATTCTGGGTTTATCGCTCAAATGCCCTGGGTCTCTTAGATCATTCTGGAATGTAAAATAGTCTAGGCACTAGTATATTCTACAACCTTCTAGAATATAAGGCACCATGACAACGAAGTAAAATAGTCTAGGCACTAGTATATTCTACAACCTTCTAGAATATAAGGCACCATGACAACGAAGCATACAACTCTAACAATAACATTCGGTGTGCATACACATAGCATATATAAATTAAATGAAGTGCAATCAGACCTTAATAATACTTTAAAATTATCCACACATAAACGTATGGGCACAGCAAGGTTACTCTAACAATTTAAGTAATCACTCCATTAAAGGCACATTGAAGCGCTAAAAGGCGCTGCTTTTCTATCTTATCTAATCAGTTAAATCGGTTCTAGTGGCTTCTCCACGTTGATAATTATTTATCTCTTATTCATTATCTATATCTTTCCATTGATTTTTATTTTATCAAATTTTTTCTTCTCATCACCCTATATTTTTTAAATATAATTTAACTTACATTGTTCTTTTCCAATGTTCTTCACATTAAGGTGTCAATATTACTATATATTTTTTAAATATATTGTAACTTACATTATTCTTTTCCAATGTTCTTCACATTAAGTGTCAATACTGATCTACAATCTTTTACTTTTTTTTTTTTCCCTCACACGTTGGTGGAGGGTTCAAAGGAATATGTCGATAAAGGTTTATTCTCTTTTTATTTTATTTTTTATTTTTATCTTTAGTTATTTATCACAATACTTCATTACAGTAAGGGAAGGTGCAAGACCAAAAGCGACATTCTATTGCAATAGAATGGAAATGTTAGATCCTATGGCAATGAGCATAGGAAAATTAGGATTACAATGCTCAGGTTGGGCAATCCGGTGGACCATGGGAGAAAGTCAATCGCGGAGGATGTGTTCTTGGAACACAGGCATGTTCGACTTTCTGGGAGAGGGGAAAATAGGGGATTTTTATTTGTATATATATATGTTTTTAAGCTCAGCTCTCAACGGGACCTCATTAATTGGATGTGCATCTATTGTAGCTTCATACTCCAGAAACATTACCAAAAACTACACGAAAACATGCATAGACTATGGCTAGTTTGAATATAATGGTATGGAACACCGGTGGGATAAACAAACAACACAAGCGCAAAAGCGTGCTTACACTGATGAAAAAAGAACATGTGGACGTGGCACTATTAAGCGAAACGCACATTTTAGAGGGAGACATAAATACGTTAGCGGATAACATATACCATAATATTGGTCACTCTTCTTTTGCTACGAGAACTAGAGGGGTAGCCATAGTCGTCAGACGCAAATTAAATATCGAATTGAAAGGGGTATGGTCGGATGCTGAGGGGCGCATAACTATAGCTAGGATTATACACAATAACAGGAAAATTGCATTGGCAGCGGTATATGCCCCGAATTTGTACGAAGTGGGTTTCTTCACTTCACTAACAGGAGAAATGTTAAACCATCCCGAGTACTCATACATAATAGGTGCGGATTTTAATGCCATTTGGAACCCAAGGATGGACAAAACTTACCTTTCCTTCTCCAGCGAACAAAAGAATTCATCTAAAGCATTAAAAGATTGGTCGAAATCAACAGGAGTAACTGATTTATGGCGTTCACTTAACCCCATGACCCGCAAGTACTCCTGTCGTTCGGCGAGACACAACACACTATCCAGAATTGATTACGTCTTTGCATCCCCGAGAATATTTGATAAATACGAAGTGGAAATGACACCCAATGCGCTATCAGATCACTGCTACTTAATCCTGAAAGCAACATTTGGTACATTATCTACCCGGGCCCCAAGATGGCGTTTTAATTCGATGCTGCTTAACAACAAGGAATTCATTACACAAATTAAAGAAGCTCTCACAGTATTCCTACAAGTTAATGCTAACTCGGTGCAAGATCCCAGAATATTATGGATGTCGGTAAAGAGTATGATCAAGGATTTCTCGGATAGATTTACCTCCATATTGCGCAAAAATCAAAACACAAAACTGTCTGAAATGGAAACGCTTTACTCAACGCTTTTTAATTCTTTAAAATACAACAACTCTACTAGACTAGATAACCAAGTTAACATTCTAAAGACCGAGATCAAAGCAATGTACAGACAAAAATCGGAATTGCAAATACGCAGCACTAGACAACAGCAGTACTTCCAAGGTTCTAAACCTAGTCACCTATTAGCCATGCGACTAAGAATTAATGCAAAATTTGCAGATATAACTGCCATTAGGAAACAACAAGCTCTAGTAACAGAACCCAAAATAATAAACGATACATTCAAAGAATTCTACTCCGATTTATATAACTCAGAAACGACCTTTGATCAAGACAAATTAGACACATATCTTAATCAAATTACTCTCCCTAAACTTACAGATGAAGACGTGTCGTATATTTATCTAAATAAAACCTGTAAATTTAACAATAGAAATTATGCACATATATGAAATAGCAAAGAACTAGGTTATTTTCTCTTAGAAAAATAGAGACTCACAGCCATGCCAAGTCACCTGTTAGGTTAACCATACATTTGAGTCAACAAGAAGGCTGTTACCTGGCCTCAGTCGAAATGGATCAAAATGACCCATATAAGCATTACAGGAAGGATTAAAATCATCTAGCGGTTGATGGAAAAAGCCACAGGAGAACTCAGTCAAAAAGCTAACAGTGCAACCCTTCACCCTTCACCTAGCAGCTATAGGAAAAAGCCCAGAGTGCCATAAAAATAAGAACAGATCAAATGGCAAACAGATGACACATCTTCCTCCACAACGAACAGGGATGGTGCGCCCAATAAACTAACTTTTAAGTCAAGAAGTGACGGCCTGAAGGCCAACATCCGAGTTCTGTTTACTTTAGCTAAGCAGACCAAACAGGCCATTCTGTGATACCCACTGTTAGGTTGAATGGGTACTATATTTCCATCTGTATGAGGGTCGCATTCAGGGACACTTGGGTAAATCATTCTAAAAGGAAACTAGTTCATATCCCCTCTGTAAGGTCACCTTGTAACGCTGTTTCGCAAGACCCAAATCACTGAGAGGGGAGACCTTCTAGCCAATAGGAAAGCAGGCTCTCTGGGGTGACGGCACTGGATGGCGCAAGGGCTGGGGGGGGTTCTCTCTTCTCTATAAAACCTACAGGTTGAATGATGGAGGTGACACAGAGACACGGAGACACCGAGACGCAGAGAGACACGCAGGGAGAACGGAAAAGCAGAGACGGAGAATCCACCCCACCAGTTCGAGAATAAGAGACGCCACTAAGAAGCCCTCCGGGAAAAGCTGATTAGAGATAGAAAATAATTGATGCTGTGAACCAGATAATTTAAGCTGTTGGATATTCCAATAAAACAACGGTCAGAACCGTTTTCACCCGCAGCGCTGTCTCCGCCTCCACGTGATTTCCAAAGGACCACATTTGAATGAACTGTTACTTTAACGGGAAACACAACGAGCAGAGTAAGCTATTCCACTATACATTAGAGAAAGATCATATAGCTATAACATAGAATCATTGAGAAGATACATTAATCTGGCGCCGTGACTACCGGTCTGTACATCCGAACGGGACCCAGGACAAGGACAACAGAACTTCAAAAACTCTCAGAGCAGAGCAGCGACGCCTGACTGCACCATCCTCGAGCAACAACAACCAGCAGAGGCCAAACGGTGGGTTGAAGATGTGTCTGTATTGTCGGGGTTTGTTTGGGCAGATTTCGAACAGGGGTAGAGAATGGTTGCATTGGCGCGATCGAATTAAACGATTGAGCGCACAGCCGTATCGGCACTAATGAAATGAAGGGGATTGGCGCGATCGGGTTGGACAATAAAAAAGTTCAGGTCGCGCACTGCTGAGGGGCTAGAGGATTGCGCCAGGTTAGGCGACAGAGACTCTTGTTTAGAATCGTAGGTTCAAATGCAATGACAATAACTGGAGACGTCTGGTTTGTACGTTGCTAAAGACAAATCGACGTCGTACGAATCCGTTTAGTTCTTACGGAACAAGAGCTCTGGAGCGCGTAAGGTAGTCCTCTTAAACCTCGGAAAAATTAGCACTTGTGCACTGGGGGGTTATAAAGATCTGCGCTTATGTTCGAACTAAAAAACTGCACTTAGAAGCGATGAGGCATTATATAAGGACTTTGGTATGTAACAATGTATATATGTTGTTTAGATGAAATAGGATGACACATGCATGGTATCATGGCTATAATCAAACGTACGTCATCATAACGCTAAACGTCGCGGATTACTATATTACAACCAATACGGAATAAAGCCGTTTTATACCCGGGAAGCTACTGCTATACAAAGCAGGGCTAATACATGCTAAGCTACGTTGCAAGCTAACGGGGAATGCTTGGGGTTATTAATGTTTAATACGACTGTTGTATTGAGATGACGGAACTTATAGCTTCATCCATGGTGGCTGAAAAAGGCTACCAAATGATGCTACATGATGTGCAAGGTTAACCAGTGCTAAGAATGATGATGTTGCTGAATGGAAGTATGAGTGTAACTGTGTGGATGAGAGAGGATGTGTGTGAATGAGTCTGCTAGAGGTTATGGAGTGGATGCCGGTATTTTTTGTATTATTATGAACCAGCTGGTGGCCAAGGCTGCAACGGAGAAACCACACCCCTGTCCTGCCAGCATTAGCTGGCGCGACGGGACTAGCGTGTGGACGCTGTGTTGCGTTTTCGAGTGAATTTGAATGAATGACATGTGAGATGGAACCTAGGAGATGTGTAATGTGCGTTGAAATTTTTCAAATCGGGGCTGTAGAAGTTTAAAAGTAATGTAGTAAAGATCAAAGAAAACGGGGATTTTAGAGCTGGTGACGTCATAGGGAGCGTCGGAGCTTGGGGTGCGTTAGATTTGTAATACGGGGCTAGATCGGGAGCGTTATATTTAAAATACGGAGCCGGCCGGGGCCGGACGGGCGTACAAACGAGAAAATGATACTGTAAGGTTTATAAACGAATGCTTAATAAAGTTAAAATTATGTTATAAAATATGACTGGGTTGTGCAAAACGTCGCGATGTGTTGTGCCGCTCAAATCAACAGGATAGTGGGCCGTATAGGAAACGCTATTGTAAGGGGCTAGGCTAAGCTAACTAGCCGTGCTAGGCTAATCGAGCGATAGCAACATTGAGCTAAGCTAATTGGGCTAACAGTATTAAGCTAATGGTGTTAGCAGTGGACAGCTAACTATGCTAAAAATGCTAAGCTAACTATGCTAACATGCTAAAGCTACCTGTGCTAACAATGTTGCATGCTGGGAGTCTCGGGGAATATCGCGTGATGCTATTTTGGCTGACAGCGGGACCTTGTGTGTGTAAACGTGACGTAAGCCTGTGGCGACGTCTCGCGGGAAGCCATCCTTAATGCCGGACTACGATTCGGTACAGGGAATTCTGGGAATTGGGGTTCATGTTGTGTGAGCACGTCGGCTGACGTCATGGGAGGAGTGGCTGCGTGATGACGCACTTGTCGAATAGAGACAGCAGGGGGCGGTGTTGTCTTTGAAATGGATACACCTCTGCTGTTGCTTCGCCCTCTCTCCCTAGGTTGCCCCCCTCCCTTCCTCCATCCCTCCCTCCCTCCCTCTCTCTCTCTCTCCCTCCCTCCTTCTCCTCTCCTCTCCTCTCTCTCTCTCCCTCCCTCACCTCCTTTTCTTCCTCCATCCCTCCCTCCCATTTCCACTCCCTCCCTCCTTTTTCCCCCTTTTATGGCTAAAATGGTACAGTATATGAGAGGATACTAGGAGTTTCATCAGGGCCCCCCCTCCCCACTGTAGCCTTCCCTATAGGGTGTGCCCCCTCCTGCACTATTATAATGGGTGCCATCCTGCACTATTATAATGGGTGCCATCCTGCACTATTATAATGGGCCATCCTGCACTATTATAATGGGTGCCATCCTGCATTATCATAGTGTGTGCCCCCTTCCCCTCCCCCCTTCCATCCATCCTGCACTATCATAGTGGGTACCACATTCCGTTCCATCCTTCCATTTATTATATGGTGTGAGCTCCCTATGGTACAGCTCCTTCCCTGGAATGCTTCCTTTCTCCCTTCATAGCTTCTATGGTGTGTGCCCCCCCCCCCCCCCCCGCCCCACTGTAGAGATGAGATATCATCTCCCTCTATACCATAGTGTGTGCCCCCCCATGCAGATATAGTACTCTTTTCCCTCCCTCCCTCCCTCCCTCCCTCCCTCCCTCCCTCCTTCCCTCTCCTCTCTCTCCCTCCCTCCCTCCCTCTCCTCTCTTTCCCTCCCTCCCTCCCTCCGTCCCTTTCTCCCTGCCACCCTCTCTCCCTCCCTTTCTCCCTCCCTCCCTCTCTCCCGTTCCTGTGTGCGTATGAGTCACGTGTCCGTTCTAATGTTTGCAAACAATGCACCTTTAGATGTAGTTATGATGCGCTCTGCTCACGAGGACAAGTTTGTAACATGAGACGCACAGGAGGTCTTGTTTCGCATTTAATTTAACCAGATGTGTGGAGGCTTATTTCCTGATACGGGTTCGAAGATAACTTCACAGTTATTGGCAGTTTGTTTCCTTATATCGCTTCCTCCAGGGTTCCAACTTGTGTTGACAGACGGCAACCCTGCTCAAATACGGAGCGTCAGCGCTCTCGCTGGACTAGAAGGGTGCACTCAGTAGAGCACAGATGACCGCCAGGACGGCAGCCACACATGATAGTGATAATAATGGATTGGATTTGTGATGTGCTTTTTGTTCGATGGGATCCCAGAGTGCTACGCTACAGGTTTGAAACAGTTATAGGGAAGAAATAGAACATGGTTAATTAGAAACATAGAATAAACGGAGGATTTAGAAAAACGAGGGCGATGAAGTTAAAATGGGAGGCTGACAGTCGAAGGCCTTTTTGAACAGGTGGGGTTTCGGCCTGCCTTCTCCCTCCCCCGTCCCCCCCTCCTCCCTTCGTCTTGCCGTCTCTCTTTTTCTTTCCCTCTCTCCCCCTCTCCCTCCCTCCCTCCCTCTCTCCCTGCATCCCTCCCTCCCCCATTCCCTTCTCCCTCCCTCCGTCCCTTGGGGTATAGTGGTGGCTTTTAGGAACTCCATGCAAAGACCATTAGTTGTATTAAGCTGTGGGTTAACTGGACCAGGCTGTACGGTGAAGTCTGCTGGTTGATTCTGGGAATAGAAAGAAAATAAATAAATCTCCCTTCATAGCATCCCCCCCTCCTTCCCTCTCTGTGCCCCCCCCCCTCCCGTCATAGCTCCCCCCTCCCTTCATCTGTCTGTGCCCCCCTCCCTTCATCTGTCCTCCCTCTCTCCCTCCCTGTCTTCCTCCCGCTCTCTCTCCCTCCCTCCCTCCCGGTATCTCCCCTTCCCTCTGTCTATCCCTCTCTCCCAGATGGACTCTGTTGATTGATTGGTTGATTGAAAACTTTATCAGAATGGGTGCAATACAGTACGGCTCAATGCACACGATTGTTAAGGGGATGCAGACCAGAGAAAGACTTTCGTCTTGTTTACATCAGGGTCCCCCATTTTCGGTTCATCAGGACATACATGGCATGCAGTTAGTTAGAGTATTCGAGTTAGGTTGCCCTTATGGTGGGCTTGAGGCAGTGGTTGTATTTAAAATAGTGTTTACTTTACGGAAGGATAGGGTAATATTCATGGTCGTTTGGGAACTCCTCTTCCGTATGTATGTCTCTCCTTCTCTCCCTCCCTTCATTTCTCCACGTGCGCCCCCCCCTCGATGCCTTGCCTTCAAATGGATTGTGGGTACGTTACGGACCGTTTCTAGTTGGGGTCCCTCCAACCCCCAGACTGGCCCTCTTGAGAGTGGCGTGTGTGTTTGGGCTGGGGGCAAGGAGTTGGAGCATTTGTTATAAGGGAGATGGGTTTTACATTAGATTGGTTTTGGTTAGAGACGGTTGTGGCGTGTTTTTTGTTTTTCATTTTAGGGAAGGTGCCAGTCCCCTGGTTTCCCCCTTCGGTTGGGGTCCTTGGAGGCAGGGTTGGCTTTGCGTCTTGTTGTGTGTTATTGGTTGGGTGGTTGTTTTAAACTACGTAGCTGTTATGTATGTGAAATAGGTGCCGGTACAGGTGGTGGTTGGACGAGTTGTGATATTCCTTGGAAGGGGGCTTGGGGTGTTTTCATTCAGGTTCGAAACTGAGGGAAGATGCTTTGGGCTGTGAAATGACGGGTCTCGGTGGATTCAGGGATCATGGCAAATGTTGCGGTGGGTATAGTACTGGGGTTCATGAATTTAATAACGTGGACAACTGGGCTATGTAACGGTCAGGGGTTTAGTGACCTAAGTTGCTAAAGATACATTTTTTTCCCGTAATAGTGGTTGGAAGCAGTGACGCCACCAAAAGGTTTTTTTTTTTTTTTGGTGGTGTGAGGGGGTATGTGTGAAAATATAATGTAGAATGGTGTTGTATGAAGAATGTGATGAAGGCGTGAGATGTAAATGTGGTGAGAAATGTAGGAAGAAGTATAGTTTTTGATTTTCATAGTAGAAAGCAAGTAGGGAAGTTAATATTACATTTATACATAGTTAATACGCGGAGCAGTCATTTAAAGTATAAATTATGACAATTTCAACAAGGCAAAAAGAAATTGGAACAGATGGCTAACCAAGTTTACCATTTGTTAGAATTGATAGGTTGTGTGGAACTTAATGATTATGTTCCCCAGAGAACCAAAGGTGAAGGGAACACACAAAGGATTGGAACCTCCAGTTTCCGGTTGGACAAACGGACAAAAACAAGTAAAGCCGTATCGTTATATTCAAGTAGATCACACCGAATCTCTCTAGAAGAATTAGTATAGGAATGCCCGACATTTCCAATGCATAAATATTGAGGAAATGACAAGGGAAATGCCACTGTATTAAGTGTTATGTTTTTGCTTTCTTTTTGCACAGGCTCGGCGAGGACTAGGGCTCTGGCGATTTCAATACCAATTGGGGAAATGGCTATATGAGCCTTGGTATAGTATGAATGATAAGAAAATTGTCAATCCCTGTCTGCACCGGTATAAATCTGATAGTGTGGGTGAATTTTAACTCAAGTAAGTAGAAGTAGTGGAAGACAGAGAAACTTGTTTTTTCAAACGGTGATTACAAGAGTGTGTTGAAAGTGGAATGAATGACAGTAACATAGGAAGTTCACTTTAGTGGGACATTTGATAGGAACAACTGAAGCGTTAAATGCAGTAACAATAGGATAACAACAACAACGATATGGAGGAGGGCCTTAGTGATCGGGCCATTGGGGGGAGTAGGCCGAGGGCCTCTGCAGACATTTCCCAGATAGACTATACCAGTGATGATCTGATTGATTTGAATATGGACTTCTCTCATGTGACCAGTACGACAGAAGGACTTGGAATGATGACTTTGATTCCAACACAGGGGAGTGAACCAGTGACAACGGTGTTACTCCAACCAGAACCGATTCAAGCTGGAGTGTCCATTGCAGGCGACTGCGGTTTAACCAAGGGGCAGAAAAAGAGACTGAGGTTACAGCCGTCCCACGAAGTCCACTCTGGCCGGATGGCTGGAACTGAGACCGACAGCAGGTATGGAATACACGAACAGTTTCTACAGCCCACCCGTTTCCCACATCCATCCTGCCCTCAGCACCAAAGCCAAGATGGGAGGCGGAGCCCAACGGTGGGACGTCAAACCGCCCGTGCTGAGATGGGGGAAGAGGCAGCATACTATAGACAACAGAGAGCGTTTGTGACAGCGTTCGAACAACACGAGGCAGTTCATCGAGATCTGATGAAGATACAGCTGGAGATCGGTCAAGCCGCACACGAGACTCAGAGACTGGGACGAGAACTGGCGAGAAAGACTGTGCTACTAGAAGCGACAGCTGTTGAGATCATGCTTCGGGCGTCTGACCTAGGCCGCTGTGATCAAAGAATGCCCTGTGCTCTGTTGCCCGGACAGGGAACTGGGCCGCAACAGGGTGAACAGGACAGCAGGAGGGGTGAGTTTCCAGGCCCCTCCCAACAAGAGAAGGCCCGAGGAGAGGCAGCGGAAAAGGACAGGTATGCCCCTCTCTCCTCCAGGCAACAGGACATGCGACCAGAGGACAGGAGAGGGGTGGACCTGGCGAGGACTGTGGGGGGCCAGCCGAGAGACTGTGGGAGTCGTGGTGAACTGGAACCCCTGGGATGGCCGGCGTCGGCTGTGTGCTGGGGTTGTGGGGAGGTTGGCCATTTCGCTCGGTCATGTGACAAAGGGTGGAGGCCTCAGCAAACGTCCAGAAAGAAGCAAGAGTCCAAACAGGGTTGCTGGGAATGTGGAGAGTTGGGACATTGTCAGAGGGGGTGTCTGCATAGGTCATAGGTTAATTAAGAACGAGGCAGGAATGCACAAGCGGAGCTAATAGTGCTCGGGAAGATAGAGTTATTAATAAGTTAAAATGGGAAGAAGGACTGATTGGAACAAAAAATAGAATAAAAAATATATAGGAGCGTTGATACATTAGATTATGAGTGGAAGCGACTAAGATGGATGTGCAACTAACAGGGAGAGATGAAATGACTGACAGATGCATGAGCCAATCGTACTAACAGTTAATTAATAGACAAATCATGGGTTTTCCTTTTTGCTACAGTGTGTCTGATCAACTCTTGCTGTGGCAGTGAGGAAAACGTAAGGGAGAATGGTATGGTGGACGATTTTTGGTATCTCCCACCTGTGCAGCCTGGCCCGGCTGCACAGATTGGAGAGGGAGAGAAAAATGGTCACCGCAATGGCTCTTGTGGTCATGTGAACTCTGAACCAGACGGTGTCAGAGAAGGGTTAAACAGTTGGGTTTTAGACAGTAACAATGGAACATATAATATTAGACAGAGTTAGAAACAAAGGACTATTTATAGTAGTGATTACAATACTTGATCAAAGGGTGGTCAAGGTGGAATTAAAAAAAAAAAAAAAAAAAAAAAGAACGACAACAATATTATTATTTCATTACTTATTTTATTTCTTTTTGGATTTCTAATTTTGCTGTCTTAGTTTTGCGGGGGTATTTATGCCTCTGGATGATAGTTTAATTCTGTTGGATGGGTGTGTAGCATGTAGGCACTCACAGTTTTTTGTTTATTTTTAATTTTCTTTGTTTTTGGTTGACTATATATTTTTTTTAGGAACTGGCTGGCTGGGAGGGTTCTCTCGCCGGTCAGGGATAGCAGGTGGTGGTGACACAGCGAGACTGGTAGGAGGTCTGATATAATGAGCTGGAAACTGAGGATGGACGGGAGCTGGTTCATGGTTTGTTTTCCGCTCATTAAGGCTCCAGATGTAGAATCTGGAGGGTTGTGTCACTTTTTGGGTTATGGTAAGTGTTGGGGGAACATATTTCTCTGTCTATAAGAAAGCTCTGTAGGTTGTTGGTCGCAATTTGGCCAGTTAGTGTTCATGTAGGGTGCAGACGTGTGAAATTGATAATTGGCTTATGGGAGGCTCTGCACCGGCTTGTTGAAGGCTGGCAGAGTGTGTGGGATGTGTGTTTAAAGGGACTGTGGTTTGTTACCATGCACATAGGTTCTGTTGGTGGTTGGCCTCGTCTAGAGCTGGCTGTCCGGACCGAGGAGGCTGTCTGGAAACAAGGTATTGATAGTGTAATAAATGGTTATTCCACTTTCAAGGGTGGAGTGGTGATTGTGTTGAACTTGAGGTATTTGATCTAATAAGATAGTACAGCACAAAAATGAATGAGACAAAGGTGATTTGATTGAATATTAACAATTGAAGCTGTGGAATATATAGATAACGAATTTGGAAAAAGAGTGTTGTCAAATACAGAACAGTAAAGATGTATCTGTGCGGAAAAGAGAACTTCCAATCCATTGTGTGTTTGTAAATAACAATCCAAAATGCAAAAAAGGACAGAGGGAAAATCGTTTCCTTCTGTGGAAAATCGGAGCAGTACCAAAAACTGCATACAACAAAGAAGAGGCTGTGGTTAGCACAAAATACAACAAGAAGAAAACAGTCAAAACGAGGTAGCCGTAAAGACCTCAGGAGGTTTAAACAGGGATAACTGACAGGGATGAAAGCGAAGAATAATTGAGGCCTCAGTGGTCTTTTCAAGGAGAAGAGATGATTTATGTTTGCTTGTTTGAATCTCCCTAGATGTTTAGAGTGTTAATCTTTTGGGTAGGATGTATTAATCTTTTCTTGCAGAGTCAATTACACAAAACAGACACATTGAAGCTAAGTAAACATGGATAAAATAGTCTAAACAAAAAAGCTGTTATTGAAAGAGTGTTTCCTTGTAAAAACAGGAACAGCTTTCTTAGTCTAAAGTCATAGTAATAACTGATATTGTGTGTGACTGGGGAAGAAGCCAACGGAAAGAGTGAATGATGATTTTGTAACTGTACAGACGGAAATGGGTTTGGTAGTTCGATTTGTGTAAATTTTGGATTTTTTGAATTTTTTGAAAATATTAGCAAAAATGATAATTATGGTTTAACATGTTTAATTTAGAACATATTGGTGCTATATAGTGGGTTATGAAACCCACTAAGGGTGGATTGTCGTATATTTATCTAAATAAAACCTGTAAATTTAACAATAGAAATTATGCACATATATGAAATAGCAAAGAACTAGGTTATTTTCTCTTAGAAAAATAGAGACTCACAGCCATGCCAAGTCACCTGTTAGGTTAACCATACATTTGAGTCAACAAGAAGGCTGTTACCTGGCCTCAGTCGAAATGGATCAAAATGACCCATATAAGCATTACAGGAAGGATTAAAATCATCTAGCGGTTGATGGAAAAAGCCACAGGAGAACTCAGTCAAAAAGCTAACAGTGCAACCCTTCACCCTTCACCTAGCAGCTATAGGAAAAAGCCCAGAGTGCCATAAAAATAAGAACAGATCAAATGGCAAACAGATGACACATCTTCCTCCACAACGAACAGGGATGGTGCGCCCAATAAACTAACTTTTAAGTCAAGAAGTGACGGCCTGAAGGCCAACATCCGAGTTCTGTTTACTTTAGCTAAGCAGACCAAACAGGCCATTCTGTGATACCCACTGTTAGGTTGAATGGGTACTATATTTCCATCTGTATGAGGGTCGCATTCAGGGACACTTGGGTAAATCATTCTAAAAGGAAACTAGTTCATATCCCCTCTGTAAGGTCACCTTGTAACGCTGTTTCGCAAGACCCAAATCACTGAGAGGGGAGACCTTCTAGCCAATAGGAAAGCAGGCTCTCTGGGGTGACGGCACTGGATGGCGCAAGGGCTGGGGGGGGTTCTCTCTTCTCTATAAAACCTACAGGTTGAATGATGGAGGTGACACAGAGACACGGAGACACCGAGACGCAGAGAGACACGCAGGGAGAACGGAAAAGCAGAGACGGAGAATCCACCCCACCAGTTCGAGAATAAGAGACGCCACTAAGAAGCCCTCCGGGAAAAGCTGATTAGAGATAGAAAATAATTGATGCTGTGAACCAGATAATTTAAGCTGTTGGATATTCCAATAAAACAACGGTCAGAACCGTTTTCACCCGCAGCGCTGTCTCCGCCTCCACGTGATTTCCAAAGGACCACATTTGAATGAACTGTTACTTTAACGGGAAACACAACGAGCAGAGTAAGCTATTCCACTATACATTAGAGAAAGATCATATAGCTATAACATAGAATCATTGAGAAGATACATTAGACGCTAAACGGTTAGAAGTACCGATCACATTAGAAGAACTCAAGAAGGCCATATCCGGAATGAAAAACGGCAAAGCTCCGGGAATTGACGGTATCCCATCAGAAATGTACATTTCTTGCTGGGACATATTTGGACCCTTATTACTAAATATGATCTTATACTCAGTCAAAGAGGGAAGCTTCATCGAACACCAAAATACCGCACTCATTTCAGTTCTTCACAAAAAAGACAAAGACCCCACTGAATGCGGTAGTTACCGTCCTTTAAGCCTCCTCGGAACCGATGTCAAACTGTACTCTAAGATATTAGCCATCAGATTGCAAAAGCATATGACGTCTTTAGTTCATACGGACCAAACAGGCTTCATAAAAGGTCGCCTGATCAATGATAATATAAGGCGAATACTGCACGTACTAGATACAGACAAAGAGGACATCACACCTAAGGCGATACTATCCCTGGATGCTATGAAAGCATTTGACAGGTTGGAATGGTCGTTTCTATGGGCAGTATTGGAAAGGATGGGGTTAGGAAAAGGTTTCATTGATATGATTAAAGTACTATACAAGGACCCATCGGCCATGATTACAACAGGCACAATCATCTCCAAAATCTTTCCGGTATCACGCTCTGCCAGACAGGGTTGCCCTCTTAGTCCCGGACTATTCAATTTATCATTAGAGCCTTTAGCACAATATATAAGACAATCCCAATCCATAGAACCAATCGTAATCAAGGGCACACAACAAAAAATTAGTTTATATGCGGACGACGTAATATTGTTCATGCAAAACCCCAACACCACATTGCCTCATCTGCTCAAGTTGATTGAGAACTTTGGTGATTTATCGGGATTTAAGATAAATTGGCCGAAGTCGGCTTTCCTTCCACTTAACACCCCTGCAAAAAAAGATATAACCCTCCCAGGTGCGATACCGATGGTAAAACATTTCAGATGCTTGGGAGTGGAAATATTCCCCACCATAAGACAAACGGTGAAGCACAATTACACAAAAATACAGAACAAAATCAAGGACGACCTGGACAGGTGGGCAAAACTTAAAAACTCAGTACAGGCAAGGGTATCAATAGTTAAGATGGATGTATTACCAAGAATCAATTTCTTCAGCTCAATGCTTCCGTTACCTCCTCCAGAGGGCTACTGGAAAAGATTACAAACCTCCACATACAAATTTATTTGGAATAACAAACCACCTCGCATAAAAAGATCCACCGCACAGAGAAGTAAAGCAGACGGTGGCATGGCAGTCCCAGATTTTTTACAATATTTTAATGCCTTCACATTAAGACCATTGAAGAAGATATGGTTTGACCCCGAGGCTTTGGTATCTTGGAGAAATTTAGAAGAAAACATAGTAGCCCCACAGAGATTGGAAGACATAGCATACACTAAACTTTCAATCAAGCATTGTGAGCGAGAATTTGGCCCAATAATAACCCATGCAATCAGGACATGGCGGGAAACTCAAAGGAAATTTCCTAACAATCAAGTATGGCATAATCACACTCCCATATTCAATAACAATGCTCTCTTAATGGGAAAACGACCTATAAGATTCCCTGTATGGGAAGAAAGAGGCATACACTCATTAGGGGATATTTTTAATAACAAGGGCCTCTGTAGTTATGTCGAAATATGCATAAAGTTTAACCTCACCGAGTCCACATGGCTTTTTTACATACAGTTAAAACTTTGTATGAGATCCCACGGTGTTCCATTACACATACCAATTGAACACCACAGATACCACAAATTTTTCTATGACAGAAATACATTGGGAGGTTTTGTATCAGGTTTTTATTCACAATTACTAACGTCCTCGTACGAAACCCTTCAACTAGACAATGTCTGGAGGAGGGATATACCAGACCTGGAAAATGACTTTGATTGGCAAGGAGCCTGGGCAAATGTCCGACTTACATCAAGGAACCCGGATCATCAACAAATCAATCTGAACTATATTCACAGGACATACTTGACTCCTATAAGGCTGTGCAAAATGGGGCTTATACAAAACTCCAAATGCTCCCAATGTACAAATGGGGACGAAGGAACATTTATGCACATGTATTGGGACTGCCCACCAGTTAAGACATTCTGGGAAGATGTGTCCCAACAATTATCAATACTCGTATTTTGGAATATACCTGTACACCCCGCGGTATTGCTATTGAATGATGTTTTTGAGTTTGCAGTGAACCCACAACTAAAAAGATTGGTTTTATCGGGTATCACAGTAGCTAAAAAACTGATTGCATCACGTTGGTTTCAACCGGAAAAAATGTGCCGAAAAGTGTGGTTTCTTACATATCTTGATGTGATATATCAAGAAATATCAACAGCAAGAATTCTAGGGCTCAATGAATCCAAAATGTTAATGTGGTTAGAAGTGGTGGAGAGAATAAAAGCTAGCCTATAATGGTGATGTCTGGTTAGGAGTGAGGGATAATGGAGGTACTATCCAAGAGGGGATCCGGGAGGGGGGGATTTGAGCTGGAGCATATGTGTGTAGGGTTTTAGAAAATAGGTATTCGGGGTATATTATATACTAACATTTATATAATTGTAACTTCGCTGGATATACACGGTATACGGTTAAAATGTTATTATTGACTATTTTTGTTTTATCCTGTTTCTGTACTTGCATATATTTTAACCACCTTTACTGAAAGTTTCATTATACATTGTGTGTTGAGTACTGACTTTTAATAAGTTTTGTTTTGCAATAATAAAAAAAAATTAAAAAAAAAAAAAAAAAAAAAAAAGTATTCTGTATTTTTGTATGACAACTAATAAAGAAACTTGAACTTGAACTTAATTTGCGTTTGCGCCTGTGCCGCTTTAATGCCCCACTCTGTAGAACACAAAACTCTAAACGCCAGTAATCGGTAACATAGGGAATAATGTCACATGTTATATAACATGTAAGTGCTACGCGTGTTCAGTAAAAAGCAGACGGATATTATCTGGACTCAATTGTATGGATCATGTATCAATAACCTTCATTATCGAATGACGCTCTAGGGGTACAGATCTTTTGAAATTAAATAGGCTATGGACTGAGTTATTTTCTTTGCCCGTTCAGAGTTGGCTGGACATTTTGAAAAGCTGGTTCATCGGAAAGTTTGCTACGATATGAGTTCTCATGTTTGTAGTAGACTATTCCCCAAATAATTCACAGTTGTTTTGCAAAGCTTGCAAAGTCTTGTCGAGCTCCTTCTTCCCCGGGAAATTATACAATCCAAAGTGTGTCCTTCATTGAATGACTGCCTTCATTGAAGATGGGGCAGATATAATTTAGTTTAGCTACTTTTCCTCCTCATATAATTGGTTCCACCTCCACCGCCAGCCTGCACCCTGCGGTCACTCTAGTAAATAGCCGTGGATACTCCATTGTACTTCTATCTAGCCTAGGCGGAAACAGGCCTGGTGATTATGTGTAGGATTAAGCAAGCTAAACGATTTAGAGTTTTTAGGTCAGAATACATTTTAATCCAGACAACAAGACTGAAGAACTTGATTATTAATACATTTTTGGAATTTGTGAAACTATTTTGAATCTGTAGAAGATAGAATCTCGATTCTTATGTGAATTGATATTTCCCCCTACCCTATACTCTCTCCCCGCTCCTGTTGTCCCTGTGGAGCTCCCCACTCCTGATTCTGGGGAGTACCCAGCTTCTGCCCCTGCTCCCGGAACCTTTTACTCCTGAGGAATTCCCTGCTCCTCCCACTCCAGAGAAACCCCATGAAGTCCCTGGTCTTGCTCTTGCATCCTGGGAGCCTTCTGTTTTGTCCCCTGCTCCCAGAAACCCAGCTGAACCTCCTGCTCCTCCTACTCACAAGAAAACCCCTGTTCCAGAGGTCTCCACTTTTTCCCAGACCCAGGCTGCCCGCCTGAAGTCTCTTTTTCTCCCTGGTTCTGTTTCTCAGCCATCCTTCTCCTGTCCCCTTCTCTCTGTTCTCTTCCCTCAGCCTTCCTTCTCCTGTCCCCTTCTCCCTGTTCTCTTCCCTCATCCTTCCTTCTCCTGTCCCCTTCTCTCTGTTCTCTTCCCTCAGCCTTCCTTCTCCTGTCCCCTTCTCCCTGTTCTCTTCCCTCAGCCTTCCTTCTCCTGTCCCCTTCTCCCTGTTCTCTTCCCTCAGCCTTCCTTCTCCTGTCCCCTTCTCCCTGTTCTCTTCCCTCAGCCTTCCTTCTCCTGTCCCCTTCTCCCTGTTCTCTTCCCTCAGCCTTCCTTCTCCTGTCCCCTTCTCCCTGTTCTCTTCCCTCAGCCTTCCTTCTCCTGTCCCCTTCTCCCTGTTCTCCTCCCTCAGCCTTCCTTCTCCTGTCCCCTTCTCCCTGTTCTCTTCCCTCAGCCTTCCTTCTCCTCTCCCCTTCTCCCTGGTTCCTTCCCTCAGCCTTCCTTCTCCTGTCCCCTTCTCTCTGTTCTCTTCCCTCAGCCTTCCTTCTCCTGTCCCCTTCTCCCTGGTTCCTTTCCTCAGCCTTCCTTCTCCTGTCCCCTTCTCCCTGTTCTCTTCCCTCAGCCTTCCTTCTCCTGTCCCCTTCTCCCTGGTTCCTTTCCTCAGCCTTCCTTCTCCTGTCCCCTTCTCCCTGTTCTCTTCCCTCAGCCTTCCTTCTCCTGTCCCCTTCTCCCTGTTCTCTTCCCTCAGCCTTCCTTCTCATGTCCCCTTCTCCCTGTTCTCTTCCCTCAGCCTTCCTTCTCCTGTCCCCTTCTCCCTGTTCTCTTCCCTCAGCCTTCCTTCTCATGTCCCCTTCTCCCTGTTCTCTTCCCTCAGCCTTCCTTCTCATGTCCCCTTCTCCCTGTTCTCTTCCCTCAGCCTTCCTTCTCCTGTCCCCTTCTCCCTGGTTCCTTTCCTCAGCCTTCCTTCTCCTGTCCCCTTCTCCCTGTTCTCTTCCCTCAGCCTTCCTTCTCCTGTCCCCTTCTCCCTGGTTCCTTTCCTCAGCCTTCCTTCTCCTGTCCCCTTCTCCCTGTTCTCTTCCCTCAGCCTTCCTTCTCCTGTCCCCTTCTCCCGGTTCTCTTCCCTCAGCCTTCCTTCTCCTGTCCCCTTCTCCCTGTTCTCTTCCCTCAGCCTTCCTTCTCATGTCCCCTTCTCCCGGTTCTCTTCCCTCAGCCTTCCTTCTCATGTCCCCTTCTCCCGGTTCTCTTCCCTCAGCCTTCCTTCTCCTGTCCCCTTCTCCCTGTTCTCTTCCCTCAGCCTTCCTTCTCATGTCCCCTTCTCCCTGGTTCCTTTCCTCAGGCTTCCTTCTCCAGTCCCCTTCTCCCAGGTTTCTCTAGTGCCCTTCTCCCTGGTCTTTCCCCCCAGTCTCCCATCTCTGGTAATCCGCCCACCCACCCTTCTTGTCTCCAACCGGCAGTTTGGTACGTCTGGGATTAGTCCCTTAAAGGGGGGGGGGGGGGGGGGGGGTTGTTTATTCAGGTTCTCGTTAGTTTAGTCTTTATTATTTATTTGTATTATATTTATCTAGTCTCTGTGCTATGTCCTCCCCAAATTTGGATATATATGAATAGTCCCCCCCAATAATATGTGTGTAAGAGTAGTGTATCTACTCCCGCTCTGTAATTCTAGTTTCAAAATACTCCTAAAAGCTTAATTTGTGTATTAAAATCATTACAATTTTCTACCGGGGGACGATGCACCCGGACCCCCCTACTCTGTGTCCACCCCAAACTTGTCATGAGATCTGCAGCCCTGACCATCCCCCGTGTTTTTTTTCTCACAACTCGAGTGCTGGCTATAACTATATTCTATATTATAGCTATGGATACAATACTATGGCCCATTTGACATCACATATCTATCGTTCAATATGTGAGAAAGAATAAATGTTTCCATCCATACGTTCCCGTGTTATACCATGGTGAATATAAGTATGGTTTTAGAGCGGTCTAGGGTAATTCATGAAATCCTGAGTTAAAGCCCTATACGTCGATTCCACTATAGATGTTGCCATTTCTTGCCTGTATACGCTATTATCCCGAAATCAAATCTATATCATAGCTATTATGTTCCATCATGAATGCATGAAAGGGGAGGGGGGGGTCGTTTCTGATTATTTGATTGTCAGTAATGGCATTCGCATTGAACACTAAAAACACTTATCAGCCTGATCGGTGTAAAAGCTTTGCAGGATCAAGCTAAAATTGATGTCAGATCATTCTTACCTGTGATCGGGAGTATTCCAAAAATAGTATTCCAATTGTTTGATCGCCATCTGGAATATCCAATGTCCATTTGGCCCACGGCATAATCCACCACAACATATGGATCGGGGTTATTTGATGCGCTTCGATTGAACCGGCAGAACGGCTGCCCTCACCCAACAAGGAAACATGAAACCGGAGACGTTTGACCATTACACAGGCCAAGATACAAGGTTACAAAGGGTGCTCGATACAGCCATCTAGCGGGATGCGGCCGGTATTGCACTTTGGCGACCTCAGACTCATTCCCTATGGTAACACAGAGGTCCGGGGATGAATAATTAATACAAATATCGAATAAAGGAATAAATTACCAAAACCAGAGAAATCTCGGGTCTTGGTGCCCAACGCATGGCGAGTTAACCCGGGATATCTCGCGTCTGGCGCCGAATGTGTTAAGAACACGGCCCACACCAGTCTGTCCCACTTACGACTGCTCTTCAGCACTTCTAAATCCTGCTCTTAGCTAAGACCAAATCCAGGAGAAGGGACCGTTGGTGAATCCCAATTTTTTTTTTCAAAAAGTGGAGCTAGGATAAAAATGTGTCTGATCTTTTGTCTTAAGTCTGTTGGTGAATGAGACCCACTGTTCTTCTGTTGTGGGACACGGGACAAAGGGTTAAAATGTGGGACTGTCCGGCACAAATCGAGACACTTGGTCACCCTAACGTCAACAGTTTAATTAATGACATGAATGCCGTGGCGCTGAGTTTTCAGTGAGGACATCATCTTCCTATTCATTCTCACTGCTGATTGGCCTCCTCTCTATATCTAAACTCTGTTGCTCAAAAAAACCTAAATGACATCACAGCAGCTTCATGAATGTCCACCACTGTGCGTGCGGTTCAGTCGACATTGTCCTCATTACAAATTATCAAAAATGTAACACCATCAATGACATACCACCCTCAGGAATTCCACACATTCGCTAAAGCCTCCTAAGCGTTGGATTTAATTACTAAATGGATCGTAACAACTTCCATGAGTTCAATGCTAGCAATAATTTCGTGGTAGTATGGACGGTTTCATCTTGACAACATAAACATTAGAAGCGGACACAAGTTAATTTCCTGTTGCAATGTTTGCTAATGCAATAAGTGACAGGAAATGCAATTGGGTCCCAACTGTTCCCTAGCAACAGAATTCCAATGAAACCATATTCAGACTTGGAAAGAGAAGTCATTATTATTATTTTTTTTAATGTTTTCTGAAAGAACAGAATAAAACACACTCGCATCCATCAGAAGCGGACAAGGCCTACTGAAACAACACACCTCGTCCCAGGGGTCATAGTGCTGGACAGACGGAACGCCACCCACCCCCCACCCCCCCTGAGGCCAACACCATACTGTATACATGCTTTATGAGCTGGACCACCGGCCGCGCTCTGTGGCATTGTGTTTTCCCAAAACATTCCCACCATCTCCACGGGGGGAAGGAGAGAAATATCAGAAATTCTGTGGTTTGTGTCAGCAAGAGTGACCAGACCAGAGCTTAAAACATCTTGTAAAAATAATACCGTAGTTGGAGGAGAGAGAGCCTTGTTGGACATGCTTTTGTTTGTGCGTTGGTACATTCCTTGAACATGTTTTTTTTTCTTCCCCACGCTGCTGTCCCTTTCCTCGTCTTCCTGGGGGTGGGCCGTGAGGGGTGGGCATAGATAGTTGTGGTCGACAGAGGTGGGGGACTTGGGCTGCGAGTGGGTGTTTGGATGGTATTGCAGCTTGGCGGGCACACTGAGGAATAGCAGCAGTCAGGCCAGCAGCACTGAGGCCGTCGGGGAGACGGCTTCACCAGCATCATTGATGAGCGTCAATACAGCTCTTTGTTTTGTTTTTTCCCCCCCAATTCCTTTATTCTTTTAACTCCTCTCTCTCATCCCCACCCACCCATCCACTCCTCTTCCTCCTCCTATTCCTCCTCCTCCTCCTCCTCCTCCTCCTCCTCCTCCTCCTCCTCTTTTCGTTTTTCTAAAAAATCACTCCTTGCAAGAACTGAAACAATAGTGGGGCCTTCCAAAACCTCCCTGGCTTAAAACAATACCATCAATCACGCAGAGCCTAGCGGATATGCAAACACACAAATCTATTAAGTGCAGTATTGCAGGCGCTGCACGCTCGCGTTTAACTCCTCACATGGATGGGTGGGACGGCCAGATTGAGACGGGGACAGTGACGGAAAGAGTGTTGAAACAACCAGAAGACACCTCGCAGCTCCACCAGTGTGGTAACTGTGTGAAAATATGGTACTAAAGTGTGTGTGTGTGTGTGTGTGTGTGTGTGTATAAGTCAGACTTCTGCAATTAATCATAACATGTCGTCAGCACCGATCCCAGTTTTGGATTCGACCCAAGTGTTTTTTTATGACATACAGGATAGTGACATAGCGGTGTGTGTCACTGTGTCAGAGTGGGACCACTGGCAGACTGGGTTGCACGTCAATTTACTGTCGGTTTAATTACTTCAATAAGTGACGTGTAATATTATTCACTAACAGAGCATTAATTCTGAAAAATTTATTTAATCATGTATGACAATTTCTTTTTCAGCTTTTTTTTTTTTTTTTACTTCTTGAATTAAATCCGATGGAGTTTTTGACCACTAGTTGACAAAATTGGCGCTATAGCGCACAGTGGGAGAAAAGGGGCCCCTCGTAAAATCACATATCACGTGTTCTTCCAGCACGTGCACAAGGACGCCACAAGCACGGGGTGAGTGAGAACACAGAAAGAGTGCACTTGGAGGCGTGTAAACATGCCCTTCAAATGTATTGGTCAATATGATCTCCCTCAAAATCCAACTGCCTGTCAATCAAAGGAGGTCAGACTCATTACAACTTCGCTAAAACCGAAAGTGAAACTTAACACGAATGGGATATAAACATTTTGAGAGCTTTGCAGAGGTTTTATGCGGTAGGACATTTATTCAACTTGTAGACTATAGAACAGCGGTTCTCAAACTACGGGTCGGGACCCAAAGTGGGGTGACGGGTAGGTGATAGTGGGGCAACAAAAGATTGGCGCGTTGGCAACAAAAAAATCTATCAAATTAAATCGCCTTTTTTAACTCAGAGAAGAAGGGCACATTTTCCTTGCAGACAAAAACAACCCATTATGCATGACGCAGCAGGCCACTGTCTGAGCAGGAAGCGCTCAATGATCTTTCGTGTGACGAGCTACTGAAAGTCAAGTTCACTGGACAGGCCCTCGCAAAGTTCTGGATATCAGTCCAGAACGAGTACCCAGTGTTGTGTAATGCTGCGCTGAGAAAGCTTGTCCCCTTCACATAAACATACCTCTGTGAGGCCGGATTTTCAGAGTAGAAACGGATCTCCGCCAAAGCGCACATGAACGCATTTTCATTTTCTTTTCATGTTCTGGCAACATATTTTGGCTAAATATGCCTCGTTTTATAAATGTGTATACAGAAACAATTCCGTTGGTTTTGTTGATAATATTCATTAATTGCATTGATAACATAGCACTGTAATTTCATTTTCTAATAAATATGCATGGTCAAGTTCAACAACGTGTGCTTTTATTTTGATATTCATTATTTCCACGTTGAATTACGCAATACATTAAGTGTGGGGTCGCCAAAGTAAATCCTAAATAAAAGGCGGTCGTGGTATAAAAAAGTTTGAGAACCCCTGCTATAGAACAACAATAGAAAGCGCCGTCTATTTAGGTGGAAATGTGAATATAAACAAAAGTGAGCCGTTTACAAGAAAACGTCATTGGATACCTTTAACTCGATTAAAAGAAAGGAAACTACATACATCCTTTGCAAGGTGCCAGGCTGAAAATACCACTTCAACACACATCTACTGGACAATGTGCTGAGCCTAATGGCTCCTCATGTATCCAATACATGTGTGTGAGAGCAGAAGACGTGTGTGGGTTCTCTCCTCTCCATTCTCAGCAGGTACAAACCCACCGACAGGGCTCCCTCCACCTGCTGAGCATCCATTCTCAGGGCTACTAGAGTTCATCCACCCAACCCCACCAGCCCCTCCCATCGCTCCCTCATCATCCCACCCAGGACCTCCTCCCTGGGCCAGGCTATGGGCTGCCCTCCTGCCCCGCTCCAGTGAGCCCTATCTACCTTGTGTAAAGCACTACGGCTCACTATCAGGCCTGAGCAAACACTTGTACGAGGCTGTAGACTTTTTTTTCCTCTTTTTTTCTGTTGTGTGGTTTGGTATCTAGCTCTCAACTGATCTTGGGACTTTAACCATTGACCTACAGGGGAGGAGGTGGAGGGTGGGCGGAGGCTGTGTGTGGTTAACTACAGCCCACTCCCTGTGTAAACTCTGGATATGAACTCCGGCCTCACCTCAGCGTGTATGCACATACACGCACACACACACACACACACACACACACACACACACACACCGTAAACACACACATGTATACATGCCGACATGCCACGCCACACGGGTATACATACGCACGAGCACACATACGGACACACAGAAACACACAGAAACACACACACACACACACACACACACACAGACAACTCAACACATGCGATAGAACGCAGCACTCACAACACCAAATTGGTTTACACATGACACATTATTGCATTGGCGTTCTGATACATTGAAATCCACCAGGTTCTAGTATTTATTCATTAATCAGAGAAACCCAGAAGCTCTCACTGGAAATCGCTCCTCGGGTAGCGCTGCAGAATTTGTGCATGGGACATAGAAAGTGGGACAAACCATTAGAACATCACCAATTTCACAAATTCTTTTATGACAAGGGTACATCGAGGGACTTTGTCTCTGCTTTATATCGTCACTTACTTATGTCCTCTTATAAGGACCTTCCCCTGGATACGATCTGGAGAAGGGATGTGCCGGGACTGGGTATAGATTTTGATTGGGATATTCGTCTATCCTCTCGCAATCCAGACCACCAACAGATTCACCTAAATTATATTCACACAGACGATTGAATCTGATGGGTCTCATGCCTGATTCTCGATGTACCTTATGTCCACTTGGTGCTACTGGAACATGTATTCATATGTACTGGGAATGTCCACCAGTGGCACTTCTTTGGAAAAAATGTACCTCTCAACTATCAGATATATTCTCCTTGACCATACCTGTATCTCCCTCTGTGTTACTTCTGATTAATGACATGTCTCAGTTGCCGACTACTACACATATAAAAAGACTGATTCTTGCTGGCCTCACAGCTGCCAAGAAGCTGATTGCCATACGTTGGATACACCCAGGCAAGCTCTGTCTAAGTGTGTGGATCCTCACTTATCTCGACGTGATCTACTTGGAAATATCCATGGCACGTGTGATTGGGGTAAAGGAGTCTAGTGTTGCTGTCTGGTGGGGTCCTGGGATGGGGGGGGGGGGGAGAGATACATTAGGGGGGAGGGTGGGTTCTTCTCGTGGGTTATTTGTCTTTTCTTTTTCCCCTACCTAATGTGGTTTTTGTATGTCCCTTTTTCACAAAATAGTCTGTATTTATAATTTGTATTGTCTTGTCATGATTATTATTATTATTATTATTATTATTATTATTATTATTATTATTATTATTATTATTATTATTATTATTATTATTATTATTATTATTATTATTATTATTATTATTATTATTATTATTATTATTATTATTATTATTATTATTATTATTATTATTATTATTATTATTATTATTATTGTTGATGTCAATGTTGTGGGGTTTGTTAGGGTTAGGGTTAAAAAAAGAAATAGAAAAATAAGATTTGATCAAAAAATTATTTAATTATAATAATACATTTTATTTATAAGGTGCCTTTCAATGCACTCAAGGTCGCCGTACAACAATTAAAAACAGTTAATTTACAATCACAATCAAATGTACAATAAAATCAGACATACGCCTGGCTAAACAGGTGGGTTTTAAAGGGGAACTATCTTATAAATGGCCTTTTTGAGTGTTTAGCATTGTTTCCTAGATATGTGAACTTATATTAATATGATCTATGTCTCAAAATTCTCATATTGGCGCATTCTTCCAATTCTCCTCTCACAATATTCACCCTCACTGAACTGAGTCATTTGAAAATGTGATGATTTGTGATGTCAGAAAGACACCGCTGCATGTTAATGTTGAGATAGAAGATGAGCTGCACACAGTGGCTGGACCTGGACCTGGAGCCCAGGCTCAAAACGGCTCGAGATCTTGAGGTAGAAAAATGCTGTTTTTGAGGACTTGATTAGAAATACAAAACAATGAATACAAAAAATATATATATTACAGAGGTGTTCCATAGACTCACAGGAATTGTGTAAAAGTGCCCAAATAGTGAAAGAAATAGTAAAATAGTTCCCCTTTAAGGTGGGTTTTAAATGGGATAATGGAGTCAATGTTTAAGGAGCTTCCCTACCTTGTACTGCTGAGGTACCAGCAATGTGAACTCCTTGGCTCAGTGTTTACAACACTACTCTGTCGTTACTGGAGAAAACTGCTGGGTGACATCACAGAAATTACATAGATAGTCATTCGTCAATTTGGAGAATTTCAAATGAAAATCCACCGAATTGAAACAGCTTTTAGATAACTTGTCACCAGAGTCTTGATGTTAATACAAAAGTCTGAGTGTGAGCTTAGTATTTTATTAATGGGGACAACAAGCCGCCTTTCGTTAAATCACCCGAACACATTTCCCCTGCATATCAGAGGCCCACCGCTAAAAAGATAAATAATAATAATCGAAGTACAAAAACAAAGGGGGGGGGGGTATTTGATTCTTTATTAGGTTTGGAACAAAAGTGGTGTAACAAAATTAATGGAAACAAATGTCCCTCCCAAACAGCCTGTCATTGGCTGAGAGCCACTGACCTCAGTGTCATTCTACCATATCAACCCACGCTAAAAGGTAGCCATGGGGATTATTCTGGAAGTATAATGATAATAATAATAAACGGTATTTGTATAGTACCTTTCATACAAGAAGAATTGCAGCGCAAAGTGCTTCACAGCAGTAAAAATGACAGGCATAAAATGAGCACAAAATTGGCAGATCAAAAGTGCAGACATAAAATAAGCATAAAATAGACTGCAGCAAAGTAGACAAAGTCAAGATACGGCATAGAACATTAAATCACACCATTTTTCATATGTGGATCATCTGGAACATCTTAATAGGCCTCTTTGTTTACGGTTTGATTGTCACTGATACACATAAAATAGACATAAAACCATACAATTGGCAGATACACATAAAATAGACATATCAACCCAGTATTTTAGATCTTTACACAATACAGTCAAACGAAGTGCTTCAGCAGTATTTTAGATGTTTAGTACTGTCAGAGCCATAGGTCTTTCTCATAAACTCCGCCAGTTTATCCTTATCTAAAAAAGGTTTTATTATCAATGACTATATGTCACGCTGCTCTTCTTTTTAATTTTTTTTTTTACTATCTTTCTTCCCCCTCTTTTTCCGATTTTTCGCCCATCCCACTGTTAGTCGTTGTGCCAATTCCCAACTCCCTTCCTGGTTGTTGCGCACCCCCCCTACTGTTGGTCCGGGAGGCTGGAGACTATCACATGCTATCCTCCGACACATGTGCAGCCAGCCGCCAGCCAGCCTGGCAGCTCAGATTCTCACTGGGAGAGTGTAACGTGTGGAAGGTCACACTACCTCCCTCCAGATCTTTCCTTCGCTGAGCAGGCGCCCCGACCGAACTGTAGGAGTATTTTTCTGTTTACAACGCCCAGGACCCACCCATCAGCTTTCCCACCCTCTAATACTGCCAATTGTATTAGTACGGACGACCAGCCAAACTGAAAACAATGTGGAGAGCTGGGATCGAACACGCGAACCCAGCGTCTCCAGCATTGGTGGTGAGTGCCTTGCCCACTGCACCACCTGGCAGCCCTGTCACGCTGCTCTTCTAATAGGGTTCACGGTAGAGTGGCTCTGACCCTAGATTGTCACTAATCTATCTTTATCTGTCAATGAGTGTCTTATATAGTATCATGCTTATACTACAGTCAGTAGTAGGAGTAGTGATTCCTTTCTGTAGCCACCTGAATATGTCTGACTTTTATTCAGGATGTCTGACGCTGGTCTTTTGCATTCCTGTGTTCGCGAGGACATTGTAACCGGTTGACCGCTCTTTGATCATTCCTACCCCGACATTGACTGTTAACTTGCTGCTCTCTGATTCTCCTTATCCAAAACATTGACGTCTCATAGCGAGACAGGATACAGGTGCCGGCAGGGGCCGGTGGTGGTCGCTGGGCAGGAAGGACATCAGTAGAAGAAGAAATGGTTCTTCGCAAGGTGCAGCGGGGAGGGGCTTTCTCTTCGGCGTTCTTCACAGAGGAAGGAGGACGTCTGAAACGGGAGCACCACCGAGTCAGCACGCGAGGAACAACTCAGTTACCAAACGGGTTATCCTAGAAGAATATGCGGTAGTTGAGCGTTTGATTAATGTTCAACATGACCCACAGTTTAGTGGTGTTTAGGCGAGTACCACAGTTTAGCATGCGCACCGGCCCACCTCTTCAGCCCAGCAGAGGACGCCACTACACGGCACGCTTCTCCAGCCTCTCCAAGCCGTTGCCCAGCATCACCTGCCCCAGCGTCTACTCCGCCCCGCTGGCTGTTATCGCGGGATCTCCGTCGGCCATCTTAGCATCCGGACTAGTGGTGCTAGGGTTGGGCCCGTCCTCTTGGATAAGTATCAGCGGTGCTCGGAGTGTGGAAACGTGTTCGGTATGACAGTCCACTGTGGGGAGCAGGCTCTGTAAGAGTGAAGATAAACGGTGCTTTGAACGCACACTGGAGAGCAGTGTATAGGGGCACCCCAACCATTTCAAGCCGGCTTTAGATAGGACTTTATTTGCTAAATGTGAATGAATGAATGAATGAATGAATGAATGAATGAATGAATGAATGAAAACTTTATTTAACAGATTGCAGAATGGGTACAATACAGTACGGCTCAATACATACAATTGTTAAGGGGATGCAGACCTGAGAAAGACGTTTGTCTTGTTTCCATCAGGGTCCCCCATTTTCAATTCATATAGACATTTATGACATACATAACATACATGACATTTATGGCATAGGGACATATAGGTATTTAGTACTGATACATTTGTGACATAGGCGGTATTCAAATATACAGTACTGTTACCCCTAGATCCTGACAGAGTATATACATATGATGGGGAGGGGACTGTACATTAGGAGGGGGTGGGTGGGTGGGAGGGGAATATACATACGGCGGGGAGGGAATATATACATGCGGTGGGGAGGAGACTGTCTATTAGGAGGTGGTGGGGGTTTTGGGCATTTACGGTGGCCAGTTTCGAATTGCAGCCTCCCGTAGGTGCTCTTTAAGGGCGGTTTTGAATGTGGGCAGGGATTCACATTCCTTTACAGCTTTGGGTAGGGCGTTCCACATTGTTGTGGCATAATTGCGAAACGTGTTTAGTCCCTTGTTTGAGCCGAATCTGGGTTTAACATGATTTGTTGAGCTTCCTCTGGTGTAGTGGTTGTGGTATTCACTGACCTTTGGGAAGTATTTTGACATGTACATGGGCACCCCGGTCGTATAGTGTATCTTGTAGACCAGGCCCATTGCAAGTTGCTGTACTCTGTCGTCTACTCTAAGCCATCCTAGGTTGGCAAAGTGGGCAGGGGTGAGGTGGGTTCTGGGGTTCAGGTCAAGTAGTAGTCTGACCAGTTTGTTTTGTGATGTTTGTAATTTAGTTTTAAGCGCCTTTGAGGTGCTTTGGTACCATGAGGTGCACGCATAGTCATAGTACCCTTGAATGAGTGCTCCTGCCAGAGTCCTCAGGGTATTCTTGTTTACCAGAGAGGAGATCCGGTACAAGAATCTAGTTCGTTGGTTGACTTTTTTTATTACATTGGATGCCATTTTGTCACAGGAAAGATTTGCCTCTAGGATGGAACCCAGGTAGGTAATTTCGTCTTTCCTTGTGACAATATTGTCACCCACTGTAACTGAGAAGCCGTCGGTCTTGCTGAGTTTGTTATTTGAACCGAAGAGAATGGACTCTGTTTTGCCCATGTGTAATGATAGTTTGTTATCAGCGAGCCATATGCAGATTTTGCCTAGTTCCGTGCTGAGGGTTTTTTCAACCTGCAATTTGTTCTTGTCAGAGACCAGCAGGGCTGAGTCGTCCGCAAACAGGAACAAGTTGCAGTCACAGGCTGACGACATGTCATTTGCATAAATTAGGAAGAGTAGCGGTCCTAGTATGCTTCCTTGTGGAACACCACAGCTCACTGTGAGGGGGGGGGATAGAGTACCGTTTACCTCTACCATCTGTTCTCTCCCCTCCAGGTAGGATTGCATCCAGCTCACTGATAGGCTATCAAAACCAATTGCTTTTAGCTTGTCCATTAGAATGGAGTGATTGACAGTGTCGAAGGCCTTTTGTAGGTCCAGCATGACCATGCCGCAGTATTTGCCAGCGTCCACCTCTTGTTTGATGTGGTCGTTCAAATAGAGGAGGCATGTGTCAGTGGAGTGGGACGTTCTGAAGCCAGATTGGAATTCGTAGATTAGGTTTTTTTCCGCCAGGTACTTTTCGACCTGTTCGTAGACTATTTTCTCCATGACTTTCGAGATGGAGGTAAGAATAGAAACAGGGCGGTAGTTGCCTGGGTCTAATTTGCTGCCCTTTTTGTGTAGAGGGGTCACTCTCGCAATTTTGAAGTCCTTGGGGACGTGCCCCTGTTTTATAGAGAGGTTTATTATGTGTGTGATGACTGGGGTGATGGCGGCTGCTGCGTCTCTGAGGAATTTGGAGGGGATGTTGTCATGGCCAGTGGCCTTGTTAGGTTGGAGGGCGCTCAATTTTTTGAGTACCTCATCGGTTGTTACCATTTCAAGTTTGAAGTCGTCTTTGTGGACCCCTAGGTTTTTGTAGTATGCTACTATGTGTTCTACCCCATAATGCCCTGAGTGGGAGGGTAGTTTGTTTACCAGTGTTGTGGCTATGTTTGTGAAGAAGATGTTTAAGTAATTGGCTACATCCAGCTTGTCTGTGATGAGCGTGTTGTCCGTCTTTATGTTTATGTTTGAGAATCTGGTTTTAAGTTTTTTACTGCAGCCTAGTTGATTATTGAGTAATTTCCAAAGTTCGCGGGGTTTGTTTTTGTTTTCCTCAGTTTTGTCGTTGATGAAATTTCTTTTTGCGGTTCTGATCATGGTGTTTACGTCATTTCTTAGTCTGTTTCTTTGGATTTTTAGTTCAACCACGTGGGCTTGGAGTTCACTGTTTGAGCTTTTGGAAAGCTTTGTCTGACTTTTATGAAGTTCAGAGCATTTTTTGTCTCTGGTTTTCATAGCGGCCAGTATTTCAGTGTGCATCCATGCCTCAGTGCGATTTTTAACCCTGGTGGTTCTTATCGGTGCCATGTTGTTGAGTATTGCTGTGAATTTGGTTTTGAATCCAAGCCATGTTTCTTCAACCTGTGTACCACTGAGCTCATCTGACCAGCATGTGGGCCCACTGTTAATTTCTTTTGAGTGTAATAATATGTGTGTTCCTTTATAAAATTCCCATTCAGTAACCCCTTTATCCCTTCCCTCTTCCTCCCCTCTCTCCCCACCTATGGAGTAGTGGAACAGTATATATAAACCCTTAAAGGGAAGGTGTTGTTACTGTGTCTAGCCCAGTGTGGGAAGCACTTTAGTCTGTGTTACAGAGCGAGGGCACTAGGTGCCCAGGGGCGTAAATCACTTGAATCAGACTGTAATTAATTGTAACTTGAATCAGACTTCACTAAAAGAACACTGAATGGGAGCACTGTGTGTGTGTCTGTTACTGAGTCTGTTGTCTTAACCCTTTTCTGCCCGGGTAATGCTCATTATTATAATTTTTATTTTTATTTTTTATCTTTCTTTCCCCTCTTTTTCCCGATTTTTCTCCCATCCCACCCTTCCTGGTTGTTGCGCACTTTCTCCTACTGTTTGTCAGAGAGACCGGAGACTGTCACATGCTTTCCTCCGACGCATGTGCAGCCTGCCGACAGGCCAGCCTGACCGTGCAGATTCTCACCGGGGAGAGTGTAGCGTGTGGGAGGCTGCACTATCTCTCCCTAGATCCTACCCTTGCTGAGCAGGCGCCCCGACCGAACTGTAGGGGTCGCTGTCCACAACGCCCAGGACCCACCCTTCAGCTTTCCCACCCTCTAATACTGCCAATTGTATTAGTGTGAGCGGCCAGCCAAGCTGATAGCAACGCCGGGAGCTGGATTCGAACAGGCGAATCCAGCATCTCCGGCGTTGGTGACAAACGCAATCTCCGCTACGCCACCTGACCGCCTCCCCGCTCATTATTATTTAACCCTTTCCCCACCCCTGCTTATAGTTCATTGTTAAAGGTCTCTACAGGTCATTAAGGAAGGGTACTGCTTTGGGGAGCGAATACATCATCCATCGTACTGCCATCAGGTGTGGGAGGGCTCAGGAAATATTGGGGGAAGTGGGGGTGTGTGGGGAGCTACTGCTGATCGCCCTGGAGGGCAAGAAGGACCAGAGTACCATCCCTAGGTCAGTGAATCCTAGGCCCCATCCGCTCCTGCTGCTCGACCTCCACTTCGACATTCCTGGCCTACAGTCGGGGATCCAGCTAGACTCAGCTCTGCTGCATCCCGCTACCAGGTGGCCGTGTACAACCACTCCCATAAAGCAGGGATAATCCACCCTGCTACATTTCCATATCAATATCAGTCAAGAGACAATTTCTCACAGAATGCCTAAACCTCTCGAGGTTTTTGTGGCGTTAACAACACCCCGCTCACAGAGAGTCTCAACCTGCTACTGTATGTCCCGTCAGGTCCTTAATTTAAGAACAGTACCTGACCCACCGCCAGATCCCCCGGGAGAACTCACTCAGGTCCATAAACCACCAACAACGAGGGGGAACATTACCCTCCCTCCTCCTCCACCCTCACACACACACACAGCCAGAGATAATAATCTCCCAACAATGATCAAGCTCAATAGAACCTCTGCAGAGTTCAAAGCCATCTAGCAGCAGTGCTGCTGGAGATCACAGGCCGATTTCCAGGTTACAAAGGAAAGCAGTTAAGAATATTGTGGAGTTGTGGAATGTATCGCTCTGTAGCTCTGTGTTATTTTAACTACACATGTCTCAGAAATGAAATGAAGGAATTTACCTAAGGGTGTTTATCTTATCTGTGTTTACTGTAAGCAGTGCACCATACAAGTTTTCACTGTTGACTTAAAGATTTATTATTGACTTTTGGTGGTGGTCAAAAAGCCAGGGAATTGTTTTTGAAACAGAAAAAATATACGTATAATGACAAAGGTTGGAAGAATACTGACTATGCTTTTAAACAGAACAACAAAGCTAGAGATATCGGAAGACTTAAAACATTTTTTTAAAGCTATCAAAGCCAGCTGTTTCAGGGCACTCCTATATGGGCCTTTCCATGGATCACAGGGAACCATGTAAAAAAAATAAAAATAAAAGTTCTGATGTGCTTCTTTAACGGAGCCCAAATACCCTGATTCCAATTGAGCATGCCGTTGGCCCCGCTGGTACTGAACCTCACATAGTAGCCGTGCCGGAGGAATTCTGCTGACTGGGCCCAGCAGACAGCCAGGCGGGCTACACTAATACACAGCGAGAGGCCTCCTAGAGACAATGCTGCCCGCTGGGCACGGAGTGGAGACACCGGGGGCCCCCGCAAGAACCGCCCCCACTGCTCCCCTGGGCCCTTATCAAGGAGCCAGACCCCAGCTATCCCCCCACCTTTCTCACCTCCCCAAACCACTAGTGCTGGAAACAAGCGCTACACCCCAAAAATAACCCCAGATCAGTAACACCTCTCTCGTTACTCGCCATTATTTCTGATGAGCCTCTGACACCACTGGGTACTCCACTGCCACTGCTGCTTTGAGACTGTGGTCACCGGGAGAGAGAGAGAGAGAGAGAGAGAGAGAGAGAGAGAGAGAGAGAGAGAGAGAGAGAGAGAGAGAGAGAGAGAGAGAGAGAGAGAGAGAGAGAGAGAGAGAGAGAGATGGAGGGGGGGAAGAGAGAGATATGGGGTCCATACAATATCTGAGAGAGCAGCAGGATGGGCTCAAGCATGAGGAACTTACTGATACCACAGAAGGACGTGGAAAAGTAAAACCAACCCAGAACTGCCAAAGGCAATAAACGCAGGGGCTCGTCAGGCTTGGATTTCTCTGTTGAGAATGTGTTCTCCCTGATCAGCCTGAGCCTTAAAGACCAGAAACCTGAGCTTCCAGACCGACACGCAGAACAAAAAACGACCAACACTAATCATTAAAGCCATTGAGAATTGTAGCATTTTGTAGGAGTCAGATTTAGCAGGTTGTAGTTTTTCATCCCCTGTCATTTCAACGCCACCAGCTGTGAGTTTTTGTTTTCCGTACTTGTGCATGAACTGACCACATCAAAAATGATGCGGTCCAAAGCCATAATGATTCTTGGCGAACGAGCACACCATTCACCTTCTTGTGGTGCCAATACTCAAACGAGTGTGTAATGGACATTTTTATACTGGATGCTTGCAATGAGTTAGACCAGTGCCGTATGATACATCTACAGAAGGTAAAAGAGCTTTGACAACGTTGTTGACATGAATGAACCTTATCGCATTCCCGAGGACATACTCATTTATACCATAAGGTGCGTTACTGTGATGAGTAGGAGACGGGAGAGTATAATAGTAAACTGTGATGGACTATGGTCTATGTGGGTTTGGTTTTAGTTTATTCCTGTGTGGTATGGATGTATTTTGGGTTTTCTTTTGTGAGCTGTCAATCACCAGACACCAGTTAATTGCTATGCGGCATGGAATGTGTGTGTGGGCTTGATTGGCACTTGATTGGTGTCAGGTGTGCAGTGTAGTTTGCCCTCAGTGGTAGAGGAGTACATGTTTCTAGGGTTTTGTCTTTCTGTAGTACTTTTGGTTTCCTGTTTATTTGCTAGGCAGAAGTGTTTATTTATTATTATAATTTTTTTCATTTATTTTATCCTGGTGTTTTGTGTTTTCTTTAGCTTTTATTTGTATTTATTTTATTCTTGTGTTTTCCCCGCCCCATCTCATCGCTCTGCGTTACCAGTGGTTACCCCACTGTGGCTAACGTTAAGATTCCCCCTTTTTGTGTGCGTCTGCATGTGTGTGTCCCAAGCCCAATGGTAAACACTGTAGGCAGCGTGATCTTTACCTCCAGCCTGCAGTCGACACTGACTCACTATTTTAAAAAGACAAAACGAGTCATCTAATTAGCCTCTCCATCACTGTGCCCGAGGCGGTGGGGGTTAAGGAAGTGGGTTTGGGTGTAACTCTAAACGCGTCACTATCACACAAGCACAGCGTAAACTGGTTCCTTAAAACACATTTTGCATGTTAAAATCGTAGGTACGCAGCTCCCAATATCTTGTTTTTATATTCGGAGCAGCATAATGAAATATGAATATCTTCCAACAGAAGTATTCCAGCCTTGATGGTGCATTATAATTTCATACAGCACAGTATGGCAAAGCCACCGGCACAGAGGGCAATTCCAGCACCCCACTAGTATTCATGATGCACAGAGGCTGTCTGCCTGGCTCATAGGCCTCCTCATGGGACTGTTGAATGTGGTTTAATAGACAGACTGTTTACTCATGATCAGCGCGGCAGTCTACCACTTTATTTGATATTTGCAATTCGTTTTTACATGTTGCTATTTTAAATAGTTTGTATTGTTTACACTGTTCTTATGGTCTGTACTACTGTGTTGGTATTGCTGCTAGGCCAGAGGAGCCAAGGACAGGGATGTGACTAATAAACTTGAAACTTGAATCTTCAATTAGCTTATCTTCCTCTTGAGGTAACAACCACTGTGACCTAATAGCCAAGCTGCATAATGGGTCACACCATTGGAACATACACAAGCTAGCTCCACAGGGTCTGAAAGCCAGGCATTGAGAAATAAACAAAATAGCTTGCCGGAGGAAATTGTCATCAATAAAGTGATTTTGACTTACTGTGGTCATGGTGATGTGATGGTGTCATGCCGGGGGGGAATTCCTAGCACTCTAATTACATTAAAGTGTGGGAAAAGACAATTTTGTGCCCCTCTCTGTACTAACAACAGCAGCAAGGCACAGCTCGTGCATGAAGGCCATTCTATACTTTAAAAACCCTTGTCTGATGGCACACTGACAGCCTGTTGCCTTGGTAACGCACAGATGAATTGAGATTGTCTTTTTCCCGTACTTCATTGTAAACACAGTGCCAATAATTAAATGCGGCATGAGAGACAAGACACCATCACATTACCATGGTGAGTAAAATTTACTTTATTGACGACCATTTTCACCACTGCCGCTTTCAGACCCAACGGAGAGCTGGCTTGCACGTGTTCCACGGGTCTGACGTGTCAGGCTACATGGTGGGATGAAACGACCACACTGCAGCCTAGCGATGAGTGGAACAAATCTTCCTCATCGGCGTGTGAAATGTTAGATGGTCATGTTACGTTACCTTGAAGGGAGACCTACATGTCTGCAACGAGAAGACGGCGAGGTGTGCTTGTTGCCAATTTAGGATGATAATTATGGTAAATCCCCATTCTTAAACTGGTGCGGATAAAGTCTACCATAACTGTAAGGAAAATAATATCTCGTATCAGACTTGGGAGTTGAGACTTGGATGGCGTCAAATCCACAGAGAGAGAGAGGGTGAGAAAAAGAGAGCGAGAGAAAAGAGGGGAAGTATACGTATATTGCGGTAAAACCTTTGAGGGAATCAGATACAGGCGGCGTTCATTAATGTGGCGGCAAGCGTTTTGATGTTAACAACTGTGCGAGGACACATGATGTTGTACTGAGGCCTATCACCTCATCTGGCGTGGAGTCTTTGTAACAGGACACGGCCTGAAAGAGGTTGGCACTCCTGAACGCACCGTGGCACAGTAACAGTGTGTGCAGAAGGCTGTCCTTCCTAATTACCGTGAGATGCTATCTCCCTGCCTTCATGCTGCATCGCTTATGAAAGGAATAACACCCAAGTGCTGTTTCGTAGAAACGATAACATAACAAAACTCCAAGCAGTTCCCAAAGCCTTCTGTCATAATCAGAACTGGAATAACTTGATATTTTCTCAAGATCATTGCCTGTCAGAGACCTAACATATAACCTGAAATTGACTATGGAACTGCACACTGTTGGAACAAATCATCAAGCCATGGTTGACCAGGACCACAGTGCTGCATCTTATCATTGTTGCTTCTTACTCTGCAAAATCACAAAAATTGCAATTCAGGCCGGTCTAATGTAGGGGAACATAATAAACCCTGTGTGAGTTGGTGGTAGAGTACAATGCTCAACATTGCTAGTATAGCCGCTGGTCCCTGCAGAGCTGGGCTCAACCATGTCATCCCAGTCACTGCACCATTATAACTAATGGTCACTAGAACCTCAGCAGTCTTGCTAGCCTCGAACTGTGAACCCTCCGCTCCCCAGCCAGCAGCGCGTGACCACGGTCCTTTATAATACCCTGGTCTTATCTGGTCTACCACCTGAAAAGGATCCAACGCAGATAACGAAGCAGGGTTTAGTTCAAGTTACCAGTGGATTTACACCAAGGAGCTACGATTACTACATGGTCTCAACCTCTCAACGCCGGCAGGAGTATTCTGCTTTTCACTCTATCTGCAAGTCACTGGAGCATTGATCTCTCATCTCACACCGCACTCTGAGCGCTTCGAACCCACGCTTCCTCCTCCGTGCGGAAACGTACACATTTGCTCACTGTGCGAGAGGAAGAGTAGAATGTTGTACTCACAGCGGTCAACAATGGAATTCCTCTATAGTTGTGATGATCGATGAGACACTGGAGCTCTTCCCTGCTCCCCCGTGTGTGCCTGTGTTTGTCTTCGCGATGCCATAAATGTGGAATGCTCTGCCATATTAGAATAAACAGAGACTTTTTCCCCCCTCATCTTACTTGAAGCGGTGCAGGGGTTAGTGCTCGGGAGGTTGCGGCCTAGGCCAGATGTTTGGTTGTTGGGGAGAGGAAGGAGGAGAGAGAGGTGTGCTGAATAGGCCTGATGATCCCAACCCCTTCATGTGGAGTAATACACGGATGTGTGGTCGGCCACTTTGTGTTTTACATACCCATCTGCAGGCTGGTGTTGTGGGTCAGCGATGCAGATCTCCACCATGAAGTGCAGGCACTGGTGCTGGGAGGAGGCCACGTCCTGTTCTGCTTTCTTTCTTCGATTCCTTTGAAAAGGAAACGGAAGAAGACCTGTTTGTCAGAACAACGTATCACAACAACACATTTTTGTGGCTGGTATAAAGTAAATGGTAAATGGTGCATTTATATAGCAGCTTTTATCCAACACGCTTTACAATTTGTTCCTCACATTTTACCCATTCACTCACACATTCACACACAGACGGCGGAGGAAACCAAGGTGCCAACCTGCTCATCGGGAGCAGTTAGGGGTTAAGTGTTAAGTGTTGCTCAAGGACACTTCGACACGCTGCCTGAGAGGAGCGGGAATCCAACCGAGAACCTTCAGATTACCGTACAACTGCTCTACTTCCTAAGCCACTGGTATATGTAGTTAGTGAATAAAATATGGGCCTCTGAACACTTATATTCAACCAATCAACCAATCAACCAATCAACCAATCAACCAATCAACCAACCAACCAATCAACCAATCAAACAATCAAACAATCAAACAATCAACTAATCAATCAATTAATCAATCAATCAGATCCCCAGAACACTTTTAATTATTAAAAAGATCCCAAGAATACTTTCCAAGGCTCGTTAGCCGCTCTGCAAAAGCAGAAAGAACTGACAAATCTATACTCAGCGTACTGTGGCTAACGGTTGTTTTTTTTATGTGGGAGGAGATTGGAAATTAGTTCAAAGCAATCTCAAAGGATTGTTTTATGAGTCGCGGTTTCGCTTGATAAAAACTGCACATTGTATTCCAGCTGTGTGAAGTATGGAGAGATAGCTCGCCCACTCTCTATGTGTCAGTATGAGTATTGTGCCTGAGCTGAGCTTCAAATAAAATAAAAAATAATAATAACTCAAAGCTGATGTTCTAACAATGACCCTAAATCAAAACTGTGAAGGACAATAAACATCTTTTAGCGCCACCATCGCCGCCATGATCGCATTGCATCTCTTGTGCTTTGAAGGTAGGAGTGTTCAGTGATCAAAATGTGACTTGTCCCAATGAAAACACTGATGAAATACAAGACAAACAAAGATATGCTGAGTCTTAGGAGAAGGGTAAAAACAAGTTAAGACTGAAATTGAACTATGCAGTGCTGGGATGGAAGTGTTGGCATAGAATACATCTCAATTAAATCGGGGCACACAGCTGTCATAACAATCAATCTCCTCTTGACAAACTTGTAAAATAGCAACAAAATGTTTGTTCAAAGACCAAAACAAATAACTCCTCTTTGTTTTTCTAATTATCTTCTTTATTGTTTAAAAGCCAACCGATTCAAAGATAGATTAGATTAGATTCAAAGCCAGCACTTGTATAAACAGGGATCTATATTTCTGTGTATATATATATATATATATATATATATATATATATATATATATATATATATATATATATATATATATATATATATATATATATATATATATATATATATATATATATATATTATATAATTTTTTTCATGGCTTTTCTGTGGGACAATTTGTGTTTTTGCATCTTGCTTGTGCATTGAAGGTCTGCAGGCCAAGAGTGGGGCTGAGTGTGGGAATTATAAAGAACTGGCATCACGGGGGATTAGGTTATACTGGGATTTAGATCCAAGTCCTATAATGCTTCTTTCACTGAGGGGGAAACTGAAAGGACTGTGGAGTTCACAGCATTCTTTTCCCCTTTCAGTGTGGGGTGTGCAGAGAGTTAAAACGCTGCTTAGTCAAGTCTTTCAGTGTGAGGTGTGCAGAGAGTTAAAACTTAGTCAAGTCTGTAAGTGTGTGGGGGGTGGGGGGTGCACAGAGTTAAAACTTAGTCAAGTCTGTCAGTGTGGGGGGGGTGCACAGAGTTAAAACGTAGTCAATTCTTTCAGTGTGGGGGGGGTGCACAGAGTTAAAACTTAGTCAAGTCTGTCAGTGTGGGGGGGGGGGGTGCACAGAGTTAAAACTTAGTCAAGTCTGTCAGTGTGGGGGGGGTGCACAGAGTTAAAACTTAGTCAAGTCTTTCAGTGTGGGGGGGGGGGGGGTGCACAGAGTTAAAACTTAGTCAAGTCTTTCAGTGTGGGGGGGGGGGGGTGCACAGAGTTAAAACTTAGTCAAGTCTTTCAGTGTGGGGGGGGGGGTGCACAGAGTTAAAACTTAGTCAAGTCTGTCAGTGTGGGGGGGGGTGCACAGAGTTAAAACTTAGTCAAGTCTTTCAGTGTGGGGTGTGCAGAGAGTTAAAACTTAGTCAAGTCTGTAAGTGTGTGGGGGGGGGGGTGTACAGAGTTAAAACTTAGTCAAGTCTGTCAGTGTGGGGTGTGCAGAGAGTTAAAACGCTGCTTAGTCAAGTCTTTCAGTGTGGGGTGTGCAGAGAGTTAAAACTTAGTCAAGTCTGTCAGTGTGGGGGTGCAGAGAGTTAAAATGCTGCTTAGTCAAGCAGGGGCGTCGTTTTGGTAAATTAAAAATTAAAAATTAAATGTTTTTTTTTTTTTTTTTTCAATTTCAATTTTTTTATGTTGATTTAGAATTTGAATGTCAACATTATGAACGAAGCTTCGAACTATTCGGTACAGCCCTAGCATGTTTTGATATTGTCAATTATCTCACTTTTACTAGGTGACTTTTACTATAGGTGACTAACTCAAATATGCCAAAAAAAAGGAAAATGGACATACAGATGTTTTTTAATCAAAGGGCAGCAGAGACAAGTGATACAGGGACACAGGTAAGGTCTTACAATGGCTTAGTGATTATAACAGTGCAGTTCAGCATTCAGTAACCCATACTTTTTGTGAACGTGTTTTTGATACAACATTCTGTTGAACACACACCTCAAAACCGTACCTACGGAAAATTGGTTCAATTGCAACAGTTATGATATTACATTCTGCATAATTGGTATGCAAAATATTGTGGTTCCCTGCTTTAGTCTGTTGACACATTTCTATACTAAAAATGCTTGTGTAGTCCTGTGTCATACCTAAATGGCATATAAGTGAATTGTCTAGAAACAACTCACCAAAAGTGACTATTGCGCAACTGATTTGACAAAAAAATCCACCCACAAAAGATTCACCCACCCTCCCCAATTGCCATACTTGGCTTTGTTATGGTTTGTCGCACAACACAAGACAGGTATGAGAGTAAGCCAAAACAGGGCATTTATTTCTTACATAACAAAAAGCGGCACAGTCCCTTTAAGGGAAAACACAAAAACACTAGAGTCAAGGAAATATGGAAAAGCGGCACTGTGCCTTTAAGAGGCGAACAGGCTAAGGGACTAAGGCTAAGGGCCAGGGCTAAGGACCAGGGCTAAGTGTCAGGGCCAGGACCAGGGGCACTGGAGAGGGGGACAGGGACAGAGGCCCAGAGAAGCGGGCTGGAGACAGGGACAGAGAACAGGGTTAAGGCCTTGGACAGGGCGAGGGCCAGAGCTGTTTACAGGGATGAGGACAGGGTTCCGACGGCGGAGGCCTGGCACGGGGACAGGGGCCCGACGGCGGAGGCCTGGCACGGGAACAGGGGCCCGACGGCGGAGGCCTGGCACGGGGACCAGGGGCCCGACGGCGGAGTCCTGGCACGGGGACAGGGGCCCGACGGCGGAGGCCTGGCACGGGGATCCTCCTCCTCCTCTTCGGATGCTGCAGACGGGCAGCGCAGAACAAAGGGGGTCCCAGGGGACCGGGATGGGAACACGCCGTCCTCCCGTGGAATACTAGGGAGCGACGACGAGCCTCACCCCAGGAACGAGGATCACGAAGAGACGCCTTCCTCCCGTGGAATCGGGAGCGATGGCGTGCCGCCTTGACGTCTGGAGTGGGAACACTGGAAAACCTCCCGTAGAGAATTAGAGAGCGAAGACGGTGTCCCACTCCAGTAAAAAGGCGACAGGTGGTGATGGCTGAGCCGTCGTCTCACGCCGGAGACGCGGCAGGTGATGGTGACGTACAGAATGGTAACGTCCAGAACTCCATGAACACTGAAGACAGATACAGAGTCCAGAACACAGAGTCCAGAACACAGAATCCAGAACACAGAATCCAGAACACAGAATCCAGAACACAGAACGACCCGACCAGGACTGGAGGGGAGTCTGCAACCTATGTACTCTCCCGAGGTGATTGCAAACTCCCAACAGGTGCGTGAAGGTAGAGGATCAAGGATGTCCAAGGGTGGGGGCTGGTGAAGAGTAGAGGAGAGTAAATCATCGCAAGGGTGGGAGCTGATGAGGAGAGTAGACAGGGAAAACACAGGAAAAAGGTCCAGGGACAGGCGAATCCTCACAGGCTTTCACTGAAACGACGCCACTGTAGTCACGTATTTCAGTGTGAGGTGTGCAGAGAGTTAAAACGCTGCTTAGTCAAGTCTTTCAGTGTGAGGTGTGCACAGAGTTAAAACTTAGTCAAGTCTGTCAGTGTGAGGTGTGCACAGAGTTAAAACTTAGTCAAGTCTGTCAGTGTGAGGTGTGCACAGAGTTAAAACTTAGTCATGTGTGTCAGTGTGAGGTGTGCACAGAGTTAAAACTTAGTCAAGTATGTCAGTGTGAGGTGTGCACAGAGTTAAAACTTAGTCATGTGTGTCAGTGTGAGGTGTGCACAGAGTTAAAACTTAGTCATGTGTGTCAGTGTGAGGTGTGCACAGAGTTAAAACTTAGTCATGTGTGTCAGTGTGAGGTGTGCACAGAGTTAAAACTTAGTCATGTGTGTCAGTGTGAGGTGTGCACAGAGTTAAAACGTAGTCATGTGTGTCAGTGTGAGGTGTACACAGAGTTAAAACTTAGTCATGTGTGTCAGTGTGAGGTGTGCACAGAGTTAAAACGTAGTCATGTGTGTCAGTGTGAGGTGTACACAGAGTTAAAACTTAGTCAAGTCTGTCAGTGTGAGGTGTGCACAGAGTTAAAACTTAGTCGAGTATGTCAGTGTGAGGTGTGCACAGAGTTAAAACTTAGTCAAGTATGTCAGTGTGAGGTGTGCACAGAGTTAAAACTTAGTCATGTCTGTCAGTGTGTTGGGGGGGGTGCACAGAGTTAAAACAACGCTCATTAGTAAAGTCTGCACAGTCCAAGTCAATGGGCTGGTTAATTTTTATCAAAGGACAAATAATCACAGAACATACACAAGGATAGATACAGAGCCACTAAAACACACATAATGCTACTCACTAACACTCATATACACTTGTATAATATACATATATGTGCACACCGACATATACACACACACAAACACACACATGGTTAATATCATAGAAATAAAATAACTTTGAGATGGCAAACAATGTAAATCTGAAAATAACCAAAGCCTCTTTTTCTTTGGGTGGCTATTCTATTTCCAGTAGTTGAAGTGTCTATCAGGAAGCAACAGGTTTCTGCTCTGGCCACAACATTTGCCCTTAAGAGCAGACTGTGCTTAATTGTGGCAGGACGGACGGACAGACGGACGGACGGACAGACAGACAGACAGACAGACAGACAGACAAACAGACAGACAGAAGACAGACAGACAGACAGACAGACAGACAGACAGACAGACAGACAGACAGACAGACAGACAGACAGACAGACAGACAGACAGACAGACAGACAGACAGACAGACAGACAGACAGACAGACAGACAGACAGACAGACAGACAGACAGACAGACAGACAGACAGACAGACAGACAGACAGACAGACAGACAGACAGACAGACAGACAGACAGACAGACAGACAGACAGACAGACAGACAGACAGACAGACAGACAGACAGACAGACAGACAGACAGACAGACAGACAGACAGACAGACAGACAGACAGACAGACAGACAGACAGACAGAAACCTGCCAGTGGATGCTGGAAATCAAAGAGGAAATCAAAAGAAGAGGAGATCTTCCAGGCACTGAAAGCCTAATGTCTTCCATCCGGAGAAGGAATCTCTTTCCAAGACTCATATACAGCATATTGACTCTCTTCGTTCACAAAGGGGGGGGGGGGGGGATATGTATTGTATCAAACGCGGCGTGCCAGGATAATTTACAATGAAAACCTTCGACGTGGTGCTTTTTAGGGGCTACCTTAGAGGTGGGGTTTTACGTTGCCAACCGCGACTGAGGAATTGTATTCTGTGCAAACATGAATGGATCCACAAACCAGGTTGGCTCAGAAGTTAGCGCAGCTGTCTTCACCTGCTAGATCAGCGAACGCAGCCCATCGAGGGTCAGTGAATGTGTTTTCTTTTAAGGGCTTTCATCACGGGAGAGCTGTTAATGTGAATCTCAGGAGAGATGGATGGAGGAAAGAATACTGGCGTGGTGCACTGCTGGCTGATCCCTTTCCCTAGTGGTGTGTGTACATAGGCTGGACCAGACACACACACACACACACACACACACACACACACACACACACACACACACACACACACGCACACACGCACACACGCACGCACGCACGCACGCACGCACACACACACACACACACACACACACACACACACGTGCATGCACGTATGTGCATGCACATGCACATGCACACACAATATGGGGACATTACATAGACATACATGCATTCTGTACCTAACCATAACCATCACACTAAAATAGCTTGTCATACAAAATCAGGACGTCTAAAATGTGCTCATTTGGTAGTGTGTCCTGATTTTGTGAGTGTGGAGTCTTGAAGTTGGCCTGATTTTTCACATAAGCAGACACACACACACACACACACACACAACACACACACACACACACACACACACACACACATACTGAAATGTGTATGAAATTATATACAGAATTATGCAAAGAATGCATCTGAACATGAATGTAAACACACACACACACACACACACACACACACACACACACACATACTAAATGTGTATGAAATTATATACAGAATTATGCAAAGAATGCATCTGAACATGAATGTAAACACACACACACACACACACACACACACACACACACACACACACACACACAAGTGCACGTGTACACACACTCACAAGTGTCTGATCTCAGCGGGACCCTGGCAACAGCAATGATTTATAGAATCAAAGACTGTGACTGATTATGTGAAAACAGAGGGGGGAAATGACACCGATTCTAATAGAGCTGAGATCAACTCCCAGAGAAGCACAGGGTGGCTTTGTCCCCCCTCCGTTACAACCCCCCTGCATCGTTTCTTCAAGAGGCACATGGTTTGTCCCAGTAGGAATGACCGAGATCACTGAGCACTTCAGTTCGGTTATCCATGATATCACTGAGAGGAGCTGGTGGCTCACAAAGCACGGTGATGTTCCACTGTAAGCGTTAGAACCAAGTGTCTTGTACGGCTGGACCTCGCAGGAGACCATATAGGCTAATGAGACATCACACGTCGGGATGACTATTGATCTATGTCTGTGCATCTGTGGCTGATTCTGACTCACACACAAGTGAGAAGGAGACTTTTTGACTTGATGTGGCTGATTACTTGAAGCAGTTACCTAGTGATGAGATTATATGATTAGCATCAATCCAGCATAGTGATGCTGAGTGTTCCCTTCAAATAATGTACTCACTCATCAATCCAGCATAGTGATGCTGAGTGTTCCCTTCAAATAATGTACTCACTCATCAATCCAGCATAGAAAAAAGGTCACTAAGGAAATAACTTGTTGTGATTATTGTATAGTATAGTTAGTACTAGCAGGTGTATAGGGACAGTAAAAGTGTATATTATATAGTAGTGTACATAGGACCCAGTGCCTTTAATTCGTAGCTCAACATTGTATTGCTTTTATCTCAGTATTTATTACATGTCTATTTTATCATGTCTATTTTATGTCTACTTTATCATCTTCTACTTATTTTATTTACTATTGTATTCTTGCACAATCGAAGCGGGCATGGCCAACCGCATTTCACTGTATGCCCTGGTATGTATGTGATAAATAAACCTCTTGAATATTGAATCTAGTGATGCTGAGTGTCCCTTCAAATAATGTACCCACTCACTCACCTCACTCACTCACTCACTTCACTCACTCACATCACTCACTCACTCACTCACTCACTCACTCACTCACTCACTCACTCACTCACTCACTCACTCACTCACTCACTCACTCACTCACTCACTTGCTCTGTCTGTCTATCTGTTTATCTGTCTCTATATTCAGTTGTCCCTTTCCTTAGAAAAAAGATCTAAAATAGTTTGACTTGTTGCTTTCTGTAGGCTATGTTGTTTTGAAATGTTTTTGTAATATTGTGCAAGGAAATACTACTACTAATAATAATAACAATAACAATAATAATAATAATAATAATAATAATAATAATAATAATAATAATAATAATAATAATAATAATAATAATAATAATAATAATAATAATAATAATAATAATAATAATAAAAATAATAATAATAATAATAATAATAATAATAATAATAATAATAATAATAATAATAATAATAATAATAATAATAATAAATAATAATAATAATAATAATAATAATAATAATAATAATAATAATAATAATAATAATAATAATAATAATAATAATGTCGATGATAAATAACTGAAAGGGGTATTTGGAAATGTTCATTTGGTTGGCAAATGACTCTGATCACTAATTGATGTATCTGAATAAAGTATCTTGTGCTCGACATCGCCATCTACTGACTAAACTATTTTAGTGAATGGACTTGCACGGGCATTGTAACAGGTCGACAATGTAAATGTGTGGGATATCTTAGATTGGGTGATTGATCTGTTTAGCGTCAAGAATCTGGTGTCTTCCGTGTAATGCCGTGGAAAAGCCCTTCTTCATCTTAGAAAACCGTTAGAAAAAGGTACATTTATGGAACCCGTGCATAAAATACACCAAGCCATGACAACATTTCTGATAAGACGGGGCTTTTTTATTATATTTCAGATTTTTTGGCATTATATATATATATTAAAAAAACGTTTCAATTGTAAAATGAACCTATTATATATATATGCTCATTTTACAATTGAAACGTTTTTTTTTCAACATTTGTATAACATTGGAGTTTGTTAAAAAAAAAAAAAAAAAAAAAAAAAGTGCTTCCTTTTCCTTGCTGTTCAATATCTTTATATACGAATCTAAGAAAACAGAATACAAAGTTCAGCCAGGGATAAAAAAAAATAACTTCAGAAAAGTCAAAAGGCACTGAATTACGGCGTCTGCTTGGGACTGCTCGGAGATAATAAGCATAAACTGAAGTTGACATTGAGGGGCAGCTTTACGCAGCAAGGAAAAGGACAGATCTCGGCATTAAATCAAAACAGGATGGCAATAGACATTGCATAGAAACCCTTTTCACATTTTCATCAATTACACATAAATAGGCTACAAAGCTATAAGCATACACTGAGAGGCGTTATAGATCAGTACCCATATGGCATTTTTAAATACAATGTGCTTCATTTGGCCGTGTTCTGACGACATATAGTGCATACAACAAACTGCTTATGAAGCAGGTACCACAGTATAAATTCCAGTCCTTTGCTTTGGCATAATTCAGTCCATCAAATACCCCGACCTGTGAATGCAAGCACACCAGACAAGAGTATAGTCTGTACCTTGTGATATTTGAATAGAAAGAATGGCAAGATATCATGCATTTTGCAAAAAAAAATATAAACATAGCCTATAGGCAAGCAGTGTGCATTTTGCATTTTATAGCTATAAAACAATGCGCGAATTCTAGTTAAACAGGAAAGGATATCGAGATGGTAACTTACAAAATACATGCACACCTGGCTAACGATTATGGTTTAAATCATGCCCTACCTTAGCTGCACTGATATGCGTTTTGCGTGGCTAGCACACATTCTTTATACAAAAGGCACAAAACAACCGCTAGTCCACTGTTAGTAGACGTAAGGGAATGAGCTTATTGTTTTGCACAAAAGGCACATAATAACTCAGCTGCCTGGCCTCTCCTAAAAACAGTTGCAAAATCTGTCAGATATTTAGCCGTGTATCCAGCAGTCACCACTGTACAAGTCTTTATATATATATAAGTCCAACATTAGTCCATGTTCAGGGACAATTGCCCATGGGTTTGAAAGATCCATCGGGCAGTTGTCTGAAGATGCCCCGTAACGTGTCCAGTTCCCGGGTGAGGTGTTCCACCCTCTTGCGGAGCCTGTCGTTGTCCGAAGCCAACTCGACCACTTTATGTTGCGTCTCAACGTTGCGCATTTTCGCCTTGTCTCTACTTTTCCTCACGGCGACGTTGTTTCGCTCCCGCCTCAACCGGTACTCTGGACTGCACTTGTCGACGTTTTTTTTGCCTTTCCCCCGTTCCCCGGAGCCGCCGCCCATCATCATCTTCCCGGAGCCCCCGGACATGCCGCTCTGCTGGTGGTGCGGGCTCGGCACGGGGGTCGGCGGGGGCGTCGGGTGGCCGGGCTGCAGATGCATGGTGGTCTGCGCGCAATGGGCAATCTGGTACTGGAGATGCGGCAGGTGCTGCGAATGCGGATGGTGCTGCTGGTGAGGGTGGTGGTAAGTGGGTGGCATGGAATGGTTCATGTCCTCGTCCTCCCGAGGCTCTTGTTTGATCGCAACAGGTCTGATTCTAGACGGGTTGTCATATAGGGGCTCCATCTTGGAAGAGTCCATGTAGCCGTTCGGCATGTAAACCTGTTGCTTGCGTCCCCGGCGCGCCGTTGACGCCGTGCGGGTAATCGTACTCGCCGGACATCATCTTGAGCTTCTCTTGCTTCGTGCTGTTGTGGAACAAGTCTGCCAGGAACTCGTCGTTGAACGCCGAGGGGTCAATATAGGCACTTATGTCGATGGAGTTCTCGTTCTCGCAGATGTCGTTGAGGTCTCCGGCGAGCGCCGGATCTTTGTAGCAGTAGGCGCTCTGCTGGCTGTGCGCAAGGCTGGCCATCGGGGGCCGTGGGGCGGCCTCGTAGAGGTTCGAGTGCTCCATGGAGTATCTAAAACCCGCCAGACATGGCGAAGAGCTCCGAGAATCCAGCTTGCTTGAGCTACCGGTGAAAGCCGCGTTGGCTATAGAGGGCAGACAGAAACGACAGGTCCCTCTCAAGGTGCCCTCTCTCTTTCCAGGTGAAGAAACACACGTTTGACTTGCCACGAAACAATGAGGTGCTTCCACACAGGGATGTCTCTCAAGGGTAGTTCAGAGGAGCCTGTACTTGTGTTGTCAGAGCTTTTACCTCCTATAGTTTGGAACCTCACTACTGTCAAACTGCGCTCCAGCCGCCTATTTATACAGAAGTCAGATGAGAGGGCGGGCGCACCGCTCGCCCTGCGCACACAGCGCATAACTCTGTGGTTATAGATCAAATATCACTAGACGTGGATTTTTTTTTTATCATGTGCACACTATTTGATTTCTGATAAGATGTCTTACTTCGTTATATTATGAAGATGTTTTAAATTTGTTTGTTAACTTACACGGCACAATAGCAAACTGCGGTGGCCTTTTATTCCCTGATCGAACGTGTGATTATGTCCCTATATTGATTTATAGTATATGCCTATATTTTGTTTTAGAATTGAGCGTCAGATTTAAACTATATGTTTGATATTATTCTTGGTTTCCTATATGAAAACGATCAAATCTATATTCTGGAGAATGCGAGCCTATTTTGAAACAGTCTAATGAAATTAAATAGAATGTAACTCATTGATTAGCATCCTCATTATTTTGAAAATGTCAAATATTAACATGCATGGGGTATTATGCGGTTATTGGATGAGTGCCAGTTAACAGCAAGGTGTTGTATATATATATATATATATATATATATATATATATATATATATATATATATATATATATATATATATATATATATATATATATATATATATATATATATATATATATATATATATATTATGATATACCTACACATACACACACCCACACACACACGCACGCACGCGCGCACGCACGCACACACACACACACACACACACACACACACACACACACACAATCGGAATATAGATTGGAGGTTCATATTTGGAAATGAGCCAATATACCGTTTGGATAGCAATATAGCTTCATTGTCAAATTAATTCAGTAGGCCTTTTGGTAGAGTAGTTATATACTGGCTGGCCAATATTTAGAGCAACTTCACAGAAAGATGCTTCAGCTATGGCAAGGAACTGACGCGATTGTATTCCCCTGCTGTCACAGCGGGTATGGCTACCTGTTGCGCGCTATACCGATTGTATTCCCCTGCTGGCACAGCGGGTATAGGCTACCTGTTGCGCGCTACAAGGAAACTGACTTGTTATTAACGCGCGGTGTCGTGAGTCGTCAGGAGACTTGTTTTGGCAGCAACACGACGCACAGATTCAGATTCTGTTTTTGTTTGGTTGTTGTTGTTTTTTAACTGTATAGTATGAAATAGGAAAAAATAATAGATCATGGATAATGTGTGCCATGGGCCACAAAATAGATTATTCGGATACTATTTGGCAGAACTTGTAAAATGTTGAACAATATAATATAGGGTCAGGGGCCGGGCTATGTGTGTATCATCGTTGATCCGCATCTATGATCAAGAAATTATAGGCTATAATATTTGTATGCCAGGTTTGAAGTGAGCGATATTAGGACGACGCCGGCACTCTGCAAAGGGGAGCTGTAATTCATAGGCAACATAGGAGTACATAGTACGGCTACAGTACTGCAGAGACACTCAGCTGTGAAGTATCAGCGGCATCGGACCGGGCTGTAGTTTTGTGTCAACGGGCTGTGAGCTCCCTCTATTGTTAGGAAAAACCATGCAGTGACCAAGAGGGTGTTTTTTTTTTATCACATATTTCTGCCTGGATGACTCACAGCCCGTGGGTGCATTTAGGCCTATTAGTATTAACCAATATCTTTGACCAGAAAGTATAGAAAAGCAATATATAGTATACATTTACTGAGCATAATTTAGTTTGCACCACAGTGTGGAAAAAGTAATATATTTGACCAGTAGAAAAACTCTAATAAATAGAATAGGCCCACACATGGAACATGCATGGCCTACTGTATGTATAATGAATATACAGTAGTCTAGTGCCATACACTATGAAGCTGGAAACCTAAGGAATAATTTTAGAGCAGCTCGACTATGTATGTGAACCTTTTATATCAATAAATATGTAAAAAACATTGTGTTTTTTAATATCACCTATTATTAAGAAAACATTTTACTTTAAACGTGGGACATTATGGCCTAATGATTGTCATTCCCATGTTCAGTTATGTTCAGTTATATGGGTTGCTGCAGAAATCGTTTTGCTGCAATTCTGATGTTGATACCATTGGCGGTGCAATACAGAACTGTTTTCTTACCACTCAGGAATAGAGAAATAAGGCAACAAATCCCTCAAGAGATCCCATTACAATCCCAGGAAATTGACATGTCCTAATAGATATTGTGTACGTAAATGAAAATGTATGTGTCTGATAAAGATATAGGGATATACGTATATGAAAAGGTATGCGTCTGATATGGATATATTATTAGAAGATGGTATAATTGGTTGATATGAACATAGATAATGTATGTAAAAGCTAAATAGTATATTATGCTGTATGAATTAATTATGGTATTGTTCTATTGTATTATGAATTGATTAGGACTCGGAGTATGTATTGTTGTATTGTATTATGAATTTGATAAGGAGTATTTATTGTTGTTTTAATTGTCTGTATGCCATGTGAATGTGGACGATCAGAAGATCTCATTTATTGTCAATGTAGGAGCCATACATTCTCTGACGGTTTCAGAGGCTGGGATTATTATCCTAGAGATCTGAGAGGAAAGAACAGCGCTTCACGGGCTGTGAGCAGGTGTTGTGCAAAAAATACACATAAAACTGAAAAAGTGAAAGTGCGCAACTCTTGCTCTCGGTAAAATGGTTTTATTTCATTCATTCCATGTGATAGTAAAGGGTTAACCTTCTGTCGTGTGGCAGTGAAAGGGTTAACCTTGTGGCAAAGGGAAGATTCTGGTTCCACTGAGCCCAGTTTTCATTCAGATATCTTAAGATGAGAGGTCAAGGGACCCCTTTGAAAATGCCCATGCACCCCCCCCCCCCCCCCCCAAATTTAGCTTGACTTCGGAGCAATATTTACTGGTGAGGTATCAACGAATTCCTTAAGAACAATAGTTAAATATCATACGACTACGTAACTTAAAAAGTTTGCCCGCTATAGAGCCCTGTGAAATACGGCTAATCATGTCAACAGGTCCACCGGGCTTAAGAGGGTTAGCCTATTCACCATTAACTCATTCTGCGCCAGTCACGAGAAAAGTCGGGTTAACTCGCCAACCGTTCAGCGCCAATCATGAGAAAACTCTGGTTTTAATCGTTATTTCTTTTATCCATTCATTTTTCATCCATCCAGCCTGATGTTATCATTGGGAATGGGTCTGAGCTCGCAAAAGGGCAAATACCGCCGCCTATGCCTTCCAGCCGGTATTGCACTCCATTAGAAATGGTGTAGTTTCTTTTCTGGGCCGATCTGAGCTGTGCGGCTGGGGTTTAAATACTCCAGCAGGACTAGCGTTTACAACGATACATCTGCGATGCTGCCCCCCCCCCCCCCCCCCTTCATAATGCAATGCCGGACAATGTGGGACGGACCTCCGCGAGCAGTATTTGGAATGGCGATCAGATAATTGGATTATTTTTTTTGCATTACATCAGAGACCATGGTAAGGACTCTATATCCAATCTTGCGTTGATCTGATCTTTCTTATACCGCGATCGAAGCTGTCTGTGTGGAATGTGTGTGTGCTTTCAAGTCAAGTCAAGTCAAGAGTTTTATTTGTCACGGCATACAAGGCATACAGTGAAATGCGGGTGGTCATGCCCGCAGCGATTGTGCAATAATACAAGTAATAAGAATAAGACATAACAGGTATAATGTTCATAAAGTTTAAAAATGCATGGTAAAAGACATGCTAAGGTCCTGCGATAGTGCAATACAGTGTTAAGCTACGGATGAGGCACTGGGTCTTATGTACACTACTATACTATACTATACAATATACAGTTATAATATATATCCTTATGCTATCTTGCTATATCCATCTATTTCTATAGAAAAACCACTCCCGTTCTTTTTTATTTATTTTTAAGTGACCTTTTCATTGTGTAAAGTGACCGTTTAGTGTGAGCGTGTGCAGCATGTGTGTGTGTGTGTTTGTGTGTGTGTGTGTGTGTGTGTGTGTGTGTGTGTGTGTGTGTGTGTGTGTGTGTGTGTGTGTGTGTGTGTGTGTGTGTGTGTGTGTGTGTGTGTGTTCGTGCTAAAGTGACTGTTAGTGTGTGAGCGTATACACAGTATGTGTGTTGTGTGTGTGCTTATGTGTGCTTGTGTGTGGAGAGTTCAGTGTTCAAGACTCTGATGGCCTGGGGGAAGAAACTGAGCCAAAGTCTCTCTGTCCTAGTCGCTGGTGTGCGCAGGCGTTTGCCTGACCGCAGCAGCTTGAACAGGCTGGTCGTTGGGGTGGTGAGGGTCTTTCATTATTCTGCAGGCTCTGGATTTGCACCTCTTGTTATATAAGTCCTGCAGGGGTGGTAGTGCAATACCCGTAGTACGCTCAGCTGAGCGCACCACTCTCTGTAGGGCCTTCTTGTCCTGTGCCTTGCTGTTTCCATACCAGGCAGTGATGTTTCCAGTCAAGATGCTCTCTACAGCTCCGGAGTAGAAGAACTGGAGTATCTTTCCGATATTCTGAACTTCCTTAACTGTGTCAGGTGGTAGAGGCGCTGCTTCGCCTTTTTTACGACTGAGTCTATGTGTGTTGTCCATGTCAGGTCCTCTGAGATGTGGACCCCCAGGTACTTAAAGCTGCTCACCCTGTCCACGGTAGCCCCGTTTATCCACAGTGGTGTGTGTGTCCCCTGCTGTGTTCTCCTAAAATCCACGATCAGCTCCTTGGTTTTACCAATGTTCAGGAGCAGGCTGTTGTCCTGACACCAGCATGCCAGTACATCAACCTCCTCCCGGTAGGCCTTCTCGTCATTGTCAGAGATCAGCCCCACCACCACTGTGTCGTCCGCAAACTTCACTATGGAGTTGGAGCTGAACCTGGCCACACAGTCATGTGTGTAGAGTGAATACAGCAGGGGGCTCAGAACACAGCCCTGGGGGGACCCGATACTCAGGGTGATGGTGTTGGAGGTCTGACCCCCCACCCTGACCGACTGAGGCCTTTCACTCAGAAAGTCCAGTATCCAGGCGCTCAGAGCGGAGCTCAGACCCAGCTCAATCAGCTTGTCCACCAGTCTGGTGGGGACTATGGTGTTGAACGCTGAGCTATAGTCAATGAACAACAGTCTCACATAGCCCCCCTTCTGGCTGTCTAGGTGAGAGAGGGTGTTGTGTAGTACCTGAGAGACCGCATCGTCAGTGGACCTGTTTGACCTGTATGCAAATTGCAAAGGGTCCATATCACTGGGGAGGGAGGCACAAATGTAATCCTTAACCAGCCTCTTAAAACATTTCATGACTACAGAGGTGAGTGCCACCGGTCTGTAGTCATTAACACTTTCCGTGCCGGAGCTCCGGTGCCCCAGAACCCTGTTGCGTGCCAGCGTCCACTTCAATGATAGAGCTCTCATATTTGCGAACGCATAAACTACATCTTAAATTATGGCTATGTGTATAATCTGGCCGTCGCTTATCAATGACTTGTTTGCAGTCAACATTGTCGAAACAAATAGTTTTTTAATCGGTTCATTTCCGTTTTATACCATTTTGAAAAAATTGTTTTTTGAAAGTTTCAGGAAAATATAAAGATTCCGTGATAATCGCCCTTTACTGGAATATTCTGGAATACACAAAAAACGTTGTAATTTTTCTGCCTATTTATGAATCGTTTTCAAATAAATGCTAGATTATCGATAGTATATGTGCACTTATGCACGCTATAGAAGCAGGCTGAAAAATCGATTATCTCATTTCCTGATCAGGACACACACACACACACACACACGCACACACACATAGGGCACACGTTGATATCTCTGTGAAAAAAGCTCTGATTATCCTAAGACTGGTAAAATAGATTCCTTACCTCAGATAAGATGTTCTCCAAAAAGATTATTCCAATTCCTGATTGCCATTCCAAATATCGATCGCGTTTATTGATCCAACGCTGGGTACTGTAAATATATATTCCACGCTGTTCTGAGGCTCCAGAATGAGTCCGATCGTCTCGGGTGACTTGCCTGAGAAGTAAAATGAGGAAGTAGGATTCCCCCCCCCCCATGCGTTTCATTCAATCCATTCCAAAGGGGTGCAGTACCACAGGGAGAGACGATAGGGGGCGGTATTTTCCTTTTTTGTCTCTGTGCGTGCATTTTAGCTTTGGGAATAGACGCTCCGTTAGCATAGCTTAGCTCCATCACTGGAAGTGAGGCAGGACAGTAGCCTTACAGTGCCTTACAGTGTATTGCAAGGTCTGACATTGACCAAATTTGATATGCATGACCTTGGTGGGCTCTAGGTCAACTCCTGAAAAGGGGGTCAATGTCAGACCTTGCAATCAAAAGTTAGGGGGCGCACTGAAATTATGGCAAGGGTTATTAGCCCCCTAACTTTTGATTGCAAAGTCTGACTTTGACCCCCTTTTCAGGAGTTGACCTAGAGCCCACCAAGGTCATGCATATCAAGTTTGGTCAATGTCAGACCTTGCAATACACTGTAAGGCACTGTAAGGCTACTGTCCTGCCTCACTTCCAGTGATGAAGCTAAGCTATGCTAACGGAGCGGCTATTCCCAAAGCTAAAATGCACGCACAGAGACAAAAAAGGTATGTATCTTCTTGTCTAACTCCAGGGAAGATGTTAAATAAGCTAATTTCCCAAAATGTTGGAGTTCCCCTTTAAGGCCTGCTGGAGAGGATATTTTTGGTACCGGGATTATAGTGGACACTTTGAAGCAGGCGGGTACCACGGACTCAGCCAGGGAAAGCTTGAATATGGTGGTGAACACTGGGGCTAGCTGGTTAGCACAGGACTTAAGTATACGTCCTGTTATCCCATCTGGGCCAGCTGCTTCTCTGGTGTTCACCCTCATAAATGCTCTTCTCACACTGTTTTCCGTCAATGAGAGAGTGCCCCCCCCCCCCCACGGATGCCCCACCCCCTCCATGACGTTGTTAGCCGGTGAGCTAGCGTCGCCACCGTTTGCACCGAACCATGTGTAGAAGGAGTTGAGTTGATCCGCGAGAGAGGCGTCGGCACTCCCGATTGAGGGGGCGCTGACTTTGCAGTTATCGTCCGTAGTCCTCGCCATAAACCTCTTGTGTCGTTCTGGGCCATTTGTGCCTCCATCTTGCCAGCGTTTCAACTTTTTACCATTGGCTGCGGTTGGGGGGGGGGGGAGCGCCCCGCTACGAGGGCCATTTCATGTATGCACGAAGAGACATAATAATGATAATCTAGCGTTGATTTCAGGAAGATTTGATAATCAGGCGAAAAATTACAACGTGATAAGTGTATTCCACTAAAACGCTATTATCGCGTCTTTTCCTGGGATTACTAAGAATCACCAAAACTATACTCATATTCAAAACGGTATAAAACAGAAATGTACGGATGAAAAAACAATCAGTTTTTTGCATGTTGACTAGAAGCAACTTACTGACAATCAACAGTGTTATTAGACCTATAGCTATAATATAAGATATATTTTAAGCACTCGCAAATTTCGCAGTCTCCCCATTGATTAAAGCGATGGCGTTCTAGCGCCCCCTGGCGCCCGACCCCTGGTGCTGATTGAGTTAAGCATACAGGCCTATATAGCCGTCTCTTGTCACTTACACTGCATGGGCACCTGGTCAACCCGGCTTCAACAACAATGTAGGGGAGAGCGGGGTCAATTGGGACACAGGGACAGTTGGGACGGTGTCTTTTTAGCTAGTGGAGACCTTCTGCCTGTTCTTCATATTTTATCTACGGTTTTGTAATTTATGGCATTTTAGTACATTTTTGCCTTTTCTGTAATTTTTCTTTTATGGGAGAGCAGGGTCAGTTGGGACACTTTTGTATCAACACAAAATAACCTTCCATTCCTCACAGATTACTTGAACAGTAATAGAAATGTTTGATCCCTGAACAATTTTTCAAGTTTCAACTCAAACGTGAAAGGCACAATTTTGTTAAATGTACAAAGAGTGCATTTTCCCAAAGTTCTGCCTCCCCAGGACAGTATTGAAGTCTAAATTTGATTACCTTGTATTTACAATGTCACTTGTTCACACATTTCTGGGAGAAAAAGAAAACATTACAACAAATTATTATATTTTCATCAATTACTGAGATATGGAATCTTCTGAGTCTTAAGTTCAGTGACATATATCATCTCAATCTGGTTACCTATAGGCTACATGCAGTCAAACTTTATGTAAGCTATTGAGTTTGTTTTCAATAGTTGCAATAGTTCGGTTCACATTCAAAATATGCTCAGGGGTTGAAATGTAGGCCTATTGTATGTTCATGCATTGTTTTTTACATGGCCTTCTCATTCAGCTTAACAGTCTAAATCTCTTAATAGGCTAAGCACAACTTAAAACAGAGAACCATGGGCTATAACCTAAACCAAGTTCACTAAAAACATTATTAACACATCGCTGAGCCTAACCCTAACTCTATGCAGTGCAGGGTTTTTTGAAGGGGGCAGAAAGTGTTTGCCACTTGAGTAACCATTAATTCAGTGACTTCACAGTGGGTCTGAAATGGTCTTATTCAATTAGGAAAAGCCATTGTCTTGTTATCAAATTTCTGTTGATTTGTAACAAGGTATGGAAGTATAAACAATACTGTCCCAACCGCCCCAGGATAACTGTCCCAGGGAGAGCAGACACACTTTGCACTCCTGTGCTAGCTACCAACAAACAGCTATCATTCAACACTAGCATCAACTAGCAGAAAATACAGTTTCCAACTATATGTATTTTGTATAACTAAAACAGTATGTATAGTAGACAAATAACAAAAGAGCCGAAAATGTACTTAAACATAGTCGGTTTTTTAACTGTGGATAAAATGTGAGGAATAGTCAGAAGGTCTCCACTCTTAAGTGGTCTGCACACGGCGGGCGACCGACGTTGCCTGCACTGTAAAGATAAATGTTTTTTCACAGGAAATTCACTGTATTATTTTACAGATTACCTTTGTTGTTCTACTTTAAGTGTAAATACCATACACATACAGTAAATGACCTTTTATCAAAATATTAACCATTAAATAAAGGTTGTAATCTGTAAATGTATTTGATTTTACTGTAATTTGACCATAAGTATTTGGAAACCATTGATGCCAGACATTTACCGTTTTCTTGCAGCTTTTATTTCTTACAGTGATGGCGATGCGATTGTCTGTCGCTCAACGACAATCGCCTGGCCCCCCACACTAGAGCCGACCGTCGCTCTGTCTAGCTGGGGGTGTGGTTACTTGTTTCCCCCCAGAGGGAGATATCAGAGGACGGACCAGATGTTAGGTTAGCCGCGTATTAGCAGGTAGCTGTGTTGTGCTTTACGAGGGAACTAAACCCATATTGAGCTGGAATTAAACCACCATATACGAATACAACCTCTCCTCATTCTTCCTGACATTACTGCATGACTGATCGCTACAATACGTTCATTGCCACCGATTGGACAAGTATTGTTATGCAGCTGAGAGAGAATGTTTTTTCACTGAAGACGCTGTTCTGTTCTCAACCATCATTTTCTTTGGACAATAAACCTTATAAACCACATCAGCTGCAGCCTGGACATTAAACTCTGTCAACATCCACAACTTATTTTGTTACCCGAGTATAAAAACATCTAAGTAGGTGCATTGTGGCGCATTGTTCATTTATTAGTTAATGACAAGCGGCCAATAGCCTCTCCACTAACGTTATTTATTTAAATTGTTCCTGTTAATAATAATGAACATAAGTAGCATGGTAATAATACGTAGGTTATTGATCAATGAATGTATTGATAAATTAATGGTGTACAAATGATACACCAGCAGGGGCGGGGCTAGGGGGTGGCTACTTGGGCTCAAGCCCAGAATGTTTTCTGAAAAGCCCTGAATCTATTTAAAAAAAAATAATAATAATAATAATAAATAAAAATGTTGGACAATTAATCATTGTTACATGAAAATATGTTTGCACCAGATTTAGCAGAAGCTAATTTCCATCTGTAGTCTATCCAGCTGCTAACTGTATTTGAGTGAGTTAAGTCTTGGTGTTATGGTAGACTCAGACCTAAGCTTTAAATCACAATCAACAAGTTGACAAAAAAATTATTCTTCCACCTTAGAAACATAGCTAAAGTACGGCCATTTATAAATCAAAAGGATGCTGAAAACCAGATCCATGCCTTTATCTCAAGCCAACTCGACTACTGTAATGCACTCCTTACCGGCCTCCCAAAAAAATATGATGATAACTATGTTATTGCAATGCACTATTGCATTATTTTATTCTATTTTACTAACTATTTTATTGCACTGCACTATTTTACTTTGTATCAGTGATAATCAAACCATAAACAAAGACGCATATTAACACTTTCAGTGCCAGATGGCGCTGTTTACTGTTACTGTTGAAAGGCTAGCACGTTTTAACATGGGGATACATGGCTGTGTTTGCAGGCCTAAAGCTATATTATATATTATAGTTATGGATCCAATAATATAGTCGATTGTCATTGAGTTTCTTCCGGTCAAGATGCAAAAAACAGATAATTTTTCCATCCATACATTTCCGTTTTATACCGTCATGAATATGAGTGTAGTTTCAGGGTGGTCTGGTGTCATTTCCAAAATGACATACACCAAGCCACATCGTTTCAAATGCAGTGCAATAGCGGCCGCAAGGTGTTAGGCAGCGGTATTGGACTTTTGAGATCTCAGACCCATCCCCAGTGATAACACAGGCTGCCGGCATGTCTTTATGAATGGAAATATCGAATAAAAGAAACAACGATGAAAACCCGACTATACTCTGGTTTTTGGGGGTCCTGGCGCTCAACGTTCGGCGAGTTAACCCTTGATCTTAGATCCTAATATGAAAAACTATGTGATTTAATGTTCTATGTCTTACCTTGACTTTGTCTATTTTACTGCTATCTATTTTATGCTTTATGTCTGCACTTTATGCATTGCTCTTGATCTGCCAATGTTGTGCTCATTTTATGCCTGTCTTTTTGTACTGCTGTGAAGCACTTTAGGCTGCAATTCTTGTATGAAAGGTGCTATTCAAACACAGTGTATTATTATTATTATTATTATTATTATTATTATTATTATTATTATTATTATTATTATTATTATTATTATTATTATTATTATTATTATTATTATTATTATTATTATTATTATTATTATTATTATTATTATTATTATTATTATTATTATTATTATTATTATTATTATTATTATAGTTTGCTTCATTAATTAAAGGGTGTGAATTGGAGTGTTCTCTAGTGCCTTTTGTCCGCTTTAAGGTGGTGGTGGTATACGTTAAAGGTTGTGGTGTCGAAGTAAAAAAAATCCGTGCCCGCTAACGCGGGCACCTGTCTGGGCTAAGCCCCGGATCTCCTACAATCCTAAATCCGCCCCTGTACACCAGTAGAACTTCTGTACTACTTCTACTGTAGAAGTCATGTTATTTCCTCATTGTCCTTGCTCTGTCGCCGCTGCCGTCGCCTCAAAAAATAGGATCGAGGCGATTTTTAGCCAGGCGACAGAAATAGCTGCGCGACCGTCGCTTCAAAATCTATCATGGGTTCTCTCATTCATAACAATGGAGGCGATACAATTCTGTCAGTCGGCTCGCAAAAAAAGTCGGTCATCTGGCTAAAATCGCCCGCCGTGTGCGGAGCCCTTTAGGTTGAACGTGAACTCCATAGGCATAGCTGCTTTCTAACTAGCTAAAAAGACACTGTCCTGACTGTCCCAAGCATACTGCTCTCCCCTACCATACTATGTTTTGTTATAAAATACATATAGTTGGAAAGCTTATTTTCTGGCAGATGCTATTTCAGTTGATGCTAGTGTTAGCTGTCTGAATGTGTCTGCTCCCTCCATGGGACGGCTGGGACAGTTACCCGGGTCGGTTGGGACAGCATTGTGACTGTTGAAAACTACTCACAATTGAAGGATAATTAACTATTGTTGATTATTGAAGACAACTCACATGATTTGGAGGTGATTATATGGTAACCAGATCCAGCTGATAAGTGCCACTGAAACTAAGACTCAAAGACAAACCAAATTTAATGTTAATAATTTATGTTTGTAATTTACTTGAAGATACTGTATATGAAATACTTTTACAAATGTAATTGTTGATGTTTTGTTTTTCAAAGGAATATTTCAACAAGTTATATTATAGATCCAATGTGTTCAAATGTACATTTCATCAGCTGTTTTGGAGCAAGGTGTCCCAACCGACCCTACCCACTGCCCCAACCGCCACAGTGAGACCGAATTTTAGGAAATGCACTCCTTGTATATTTAACACAATTGTACCTTTCACATTTGAGTTGGTTTCATAATCAATTGTCGATCGATCTGTTCAGGGATCAAATTACTTCCATTCCTGCTCAAGTAGTCTGTGAGTAATGGAAACTTATTTTGTGTCGATCAATACATCAATACAACACATCCTATAATAGATAGGCTTTTCTTCCCTAGATACACTAGGAGATAAGTTAAGATAAGATAAGCATTACACCAACCTGGCAGTTTTTTTTTTTTTTTTTAGCTCTGTTCTTAACCCTTTTACTACCACACTACAAAGGGTTAACACTTTCACTACCACACTACAGAAGGGTAACCCTTTCACTACCACACTACAAAGGGTTAACGATTTCACTACCACACTACAGAAGGTTAACCCTTTCACTACCACACTACAAAGGGTTAACGCTTTCACTACCACACTACAGAAGGTTAACCTTTCACAAGGTTAACCGTCTGTAGTGTGGTAGTGAAAGGGTTAACCTTCTGTAGTGTGGTAGTAAAAGGGTTAAGAACAGAGCTAAAAGAAAAAAACAAATAACATATACTATACATAATAACATAATATACAAAGTAAAAACAGGGAATACAAAAGAAACATTGCTCTAGAATGTATATTCACATACTGGCAGATTTACAGATGACTACTAGAGCATATGTCAGAGCAGGTGTGCAAGTATGAACAAGAGTAGGCAAGCCTAGTTAAGCTGGGTCGGCCATGGAACTCACGCATGCATGTTTCAACAATGGATCAGTCAGTTAGGGACATTCGCTATTGTAGGCCAGTCCTCCGGGTCTGGCTAAAATGATTAGGCTACAGAACATATGCATTAGTGGGGCGGTTTAATTAACTGCCATATAGTGAAAAAACGATGCACTTTGCAATAAAGTGCACAGATTTTTCAAAGAGGTAAATCTGATATGGAGGTGTAGCATATTTGGTCATGGCAGGCATCCCCCCCCCCAAAATGGCCACCCAATAACACTGGTTTCTCAGAAAACTAGCATGAAATGGCTGGTATCTATGGATTCCTTAATATCTCTAGTTTCAAGGACACCTCTATCTTCACTCTAGATTTCTAAATGAGCCTGCCTCCAAAAGACACCGTCTGCCATATCACCGACAGCACATGCGGTTTTATAAGGTAAACTTGACCTCAACTGAGAAATACTCTGCACTATCAAGCGGTATGAATTGCACCCCCAGTGGTGGGATATGGCAAGACAGATCATGCTGCAGCATGCATGCATTTTCATACACCAACTTCTGAACCACTAGAAGAAGAGGACATCACATTAACCCTTTCACCACCACACTTCCAAAGGGTTAACACTTTCACTACCACACTACAGACGGTTAAGTGAAAGGGTTAATATCATAAACTGTAAACAAATTAGATATGGTTGAGTCTCACTGACAGGTTGACATCTGTGCGGGTCTGCGTGCTGTCTCCCTTGATATCACTGGCGTTCCCACCATGCACACCATGCTCCACTCAGAGTAGGTGGAAGAAGGGAGCATATCAGGTTAGGCCCATTCCCAATGACCCCAGGCGAAAGCTCAAGGTTGGTTGAACTGCACCAATCCTTTCTTTAATTCAAAAGCACATGTGTCTTATTTCAATTCATAACACGACTGTCATGCTGATAAACACAGGATCTGGAGGTCCACTCGCCCACCAAGGAGGCACGTGTAAATGACATGTATCAAATTGATGCCCTGGCCTGCAACATACTGTACTGCATGAACCCAGCTCTCCGGCTGGCAACCAAGGGTTGAAAACTGGGAGGAGATCATCCCGAAATTAAACACTGTCCACCATTGCTTCCAATGTGCCCTTGAGCAAGACAACAAACCCCAAAATGTTCCAGTGGCGCAGCTGTGATGGTACTGTGGTCTGACCTCTCTTAGAGGCTGTGCGTGTGTGTGTGTGTGTGTGTGTGTGTGTGTGTGTGTGTGTGTGTGTGTGTGTGTGTGTGTGTGTGTGTGTGTGTGTGTGTGTGTGTGTGTGTGTGTGTGTGTGTGTGTGTGTGTGTGTGTGTGTGTGTGTGTGTGTGTGTGTGTGTGTGCGTGCGTGCGTGTGTGTGTGTGGAAGGGAACTGGGGAATGACACATTAGGATTGCCTTGTACAACTTGGACAGTACAGTAATACAGTAATCCCCTTCATCTTCTCCTTTAAAGGGGAGCTACGCCCCCTTTTTAAGAATTCATACATGTCTTTCCTGTGGTCTAAGACAGTCCAAAAATATGAGTGAAAACAAACAACTCTCTCCCTAATACAAGCACTACAGTGCTAAAACTCAAACGTGTGATGTCATCAAGTATAAAGTCTGAAGCTGCTTCAAAGACAATGCATTTGGGACAGATGGTAAAGATGACATTAAGAGCTCCCAGGGGAATGTTCTGTCTATATGTTCAGTTTCAGAACTGAGAACACTACCATAGAATAAAGGGTATACAAACTGAAACAAACATTCTGCAGGTCCACAAAATAAGTCTCCCATCCATTGTCTATGGAGCAGCTCCAGACTTCATACGCGATGACGTCACCGGTCTGAGTCTTACTTCTCTGGTGTCTGGCAATGGGAGAGAGTATGTCATGTTCACACATAATGAATTAGGCCATGGAAATAACATATTGGGATTCTTTTATTGGTGTTCCCTTTAAATCAGTAAAATACTCTATCGTTGTTTATTGGCCCACAATGTGTGTAGAGTCAGATCCACCCCCTTTTTGGGAGCTTAGGGGTCCCTGATAATATATCCATCATAAACTGCCTCAGGGGCAACAATGTGCTACGAGGGTACTAAAACACCAAGGTTTTCTATAGTACACATGATGAGTGGAATAAGTAAAACATAATATATACAATAAATGTTTATCACATTTCATATAAACATACGTTTCATAAACCAATATCCAAATGTGTGTGTGTGTGTGTGTGTGTGTGTGTGTGTGTGTGTGTGTGTGTGTGTGTGTGTGTGTGTGTGCGTGCGTGCGTGCGTGCGTGCGTGCGTGCGTGCGTGCGTGCGTGCGTGCGTGCATGCGTGTGTGCGTGTGTGTGTGTAGGGGTTAGCCTATGTGTGTGCGATTATATGTGTGAGTGTGTTTCAGTGTGTCTGAATGTGTGTTTGTGTGGGTTATTGTTTGAATCAGTGTTTCTTTTTTTGACAAAGCACACTCTGATTTCCTATTCTGTTCTCCAAAAGGGTAGGCGTGGAACATCAACCTCTGCTACATGTTCATTTCTCAGTCTCATTGTCAACATTGTCTCCTTTAAAAAAGAAAGCAGGAAGCACAAATTTTTATGTATTCCCTTCTTCACCCACTGACATATATAATACACATATAAACAAGCACACGCATACACACATAAGATGTTCTTGTGTCCATTTCCTACTATCAGCAGATAGTAAAGTTAAACAAAAATGGTCCTCATTCTCGAACAGACATACGTGAAAGTTACCAAGGAATTCCTTCATAACTCGATTCACAAAATTATTCGGCATTCCCTAACGGCTTTGTATTGTAAATTCGTTTTACAATTTATGTAGGATTTACGAACTCTAAAAGGCAGTCGTAAGTCGGACGTAAGTGGGACAGATCAGTGTGCGCCCGTGTTTTCAACAGCTGTCTGCAGACATCCGCAGAATTAAATAATTATAATGATAATAAATACGACAATATTTGTATCAATAACAATCACGTTTTACATATAGTCATGACCCAACGAACCATGTACAAAAATAAATAAATAAATAAGAACTGAACCCAATCACGTGGATGTATTTTTGTATTTATTTATTAACACAGTTAAACAAAAGTAAAAACAATACATAATAATAAGTTATAACCATTGTGAAGGAGAAGTTAGAAGCCTAGAGGCTTATCGAGAACTTCCCCTGTTTTGTCAAATCAAACATACAAAAATACAAAAATATACATATTATAAAATACCAGAATACATTCAAAAGATACGTGTTAATACAAACATACATACACACAGTACATACATGTATACTGTATACTGCGTACATAATAATAATATATAACAACCCACCCACCTGCCTACAAACCTACCCACCCACATAACCAAATGCATACCTACATGACCTATTATCTATCTACTATACTTTTGGATATGAGCATTTTTTTGTAGTTTGCTTTAAAAATAAGCAGAGATATGTATTTTGAACATATGAATGAACATCTGAATTAAAAGAAAAAAAACGATTAAAACCATTTGGTAGATTGTGATCATAAATGCATTTGTACACAAATATACATATCTGTAAAGAATTAACCTAAGACACAGTCAGAATGTTTCGTTTCTTGAAAAGTGGAGCAGATGGTTCAAATCGATCTGAGAGGGTTGCCAGTCTAACAAATCTTTTTTGAAGTAAAATAATTTTTTGAAGATGAGATGAATGAGTGCTATGTTATATGTATGATATGTAAGGAAATATCAGACTATAATACAGGATTAAACAACAACTTATATTTATCAATGAACACACCTTCCTAATTATACCTACTGACTTCATTGTTTTTTACAAACATGATCAATGTGTTTTTTCCAATTGAGTTTATCATCAACTAAGATCCCTAAAAACGTTGTTGAAGTTACATGTTTGATTTCGGTGTTACTGATTAATAGCTTTGCCTCCTTTTTCGAATACCTTTTACCTGTATTATACTATTAATATTCCATATACCATCTTGTTCTCCATGATATTATTTAATTTTGGTTTTATTTGAATTTTTTTACATTGCTTATTGTATACCAACAGCCTGGAGAGGTTCGCTAACAGCCAGGAGAGGACTGCGGTGATGATGGAAGCGCTTGCGGCCACCCTGGCCCAAATAAAACACACAATTACATGGAATTTATATATTTTATACCCAGTTTAATCACCTGCATTGTATGTTACTATTGCACTTTACTGTTACATTTGCACTCTGGTTGGATGTTGTGCTGTATGACAATACATTTGAATCTAATCTCATTTTCATCAGTCGCAAATCGCTTCTGCGCTACCTGTTGAATGGGTCAACACGGTGCAGATGCAATGCTGACCCTCTCGCTGTTTTGCACACGCCTCCTTCGCTGCATAAGGAGCTGGCAGGGCGTGTCTGTATGCAAATTCAGGTGTACGAGAACGTGCTTCCAGTTTAAGAATGCATGATGTTTTTCATTCATGGGAACCCAGCTGCAATGATTTTGGCCACTTACGGAGACCGTTTCACGCATTCAGGAATCCGGAGGAGGATTTTTGTAAATTTGTTAGCACAAACCAAAATATTTACAAAGGTACTTATGAACATGTTCGAGAATGAGGACCATTGACTATGGTCATAATTATGCATCCCAGGTTTAGCATGATATTGCCTGAACAAAGGTGGTCTAACGACACAATGTTGCCCTGAGGCAATGACCAAAAAAGCACAGTTTGAGTATATGAATCAAAACTCGATAAGTCTTTAAACATTCAAACAGTGGCATTGTTTGTCGAATAATATTGAGCTTGAGTGTTACACTGTGAGTGCATAGTTGTATAGACATATTAGCATGATAGGTAATAGTATAAGTATAGTAGCAGTATAGGGTACATCATAGTAACAAAGACAGTAAGACAGTAGACAGACAGTAGAGCGGCACGGTAGTGGTTAACACTGTCGCCTCACAGCAAGAAGGTCCAGGGTTCGATTCCCGCTTGGGGACCAGGTTTCCGTGTTGCCAGTTACCCAGGTGAGGTATCTCCCGGGCCTATCTGTGTGGAATTTGCATGTTCTCCCCGTGCTCGCAAGCAGTGTTCGAATTATGAGGGGGCCAATGGGGGCTCAGCCCCCATAGCTATAGTCTGAGCCCCCATAGTCAAGAGCCCCTGTGGGGGTCTCTCAAAAAATTTATATAATTTTTTTTTTTTTTTTTTTTTACGAATTAGTATTATTTATGTTACCTAAATAAATTGTTAATAGATCATATTTTTCTTTTCAGTTTTTAAAAGAACTGAGTAATTAATGTTGTGGAATAGGCTGCATTTCACCTCCAAGCCGCTATGCGTCGCCCATGAGTTTAACGCTACTGCAACCTAGTGAAGAAGAAGCAGCAAGCAGCTGCTGTAAACAGAAAGCTGCCGGTCTGTGTCCTGCAACTGAAAACATAAACACTAAACAGTACGCCACATGCCGCCAAAAAGAAAGAAAAAAAAAAAGCTCAACCCGCCGCAAGGCTGTACAAAGCTGGACAGCTTTGGTTTTATAAAAAGGCCAAAGACTGACGCTGTTAGTGTAGCAGCTAGCAGCGCTACTGTCACTGAAGTTGACACTGCTAGTGCTAGTACTAGTGTTAGCTCTGCTGCTCCTGTGCACAGTGCACCTGTTATTGTTACCGCGCCGGTTGCCACTGCCAGACCCGAGTCTCCACCACTAGACCTGGACTGCGCTGCTACTCAACCACCACAATGCTGGGGTCCGAGTCAGTGGAACTTTTGGAAAAATAAATATGACTGGTTATTTGCCAAGGAGGGATGCATTGGCTGCCTTCCATGTAAAAACGCCAAGATATTGTTAAATAAATCATTTGGAGCCCATTTGGCAGAGCAGTGGATGAATGGGACTGTGACTAGCTCTCAGAGCAAGAAGTTGAGGAAGAGAATATAGTCGTCACTACTCGCTTTGGATAAAAGAGGTCAGTGGTTTGAATCCCGGCTCTTCCAGTCTGCATGTCGGTGACATGCTGCAGTAGTTACTTTTCTTCTTGTTGTTCTAAGAAGATGCTGCTACTATTTTTCATACAGTTCTTGATTACCTGTGCACATTTGTTTATAACATTATTTATTTTGATTTATACAAGTATTTATTTTATGTTCATTTTATTATCAGATGCTAATGTTACTTACTGTATCCTGATAAATGCTGCTGTTGTGCCATACAACTATTTATTTTCCATTAGATTATTTTGTTAGTTTTTGATTTCTAAGTGCAGAGACAAATAAATGTTAATTCAAGTTCATAAATTTGGTCTAATTTTTCAAATTAAATTGTTGTATTTTTTCAGATGCAAAATGCAAATAAGTAAATATGGCATTATATATCAGAGGTGAGTAAGAAAATGAACAAATATTGATGGTTAAGAATGAGCCTGAATAATGACATCACACAATAGTCTAATGCATAGGTGTCAAACTCATGGCCCGCGGGCCAAATGCGGCCCGCCACGTCATTTGATGTGGCCCCCCAAGAGCGCCGGTAAAAAAATAGCGGCGTTAAAATAATTGTGGGTTAATGCGTTAATAAAGCTTTGACAGCCTTAGTTATTACACATTCTTACACATACATGTGTGTTGAACATCTGAGGTATTGATGAAGTAACAAAGGAAAAAAGCCAAAAGCACTTAATCCTCAGACATTCTTTGACAATTTTACAGCCCAAAATACAAAAAAGATCCAGGCGGAATAGGTAACAAAGGGTTGAAGAAATATTGTCTGAACTGTCAGATGCAAGCTGGCTGTGTGACATAACCGAGCATCTCGCTCAATTGAATAAGAAGCTGTAGGGACGCAAACAAGTCCCACCCAAAACTTGACCAATATAGTTGTGAACTGAGACAACCCTTATTTTGTTATTTTTGAGTACAGTTACAGTTGTGTGTTCATGCAGACACATAATAGCAATTTCATTACGAATTGAAAATGGGGGACCTTGATGAAGTAAACAAGTCGAAAGTCCTTCTCTGGTCTGCATTCCCTTAACAATTGTGTGTATTGAGCTGTACTGTACTGTACCCATTCTGCAATCTGTTCATTAAAGTTAATTAAACTATCTTCCATTAGTGGCCTCTGCAAGGTTGTGTGCAGCCATTTGTTTTTGTAACATCTGCTACATCTGTCCCACCCACGTGTTCTTTGCAGCTCAGTTGTTAGTTCTGCCCTTCTTGACTGTGACAAAAAGGTTTTGAACAAACTTAATGTCATAGCTTGTATTTGATGATATTCTTCTTTGTTATTTACTTGAATGGTTTGATCATTGATTGATGGAGTAATATGGGGTTCTGATAAACTAAAATTATTTGTTAAAATAACATAAGCTAACATATATTTCTACATCTATGCAAATGCATATGCAATATGTATAACTTGAATAAGTAATAAATACAGAAACAACATGTTTAACAATATGTAAATGAGTAGCTACATTTATTTTACATTACATTAACATTAATACGGTCTTTGGCCCTTTGAGGGCAACCATAATGCTGATGTGGCCCTCTGTGAAAATGAGTTTGACACCCCTGTAGAGAGGAACTGAGGAGGGTAGAAAGAAAGAGAAGTCACCGCTGCTCTGTGAAAATGAGTTTGACACCCCTGTAGAGAGGAACTGAGGAGGGCAGAAAGAAAGAGAAGTCACCGCTGTAGACAACAACTGACTAAATTTTGGATCTAGAATTCTTATTTCTTGTGATAATATAAATTAGATTGGGAGAGTAGCTTAATATAAGCCTAATCTACTGGGGGAAACCTTGTTTTAACCTTTGAATAGACTGCTACCTAATAAGGTATTACACTCTTATCTTATGAGCTTGTATAGCACATCTGCAGACATATTGATCTAGTGTGTAGACTATTCTCTTATAGCCAACTTTTGTCATCACGACTTTATTGTTTTACAGGATAATATACTGTACCAATACTGTAGATCTGTCTCTGGGTACTTCTTCTCTTCTCTCATTTCTGGACTCTTTTTGTATCACAAACAGTACTGTATTTGCAAATCTGGTATGTCATAAATGTATCTGTACTGTCTATCTGTATGTCGTGTGTGTCATATATGTTATGATGAATTGAAAATGGGGGACCCTGAAGTAAACAAGTCGAAAGTCTTTCTCTGGTCTGCATTCCCTTAACAATTGTGTGTATTGAGCTGTACTGTACTGTACCCATTCTGCAATCTGTTAATTAAAGTTAATTAAACTATCTTCCATTAGTGGCCTCTGCAAGGTTGTGTGCAGCCATTTGTTTTGGTAACATCTGCTACATCTGTCCCACGTGTTCTTTGCAGCTCAGTTGTTAGTTCTGCCCTTCTTGACTGTGACAAAAAGGTTTTGAACAAACTTAATGTCATAGCTTGTATTTGATGATATTCTTCTTTGTTATTTACTTGAATGGTTTGATCATTGATTGATGGAGTAATATGGGGTTCTGATAAACTAAAATTATTTGTTAAAATAACATAAGCTAACATATATTTTTACATCTATGCAAATGCATATGCAATATGTATAACTTGAATAAGTAATAAATACAGAAACAACATGTTTAACAATATGTAAATGAGTAGCTACATTTATTTTACATTACATTAACATTAATACGGTCTTTGGCCCTTTGAGGGCAACCATAATGCTGATGTGGCCCTCTATGAAAATGAGTTTGACACCCCTGGTCTAATGATTAGAATGTTGTGTGATGTCATTATTACTTAGTATTAGACTAATCCTAATGAGATATTCCTCTAAATATGACTTAGAAAACAGCCACAATTCCAGGAAAAAAAATAGTAAAAAAAAATATTCAGGGGGCCCCCATAGCTCTCAGGTGATAATTCGAACCCTGCTCGCAAGGGTCCCCCCCCCCCCCCCCGATAAGAGTAACCCAATGGAAAAACATGCAAAACAACAGATCGCTAACGCTGTCGCGTCCGTGACGAAGACGGGCAGGAGCACTTGGATGGTCCCCGAGCGTGGCTCACACCACAGCCCTCGTCTGCTCCCAGCTGCCCTTGGGGGGGAAGGATGACGGGATGGGTTAAGCGCAGAGGAGTATCGCATCAGCAATCCTACAAAAAATTATGCATGCGTGTGTTCCGGTGTGTGTGTGTGCTAACCGCTAACATTGAGGATAATTGCATGCCAACTAAAGACCTCTCCGACAGGTCCTGCATTATTATATTAAGTAAGGTTAGTTGTTTTTTTATTTCAAGATATTGTTTGAAGAGGTGTGTTTTAGTCGATGGTGCACATTTTATAAAGTTATTTCCATTTTAAACATGTTAAAAAGTTATATTTATCTTACCACTTGGTACTGTGGCTAACCGATCTGGCCTGGGTCCTTTTTTCAGTTGGGTCGCATAGCAACATCATAGACGTTTATCACGCTGTACGTGGCTTCATGGCGATAGCGTCAATTGAATCTGTAGCATCTGTACTGAATTGTACTGACGTGATTCTACAATGAGTGGAAAATTATGAGAAATTGTTTGTCTTTACCATCTGAGTTTGTGTTAAACTAGCTCAAGGTTAAGTTCAGACAGTGGCCGCACCATTATGCTTTTGCTAGTTTGCTAACGTTAGCTAGTGTGCTAACGTGATGAATGAATTGGCTTTACATGAAGCTAGTCCGTGTCAGTGTATTAGAGCTGGTATAGAGCTTCCCCCATTTTTATTTTGAAGGCAAAACTTCACCAGGTCTTATTTAAGCTTAATTAAGTTAGCTTGACACAGCTAACAGTTCAGTATAGATGCATACAGATTCAATTGACGCTATCGCCGTGAAGCCACATACAGCGTGATAAACGTCTATGACATTGCTATGCGACCCAACTGAATAAAGAATCAGGGCAGATTGGGCAGCTGGACAGATCTGGTAGCCACAGGTACCTGAAATGACTGCCCCTCCCCCAGACAAAAGGCCACACCCATTTCAGCCCCTCATTTTATTGGCTATGTCAGGTGATATTATATATATATTTGTTTTATTTTAAAAATAAATTAAGGGCCGGTGTGATGTACAAAAAGGTAGTTTGTTGACTGGGGGAAACACCATGCCATAGGACTAAATTAAGCCCAATATTTCAAAAGGACCAAATTATTGTAATGTTGCATGGCCTTTTTTATGCACACACACCCTCCTTGCCCCCTTCTTTCTCTCTCTCTCTCTCTCTCTCTCTCTCTCTCTCTCTCTCTCTCTCTCTCTCTCTCTCTCTCTCTCTCTCTCTCTCTCTCTCTCTCTCTCTCTCTCTCTCATTGTAAACTATATAGAGTACATTGGTGCACCTAGCCTAGTAGCCTAGTTCCACAATCAGGATCACATAATACAGAAATTGGGCTGCTTAAAAAAAGGGGGGAAAGGAGAAATAAAATAATTAGCATTTTAATCACATTCTAATTTGTGGGTGAATTGAAACATGGCATCTCTTTTGGGTGAACGCATAGACGTGTTCTTGATTCGGCAATGAAGTCATTCATTGTGTGAACTCATGACAGATATTTTCATATTACATAAACACAACCTGAGAGCAAACCCCTTTTCTATTGGCCTAACGAACTGTCCATCAGCCAGTGCATTGCATCACTCCGGCTCGTACGCCGCTCTCATTGGCTGAGCGTGGATATTGCCCTACAAGGAAAAGAGATTTCGCAATACTCCCAGCACACCTCTCCATGTTCCAAACAAAAACATATCAAGCGGTGCGTCTTTTTAACTCAACGAAGGAGGATATTATTCCAACTTTTTTCAACTTTGATGGACGACTAACTTTTCCATCGTTCTGTAAAGGTAAGCTGGCGATGTTAGTGTGTTTTCATAGCGTTCTGTGTCGAAAAGGGGACGCAGTTAGTAGTTTGCTTGCTAACACTAGCGGCTAACCGCCTGTCTAAATGTGTGAGGTCTGCTCAACAGCGATCGATCCGTAGATCAATAAAAGATAAATACATAATGTTTTCTTCTTATTCATAAATGCCCGTCGTTTCTTTAGACCGTGTATCGTAATAAGCTAATGAGTCATTGCAGCAGGGCTGGTGATTGACGAGTAAAAAGTTGATATGCTGATCAAAACGTTGTATGAAATCCATAAACGTCAGTTAACGTTGTTCGGATCATCTCGTCAAGTTGAATGTGTTTATTTTAGCACATCTTTCCTTCAGCCAAAGCTGACGTTTCGCTTAGCCCTGCATGACTACGGAGTTCCCCCCTCTCTCTCTCTCTCTCTCTCTCTCTCTCTCTCTCTCTCTCTCTCTCTCTCTCTCTCTCTCTCTCTCTCTCTCTCTCTCGGCACAAAGACAGAGAGGTATGTGATGATGCAATCCTCAGCAACCCTGTTGGCTCTTGCAGCAGAGGAGGCTCACAGTCGAGCAACATAGTAACGCTTGGGCCAATCAGATGGTCGCCTAATTGAAAATACAATATGATAATCTTTGTTATCCTTATGCGATCCCTCGCAGTGTCCTTGGAAAACACGTTGTAGCAGGGTATTGGGGTTTGACATGGAAAACAAAATGCACATCTCAGCTTAAACCTGACTTAAAATTGTAAACTGTACATTTGTGTCCAATTTCTACTACATACTTGTGATTTTCATATCTAATTATCTGTACTTGATATAATTCCTAGTCCTAACGTAATAGATCTTTATGGTGTGATTTCAAAGACATTGCAAATGATCAAACAAGTCTAGAGGCTGGTCTTCTTTATGACCGGTGTGTTGGTTGAGTAGGACACCTGCACACTTGTCTTCACTGGCAAAATGGAATCGAACGCAGCATGTTGGTCCAGGGCCTTCTTCAGACATTTTCCAAACACAAATTGAAACTTAAATTCTAACCAATATTCATTCTTCATTCCCATCTCTAGTCTCCGGAATCCGTGTCGGAGGGCAGCAAACCATAACCCACCCCGTCCCCCCGATTTCCTTATAAGAACCAGCCCCTCACCCCACGAGGAGGAGACCCCTTGCGGTCGGGTCAGAGAGCCAAATGAGCAGGCAGTCGCAGCCGAAGCTAACCACCGGCGCCGACCAGAACGGGGTGAGCGTCATCACCCATCAGAGCCAGGCTCACGCCGCAGCGTTCCTAGCGTTGCCCGGCGTCGGAGGCGGCTTACAGCAGGTGCCCCGGCTCGCCCCCCAGGACGACCCGTCCGACCCGTCCTCCGGCGGAGAGGAGGCCCTGTCGCCCGGCGGCAACATGAAGAAGCCGTCCGCGGACAAGGACAGCGACGAGTACCGGCAGCGCCGGGAGCGCAACAACCTGGCGGTGAAGAAGAGCCGCATGCGCAGCAAGCAGAAGGCCCAGGACACGCAGCAGCGGGTCGACGAGCTGAAGGAGGAGAACCAGCGGCTGGAGGCCAAGATCAAGCTGCTCAGCAAGGAGCTGAGCGTCCTCAAGGACCTGTTCCTGGAACACGCCCACAACCTGGCCGAAAACGTCCAGCCCCCTGGCGGCGGCGACGGCAACAACAACAACAACAACAACAATCACAACAACAATAACAACAACAATGGCCAGTGAAGGAGGGTGTGCGTGGTTTGCGGACATTTGACGTCTTCAAAACCACCGGTGGACTGATTGGCCGATCGGTAGCCGCCTACCGCCACTACAGCTTTGTAGACGTTTGAGGAGCTCCTATCTTTTTTATCTTCTCTTCCACTCTTTGTCTTTGTGCATAGAGATGTGTTCATATAGAAAAAGAAAACGAGACTATATTTGGCCAGGGAAGATTCCCCCCAATCAACTTTTGTGTAATTTTCACAAGACGACAAACAAAAGTTTTACTTGTGGTGTTTATAAAGAGAAGGAAGGAATACCACTTAATTTCTGCATTCACATACAGCATCTACATATCCTAGGGTCATCCCCCTTCCAGTAGCCAACATTCACTGATTCTTCCCATAGCCAGAAGCAAGAGCCAACACTTCTAATCTGCACAGACTAACCTGACTATTTGCCATATTTTGGTTAAGACCTTTGATACCCTGCACTTGATTATCACAGTTTCCATGGGGTGGGGGGGGGGCGGTCGACAATGACGTAAATTGGACCCATCTTGAGCTTGGCCCTCTTTTCGTGACCCTCCGATCACATGTGATTGGAGGATCAAGAAAAGAGGGCAGGGTTTGAGATGTGTCGATTGGCAGGATATCCTGCCCACCCGTGGTGTCCCAGCCGCAGAACTAACCATTTGCTGGCAAAGAGCATCAAAAGGTGAGCCCACCAGCTACCCTATCCCTCTCACACTGAGCACCAGCAGGTTACCTTTTATTACATACAGTAGGACAGAAATAGCATTATGACTCAAATATTTTATACGGCTTGCCACCATGTCAAAAATATACCCATGACCCTCTCTGAGTGCCAACAGACGGTGAAGACCAAAAGCATGTTTACGCCCCACAGTAACCTGCTTAATATCGGTACAGCCAGGCATTTTAACAATGTTTCTCCAAATTGGAATACAAACTTAGCCAGGTTATGACATTTATGAGGTTGACACCAAACCAGGTCACTTGAGTCGGCGTAGGCTGTGATGTCATGCTGATGCACAACACCATGAAGGAGTTGGGTGCTGGGTGAGGGTTTAGAGGGTGTTGTGATTACCTGTCTTTTTATATCATTGTTATCAAAGATGACTAACTTTACCCAGGATGCTTTTATAGGGATACGTGTACATTTATGGGTTTAGATCTGAAAGCTCCCACTATAATAATAATAATAATTTAATTTTTAGACGGGGCACTATTGAGTCAACAAAATGACTCCCGTTCTTCAGTGGACCAGCTTCAGGCAGTGCGTTCGCCTTATTCACCATGCCGTCGCTTGTTGTTTTCGTAGATCGCTATGAGCGCATTTCAATGAGTTGATGAATAATTCACTTCCATGTATTTTCAAAGCACAAACGATGGCAGTGAAAAAAAACAAGGTGATCATGAGCTTGTAATTCCAATAGTGTATTTTGACAATTTCGGTTTTTGAAATGGTATGCATTTTTATAGTTTTAACCTTGAAGTGAGCGGCCACTTCCGCATCCGTACCTCACGTTGCATTAGACTCGACCAAACGCGGTGGTGAAGTGAATAAGGTGAATTTCTATGACATCACAAGTCCTCGTCCTCTGTTTTCTAGCTTTAGAAGAGAGAGTTGTTGTTCATGTTCAGATGTACTGATTTGGATTCTCCCTTGGTCATAGGATTGACATGTGAATTCTTAAATTGAGTGGTGTCCCTATTTTAAGAAAGTGTATTTGAATGTTTAGTTTTTTGTGTGTGTTGGAATGTTTGATTCAAATAGTTTTAGGATTGTAGGTAAATTCACTACGTTGAAATAAGTTCCTTTTGATACAGTATGTGATACTGTCTTTGGCCATGTCTTTTCCCATCAGATGTATACACTTTGGTGATGTAAACTTGTGTGTCAAAACCTGTCACTGTCCATTTTAAACTATTTTTGTAAGATAAGGAAAGTGGGATAAAGAGAAGTGCAAGATGGCGGAATAGACCTTGAGAAAACTCTGTAGCGTTTCCATGTCTCCATAGAGTCCCCCCCCCTGTACACAAGCCCCTGTTCCGTGGCCAGACAGATGTTGTTCAGTGGATAGGAGGACCCAGACACCCAGGACTTATCATGCACTTGCATGGGATTAAAGTCAAGACTCTGCGATGGCGTCACAAGCCGCAGCTTAATCGGAGTTTAAGCCTTTTATTTAGTTGAACCAGCCCCAACCTGGGGAGAGATAGAGGAGGCTATTGTCTTGTTCTGCCGTTTGAGATGGTTGTTTTAATTAGCCCTTGCTAATTAGCCGCAGCGGGGCGAGTCGGGTCCAGTCTCTGGAAGACGTCAGCGGGTAAACGGAATGTATCGCGAGCCAGACGGGATTGTGTTTAGCTGTGTTATTTGCAGATGTGGTAATTGCCAAGGTTTATGGTGGTCTGGGGTGTTACCGTAGGATTGTCTCGGTAAGAGGTTTCGATATCCACGATGGAAACGTTGCGTATATTCAGCCGGAGGAGTCACCGGTGTCTGTCTTTGTGCTACATCTCTGTACCTCAGGCTCAAAGCCACACCAAAAAGGGCCTTTTGTTCCTTTCTTACTGAAAGCCTGACAAAGTCTAAGACCTTTTGAATTGCATCTTTTCACAGATTTTTGTATCCTTCATTTTTCTACAGTTTTAGTTCAAAAGCAGCATGTTAGAAAAAAACTATTTGCATGGGGGGAGCAGTGTCGGGAGGCCTTTTGCAACTCACTGCAAATGTGACATACTCAAAAGCATACCGTGCAAATGATGCAGGTTTGCTGTACTGTTATACAACGTTACGCTAAATTAAAAATCGAGCTGACTTTGTGTTGAAATGTTTTCTGTTAAATGACGATGAGATGGCAAAAGTTTGAATATTTGATTGACATATTTTGCTTTGGTATGAATGTTGCTGGGCAGCATTTCTCTTTTAGTCATGACTTGCTTTTTTATAAGAGTATATTGGGGTAAAGTGCATTGTAAATTAAAATTGAGTTCAATTTCAACCGTGTCTTGTTTTTATTTTTTATTTTGTTTGTCATTTACAAAATCCCATGACTACAACTACAAGAATGGTGTAACTATATAAATGTACCGAAATATGTGTTTTGAGGTCCTCCACCATGACAAAGTTAAAATAGGCAGATTACTGATGTTTCCCTCGTAACATAACTGTATTTGATCATTTGCAGGTTTGTTTGCAGGTCACCTTTTACTGTCCATGGCAGCCAGAGTCAAAGAAAGGAGTCAAGTAGGAAAGGAACCACCAGATCACCCTATCACTCCCGGTCCCAACAGACTTATGGAACCGTACCTGCCTCACTGCTCCGGTCAGAGACTCCCTGTAAAAGCTGGGTTTCTGATCGCTTTATTCAATGAGCGTTTTGATTAGGCCCCTCATTCCGTCACTAGGTGAGTGCTGAGCCAAAATCTATTTTTACGTCTGCCTGCTCTCAAGTCTGAATAAATGAAAACAGCTTATTTAAGCCCTGTTCAAACACAGAGAGAGAGAACAAGGTGGAGTCATGTAGGCATGACGCAGTACAATGGTATTACTCAAGCCAATCTTCGGGGCCCACACAGCAAACATTCATTATTGGCATTCAAACGCTCACCTCTCAGGCCTCATGCTGTATATACTGTATACCTGCCAACAGATTCCATGCCAGTAAATCCCTCCCCATGGGCTCAGATAAGAAGGGAGTAGGACTAATCTTTGGCTCACAGGCACACGTATTAATCAAAGAAACAATACAGTATATCTTGGTCAGGTAACTCTTTAATGCTCACTCCCACACACGAGGCCAGATAACATTCTGACTACAGAATGGTTTGCATTCTGCAAGACATTAACAATTCATGCTCAGCATGTCTTTGAATACTAAGTAGCATGGGAGATATTTTCCTTCTGGTTTAAGGGGGGGGGGGGTCCCTAGTTCACCTGCGGCAAAGTCACAAGCACACACTTCTATCCTCCGTACTAGAAGAGGAAGCGGATGGAACTATCCAATACAGCTTACTAAACGTGTGTTGAAATCAATATGGGTTGGATATTTCCATATGTTTTTTTAAGTTCAGAAATTATATTAACCCTTTCACTGCCACACGACGGTCGCCGTCGGTTGTGTGATAGTAAAGGGTTAACCTGTCGTGTGGCAGTGAAAGGGTTAACCGGCTGTCGTGTGGCAGTGAAAGGGATAACCTGTGTATTGTCGCAGTGAAAGGGTTAACCGTTTGGTGGTGCGGCAGTGAAAGGGTTAACTTGATTATGCCCCCGTGTGTGCGTGACAAGGGAGTTGTGTGAGCGACTGGTGTCTAGAGCAGCAGCTGGATTCTCCCATGTGGACTCTGGACAGCAGCAGGTGTGCTTAACCTGCCTCTTACTGATAAAAGCTGTGACGTGAGTTGGACAGATGCCAGGGTCTCCCAGCACGGTGGATGCAATTGGAAACCTGGTGAGATTTAGCCAGCCAGACGGTCCCTTTTACGAGTACAGTAGGTCGCTCAAATCTTTTACCTCCAGGGACAGTTCTTCCCACCACAACCTTTTCAAATCCTGCGTATTTGAAGTGAGTCCCGACCTTTTGCTGAGTAGGTGCGAGAATATAACTTAAGCGCTGGACATATGCTTAACCCCCGAGAGCTGCACTGTTCTCTGGCTAGCTGAGCGGTCCACTGCTCTGCTGGTAATTGGTCAGGGAATGAGAGAGGAGGGTTGGAGAGTGAATTAAATGAAATAACTATCGGAGGATGCTGCAGAGCAGGGCTTTGGTTCAGAAGTAGCCTACATGCATCCTGTATCCAGGAGCCACTCAGCAACGCTGCAAGGAGGCCAAGCGAAAATGATTCCTGGGCAAACAGAGGCAAGCCCAAGGGCAAACAAGGCGACACTATGGCAAACAGACATAGACCTATTAGCATATGGAGCTAGCCACAGACTATGGCTAGTAAGGCAGTCAAAGAAACGGTCCTCCTTATGGTGTTTGTAGAACGTCCGACAGAGAGAGAGAGACTGGGTCAGTGCTATGGAAGAGTACACACGGTTGTCGTCTTGTAGGACATGTAAGGAGCTCTCGAGCACATTGGTAACTGATTATCACGTCCTCACAACAGAACGATATGGCTTCAGGTTAAAAATCTGCTACTGTAAATGTCCCTTTAAAGGGATAGTCCAGATTTTTGGACATTTAAGTTGTATGAAATACTTGCCAGTAGTGTAGTCGATAGCAAAGCTATTGGCTTACTTACGGAGTCCCGTGGTTCCCGAGTTCTGAGCCGGTTCCGATCTAACCAGACGGGGGCACGAATGTACTGTGGTTTTAGTTGGAAACGGGTAATAATAATACATTTAATTTGTAGTGCACTTTACATTTGGAACCAAATCTCAAGGTGCTACAGGGTAAAAACATAGGCAATAAAAAGAAAAACAAGGCATACAAACATACAAAAAAAGGGATAAAACACACAAAGACATGTATAAAAGGTTAAAACTAAGAAAAAGCGCGTCTGTGCTGCTCTCAGGTAGTCAGGGAGGGTAACCCTTTGCCTGCACGTTGTGCGGATTAAAACCTTTTTTGTTTCATGAACCACCGAAATCCCCATTTGCCACCTGTCTAAAGTTTGTTTGGAACCCGGCCAGAAGCAAGCTATAGAGCTTTGCATCCACTACACTACTAGCCAGTATTTCATACAACTTAATGTCCAGAAATCCTATCTTTGAGGGAGACCTTTGTTTGTTTTCTTATTGGCTTGCCTCTCACACCACTAAACCAAATACAAACAGAATTTTGTATAGTTGCATGTATGTATGATTGTGAACAGGAATCACACCATATTGGGCTGGCAATGTCCATGTTGCCTTGGGGTCAGGATGTACGAGGGGGATGACTGTGTGCTTACAGTGGCTGTCTAGTCAGAAGTACAGATTCCATTTCCCCATAAATCATTGGCAGACACCGATTCAGCTGAGTGTACAGTTTGAATAATAGGCTAATAATAATGTGGGTTCTTTCTTTGTCATAAGAGCGGTACAGTTTGTTCTCGTCAGGTTATGTGCGGAGGAAATCCTTCATAAACCACACATACTGTAGCATAGGACGTGCCTAATTTCCAGTCATCTCTGAGCAAAAGAGAGAATGTTCACGTGCAAAACGCCGGTCAATACACAGTATCTGCCACGCTCAAACACATTGGACTGAGATAAGGTGTACAGATTTTGATTGCAGATGATTAAAGAAGTCCTATCAAATAAAGCCTCTGGCAGTGGCAACTGTCTGGCTTTTAAATCAAGGGAGACAGGCTGACGTCATGAGAGTTAATGAGTGACAATTGACATCACAGTCTGCTGAGCAGGACAATGTGGGACACTTTATTTTTCCCGAGGTCAAAGGAACTTTCATTCCTTGTCCAGGAGCCATGTTAGCAAGCTGTCATAAATCTATACTATAGGGAAAACGGTCTCTCCCATTCTCTCTTTCTTTCTTACTTTTTCTCTCTCTCCTTTTCTGTCTGCCTAATTTTTTCTTTCCCAGAAACACACACATGTGCATTCTGTACACACGCACGTTCATTGGTTATGCACACCTGTCGTCCCACATCCCCTTCTTACTCTAGTCCTCGCTGCTATAGCTCTTTCGACATCTCGTCTAAAAATAAGAGCTGCGTTATTGCTGCTGGGCTTAGAGAATGCCCTGTCATCCCTTGCAGCCAGGCCTCTCTCTAGCTCGTCTTGCTTGTCCAGGTCATTTCCACTGTGTGCTGTCGGTGCCCACAATTTAATTTACACATTTACTTTATAAATATCCTCTAGTCTCACACAAGTAATGACGGCAGCTCTCGGTCAATTACTTACATTAAAGGAACCGGGCAACATAATGGGAAATGCGCATAGTGTCTACTCCAGAGTCAAACCAGAAGATAGATACCAATACTAGCTGATCCGTATCCACTTCCATTAATTTGTGCTAAGCTAGGCGAGCTCGCAGCCAGATAGCTTTCTACTGAACGCACATATAATACATTGGTATCTATCTTCTTGTCTGACTCTGGAGAAGGCAGTATGCATATAATGTTGACGTGTTCCTTTAAGCAAAATCAGACAATTAAGATAAGATTTGTATAAACTATAAGAATGTTTATACAATAGGGCGGTTAGGTGGCGTAGCGGGGATTGCGTTCGTCACCAACCCCGGAGCTGTGAGCTGGATTCAGCTCCGGGGTTGTCACCAGCTTGGCTGGCCGTTCACACTAATACAATTGGCTGTATTAGAGGGTGGGAGAAGCTGGCGGGGTGGGTCCGGGTCGTTGTAAACAGCGACTCCTACAGTTCGGTCGGAGCGCCTGCTAAGCGCGGATAGGACCTGAGTGCGGATAGGATAGGACCCGGATAGGACCCTCAACATCCTGATCCTACTCGATCTCAGTGCAGCCTTTGACACAGTGTGTCACTCCATCCTCCTCCAAAGGCTGCACCAACTGGGTGTTGAGGGCACAGCACTTGACTGGTTCTCCTCCTACCTCACTGACAGACACCAATTCATCTCCCTCTCCGGCCACACCTCCCCCCCCTCCCCAGTCACACAGGGGGTCCCCCAAGGCTCAGTCCTTGGCCCCCTGCTCTTCATCTGCTACATTCTCCCCCTTGGTCACATCATCCGCAAATACCACCTCAACTTCCACTGTTACGCTGACGACACCCAAATATACATCAGTACACAATCCCCCCACAGCCCACCCCTCAGTCACATTGAATCATGCATCACCGAACTCCAAACTTGGATGACCCACAACTTCCTCAAACTGAACAGTGACAAGACTGAACTCCTCATCATTGGCACCAAAACCACCCTCACCAGATCCGGACCCATCACACTCACCATCAACGACTCCACCATCACCCCCTCCCCCCTAGTCCGCAACCTTGGTGTCCTCCTTGACCCCACCCTCTCATTTGACCCCCACGTCCGCTCCATCGTCAAAACATCCTACTTTCACCTCCGCAACATCGCAAAAATCCGTCACTGCCTCTCCCCCCCCGCTGCTGAATCCCTCATTCACGCCTTCATCTCCTCCCGCCTGGACTACTGCAACTCCCTCCTCACTGGTATCACCTCCCGCTCCCTCCATAAACTGCAAATGGTCCAAAATTCAGCCGCCCGCCTCCTCACTAACACCCGGTCCCGCGAACACATCACTCCTGTCCTCCACTCCCTCCACTGGCTCCCGATCAAACACCGCATTAACTTCAAAACACTACTCCTCACCTTCAAAGCCCTCCACAGCCTGGCCCCCCCCTACCTGACTGATCTCCTTCTCCCCTACCGCCCAACCCGTTCCCTCCGGTCCTCCTCCACTGCCTCCCTCACTGTCCCGACATCCAAGCTCAAAAACTTCGGAGATCGGGCCTTCTCTCGCACTGCACCCCGACTCTGGAACTCCCTCCCCCAGTCCATCAGAGACTCCCCTACACTCTCCACCTTCAAAGCTCGCCTCAAAACCCACCTGTTCTCCCTTGCCTTCAACCCCCCCCACCCCTAAACCCCCCCCTCCCCTCCAACCTGATCGATATGTCTCTAGTCTTTTTTTTTGTGCCATCAGGCTGTCTCCCCCGTTCCCCCCATGGTCTCATGTTCCTTTGTTTTGTTTCTTTGTTGTTTTGTTTTGTTTCTTTGCTTTCGCCTCTTTGTTTGTACCCCTGCTCCCGACTACTGTCAGCGACTTCGGGTTATTGAGAAGCGCTATATAAATTAAATGAATTATTATTATTATTTATTTGAGTGGGATAGTGTGATCCTTCCACACGCTACGCCCTCTCGGAGAATATCCGCGCTGCCAGGTGAAAAGAAGCGGTTGATTGGCTGGACGTGTGTCGGAGGAAGCACGTGATAGCCTCCACTCTCCCAGATGATCTGACTGTGGGGGGTAAGTGCGCAGCGACCAGGAAGGGGATTGGGAATTGGCATAACGACTAACATTGGGATGGGAGAAAAAATCGGAGGAAAATGGAGGGAAAAAAAAAGATCAATAAAAAAAAATAATGTTTATACAAATCATCAAATGGTTTACATTTCAAATTCTGGGAAAGGATGTCAATGGTTCCTTACCTATGATGCTCTCTTTGTGGCCTATCAATGTTGGACTGAAATGTCGACTGCGAGGAATTCAAGCAATGCTGACACTGTTTACACAGTTCCTACCAGCTGCCTGCTTTTTTGATCATTTCTGGTAATTACCATCCACGGACACTGTACTAATCTCTCAAACGCATGTTTACAGTTATCTGAAGACGTTTAACCAAACTAAGCTCAAGGTATAAACAGTTAAGGATACCTGAACATCAGCAGATTTCAGTGAAGTCAAAACACCAGCACAGGATATATTCAGCAGAGAGAGGTAAATCAATCATGTTTTGGTAGAATTTATGTTCAAAGATATTTTTGATCAACCAATGCCCGACCGATAGAACTTGTGACATTGCAGCACATGATTTTATAAGGTTTGGCCAATAGATGCTCAATACAGGATACATGAATCCTTTCATGAGCCCTAACTTTAAAGTGATAATCCGCAAGATCCTTTTTTAATTTCTTGTTTGTCTGTTTTGTTTTGGTGACATCTGTGGGTGATAAGCGGTCAACTAGGTCTCCCAGGCCAACAAGCATATCTTTTGGATAATTTAGCACATAGTAAGCTCAGACAGGGCGTGATATTGTGGTCTTCCCGTAACCAAGCTGTTCTCACCCGCTCCTCGCCTTTCCCTGATACCTGTGGGAGGCAGGGTTGGGCTCAGGTCGTGCTGGGCCGTTTCTGAGAGAGCAGAGCCAGGTTTCTGTGTTATAAATAAACATCATTTTCCCATCCAAAACCTCTCCATCATATATGGCTATTAATGCATTTTAAATCCTCATCTCAAACATTTATTGAAGAATTAGTCAGGCTTGAATGTGCGCTTGTGTGAATTGAATGTGTGTGTGTGTGTGTGTGTGTGCCCCCCACACATTAGCATATGTGTGGGTGGGTTCGTGGCTGTAAATTTATGTTTTTTCATATATATATAATTTTTTACTGCTTGTTACCATGCATATTGTCATGGTTATGTGTGTGTGTGTGTGTGTGTGTGTGTGTGTGTATGCATGCACGCACCTCTGTATGTAAACGGTCTAGATAGACAATAACAGAGAGAGAGACAGTTCTGATGCCCAACAGATGCTTCTTAGATCTAGATCAAATCTATTCCCACAACAAACTGCATCTGTCCACATAAATGCTTGCTTTCTTAACAGATGGGCAGACATGAAAACATTTGAAACTTTAAACATAAAAATGAGCGATGTATCCCTTCGAAGAGAGTCTCTCTATTCGTTGATCACGCCAAGATACGTTTGTTTAAAGTCAGCCTCCCCGAAGAATCTGGCAAGTCCCTCTCCCGCTCAGGAACATCTGGAAAACATGTTCTTCCGATCCGCCTGCCCACCCCCCCCCCCCCCCCCGCCCCCCTTTCAATCTTTCAAAAAAACAAATCCCTCCTAATGGTTTTCATAAGTTAGCATAACGCGTGGGAGATATTAGTGTGTCCGTAATCTTTCATCCATGCATGCCCGGGCTTCTACAACACAAATAGTGCTACGGTTGTCATACTGGAGGTGAGTGAGTGCCGGGACGCAGGAGGCCAGGAACAGTGCGTTTCACGAGGCAGTTCAGATAAGGCTACTCTCCTCACAGAGGTATCGCAGACCACCTCCCCTTCCAGCAAACATGATGTCACATGGGGTCCCTGCCATTGATCTGACAGCTGCCTGGGATTGTTTGTTTATATATGTGAGAGTGTCCGTTTGTGTGTGTGTTTGTGTGTGTGTGTGCGTGTGCGTGTGCGTGTGCCTGTGTGTGCGTGTATACATGTGTGTGCGTGCGCCCTTGTGCATGACAGGGGTTAGGGTCTAATTTACACATTCCAGCCCCGGCTTGTCAGTGTGTCAGCTGGCCCTGCATGCATGCTCTCCTCGTGGTGCACGGCGCAGATAACTCCATCAGGACCAGGTGGGGAAACAGCTGACTCTAAATCTACTGTATGTTAGGACTCGCCTGGCCTCCAAGACACACACCATAACGCAAAACAAACCGCTGAAATAAAAGTCGTGAAAGGGGGCGGCGCGGAGATTAAATCTAGACCAACGTCTGACGACCGCTCGAGGTCCGAATTATGTGAAACGGTAACAGCCGCGGATGTTCCCGCGGAGCGAACAGCGCCGTTGGGCACTGGGCTTTGTTTAAAGGGCTTCTATAAAGCAGCACTAAACAGCGTTTACCTCTGACTGCTGAGCCTCTGAGTGATCGGCTGTCCTGGAGGTCACAGGCGGCCATTTACCATTTGCTAAGCAACAAATAAACACAGACAAGAGAAGAGGGAGAAAAGAAAAAAGTATTCATTTGCGGGCCAAAGGCCATCAATAATGCCCCCGGAGAGAGGAGAGAGAGAGAGAGAGAGAGAGAGAGAGAGAGAGAGAGAGAGAGAGAGAGAGAGAGAGAGAGAGAGAGAGGACTTGTTGGCATGCCTTAATAATAATAATAATAATAGATTCAATTTGTACCGCACTTTATATTCGCGAGAATCTCAGAGTGCTACAGGAGACAAAACAAAAAGTTTTGTCTGTAATAATAATAATAATGGATTGGATTTATATAGCGCTCTTTGTGACACCCCAGTAACCCCAGAGCGCTTCACAGAGTCCATTATTCATTCATACACAGTCATACCGGTGGTGGTAAACTACAATTGCAGCCAGAGCTGCCCTGAGGCAGACTCACGGAAGCGTGGCGAATAATCATCGCCTACGGCCCCTCCGACCACCACCAACATTCATTCACATGCATACACATTCATACGAGGCAAGTAGGTTAAGTGTCTTGCCCAAGGACACAACGGCAGTGGGATGGACATGGGCTTGAGCGGGATTCGAACCACCAACCCTTCGATCATTTGACGACCCGCTCTACCCCTGAGCCACGCCGCCCCACCCGTCTGTGTGTGTGTGTGTGTGTGTGTGTGTGTGTGTGTGTGTGTGTGTGTGTGTGTGTGTGTGTGTGTGTGTGTGTGTGTGTGTGTGTGTGTGTGTGTGTGTGTGTGTGTGTGTGTGTTGTGTGTGTGAGACAGAGAAGTCAGAGGAATAACGGCCTGTTGAATGCAACTACAGATAATAGATTAAATTAGTTTAAGAATAAAAAAAATAAATACATTTTAAAGGGGAACTATCTTATAAATGGCCTTTTTGAGTGTTTAGCATTGTTTCCTAAATATGTGAACTTATATTAATATGATCTATGTCTCAAAATTCTCATATTGGCGCATTCTTCCAATTCTCCTCTCACAATATTCACCCTCACTCAACTGAGTCATCTGAAAATGTGCCTATCTGTGATGTCAGAAAGACACCGCTGCATGTTAATGTTGAGATACAAGATGAGCTGCACACAGTGGCTGGACCTGGACCTGGAGCCCAGGCTCAAAACAGCTTGAGATCTTGAGGTAGAAAAATGCTGTTTTTGAGGACTTGATTAGAAATACAAAACAATGAATAAAAAAGAATATATATATTACAGGTGTTCCATAGACTCACAGGAATTGTGTAAAAGTGCCCAAATAGTGAAAGAAATAGTAAAATAGTTCCCCTTTAAGAGAATCTCAAATACATAATTTTATTTAGTGTAGGCTATAGTTAATGTTTAATTTTTTACAGTTTTTGTATTTTTCTGACATGGGGGCTCAACAATAAATGACAATCAGAAATGTCAAGTTGCATGTTTTTATTCTAACCAGCTTAGTTCTGTTGCATTTCCAATTTATTTATTTAAATTATAAAGTGATCAGGAATCGATAAGGGAATCGATAAAGAATCGAATCGATAAGCAGAATCGATAATGGAATCGTATCGATAAAATCCTATCAATTCTCTCTCCTTGTCTCTCCCTCACTTGGACTCTCCCGTCCTCCCACTCTCCATGTGGCTGCTGCCAACAGTGTTGGGCTTTGTGCTGACACAGCAGCGGGGCCATCGCAGGCCAGAGATAAATGGAGGAATGAAGGACTTTAAGGGTGGGACTCCTGGCCCCCCCCACCCCCCCCCCCCTGCAACTCTCTCTCTCTCACGCTGTCTCTCTCATGCTGTCCCTCTCCCTCCCCCTCTCCCTCCCCCTCTCTCTCTCCCTCTCCCTCTGCCCCTCTCCCTCTCTCTCTCTCTCTCTCTCTCTCTCTCTCTCTCTCTCTCTCTCTCTCTCTCTCTCTCTCTCTCTCTCTCTCTCTCTCTCTCTCTCTCTCTCTCTCTCCCTCCCTCTGTGTCTTCTACATGCTTCCTTCCTCCCGTTGCTGTATAATGTCTTAGCGGATGGCTGGGATGCATCAACAAAATCGCCTCAGCCATGTGAAGGCCTGGATGAGCCACCACAGAGAGAATTGGTGGAGAACGTTGATTTGTGTGTGTGTGTGTGTGTGTGTGTGTGTGTGTGTGTGTGTGTGTGTGTGTGTGTGTGTGTGTGTGTCTGTGTGTGTGTGTGTATTGGACAGGGGATGGGGGATGCCTGAGGGAGATTCCCCAACATTTAGGGAAAGACTTGGGAGTGACATGCCCCCCCCCCCCCCCCCCCCCCCCCCCCCCCCCCCCCCCCAATGTCGAGAACGTGTTCAGTGTGTGTGCGTGTGTGTCTCCCCAGCCCACCACAGGATTAGAGGCTGAGATGAAGGTGACGAGAGAGAAACACTTAGGCACACCAATGACGGCAGCTACTCTGACACACCACTGATACACACGTCCAAGAATCAGCTCCATTAATCACTGTCTTGGAGCGCAGGCCGCGCCAGATCGCAATAATATTCCACTTTTCTTTTGTTTTTTTTTGTTGTTGAACCGATCTGGCGGACGAACAGTCGGTAATCAGTTCACCATCACTGGCTGGAAGTAATTTGTTTTGGACGTGGAACCTGCCAACGGAGACAGTCTTTAAGATTTCACCCTGACGTCCGTGCGAGAGGCTCGAGCACAGGATCCGAGATGGAAGAGCCGCGGCTCGTAGCTCACTCCAGATTGTGATTACCACCGAATATATGTTCTGAAACCACGGTCAGCATGGGGAGAGGAGGAGGAGGAGGAGGAGGAGGAGGAGGAGGAGGAGGAGGAGGAGGGAGGAGGAGGAGAGAGGAGGAGGAGGAGGAGGAGGGGGGGGGGTGAGGAAAAGAAGCTTTTCTGTTCTGATCTCCATGTGAACTTGAGCTCAAACGCATTCCTGGGCCAAATCTGGGAACACCATCTTTTCATCTGGGAATGTGAGGGGAACAGAGAGAGGCAGGCAGCGCCGCGGTCTGGACCGACTGAATGAAATGACACTCTCCAGAGAGGAGGAGGAGAGGCACGTTGTACAGTATATGCCTAATTTGGATTGTGTGTGTGTGTGTGTGTGTGTGTGTGTGTGTGTGTGTGTGTGTGTGTGTGTGTGTGTGTGTGTGCGTGCGTGTCTGTGTGTGTGTGTGCGTGTGAGTGTGTGAAGTAATATTTCATGATTAACATAATTCTAGAGCCAGATGTGATTTTGTTAACATGAATGGGAAGCATTCTGTTCTCTTGACATTGCGTGGTGCGGGAGCTGCAGCCTATTACTACCATTCATATAGTAGGCCAGACTCACATCTTCACCAGTGTTCTGGAATTTTTTTATTTCTTCAGTAAGCAAACATGTCAGAAGGACAAGCTGTTTGATTTTGTCATCCACAACCATTTATTTCTTTCACTGTATGTATTTATTTTAAATCTTGTTTGTTATTTTGAGGGGAGTGGGCTTTTTCTTATTTATTTTTTCCGGTCCAGGGTTCGGTAACAAAAGAACACCTCTCTCGCTATCTCCTCTCCTCTACTTCCTCCCACCGTCGCAACTCTGAACACTATAACTCTCTCTCTACACCAACCCTCCAACACCATACTCCGCTCAACTCAACTCTATTCCTCGCCAGGTTAATGTAATGTGTGAGATGCTTGTGAGTGCACGTGGGGTGTGTCTCAAGTTTCTTTAATAGTTGTCATACAGAAGTACAGAATACTTTCATACAAAATGCTTCTTACTGTTACGCTCCAGAGACTGTGCTAGACAAGATAGTATCAAATAACACAGTATAGCATGTAATTTAGAAGTAGAAATGAGGTCACAGTGTTCAGTATAGACATATGTACAATGTTCGATGCAGAATAGACGTAACTGAGTTACCATATAATATACAATCCTATGCAGTGTACTAATGTACAGTACTATATAGACTATATGTCTCTACTACATCAGTCCTAATCATCTACCTAAGTGATGGATATATCTCCCCTCCTTCACGTATCCCAAGGAGGGGAAGGAGATCTGTCACAATCAGGCACGTGCACACATAGAGCCCAAGGGGTGCTTGAGCACCTGCCTTTTGAGCCTCATAAAAAAGTGCCCATTAAAAAAATATATATATATATTTACCATATATATATGTTTATCCACATCTGTCTGAATATACCTGCATATAATCCTTTTTACATACCTGTATATCTATATTATATCCCTTACCTACTTACTAGTTATACCGCTGGCCAGTATGACTTACTTACTACCATAGTGTTTTTATACCTGTATCACTGTACATAATACTATACCACTGTACACCATTATTACTCAGCAGTGCTCATTACTCCAGTTTAATTGTATGTTGCTATTGCACTTTACTGTTACATTTGCACTCTGGTCAGATCCTAGCGTATTTTAGTTGTACTATATTTGTGCTGTATGATGACAATACATTTGAATCTAATCTAATCTGTTACCCCGTCCATGTAACAGTAACATGTTCTGTTTACACAGTAAACAATAGTGTGTTGTTTTTCCTGCAGCTTGTAATCAATAAAATTGCAGACAGATGACGTGACTAAGCAATTATGCTGGGACGTGGATCTATTCACTTTTAATTGGGGTTACAGGATATCAGCAAAAGTGGAAGAGGCTGTTCTTCTACCACAAGTAACTACAAACCAAAAGTCTAAAGAATAATCTTTAAGCTAAGCAATAATTTTTCGTATTAGTTTCTGAATAGTTTTGTTTAGGAGTGACTGTAAGTCTGTTGGTCCTCTGTATCAGTTTACTCCAGTTTGCACGGTAATAGGAGACCCAGAGCACCTGGTTGAGCGATGTTATTGAATAATATGTCAAGAGTGGTTGTTTATTTCAGTTTTCAGTAATCCATCTTTAGCCCAGCTATGGCAGAAATGTGCAAAGGCAGGTGGTTTACCTGGCTTTTAAACCACATATTCACAAAGTGTACTGTACTTGTGCTGTATAATGACAATACATTTGAATGTAATCTAATCTAATCTATTTCTATTGCAATCTGCTATTGGCTGATCCTATCACCAATATCATTTGGTCGTCCTCAGACGAGCTTGACAACGGAGTCTCCAGTCTTCTCGGTCAGCCATACATACAGCTAGCTCCACAGAATTCTCCACTCTTGCATCTCTCCTAAGCACATCCACGTATGTCGGTTTTGATTGATTGATTGAAAACTTTATTAACAGATTGCAGAATGGGTACAATACAGTACAGCTCAATACACACAATTGTTAAGGGGATGCAGACCAGAGAAAGACTTTCGTCTTGTTTACATCAGGGTCCCCCATTTTCAATTCATCGGGACATATATGACATACATGACATACAGATAGTCAGTACTGCTACATCTATACATTTATGACATACCAGATTTGCAAATACAGTACTGTTTGTGATACAGAAGGAGTCAGGAAAAGGGAGTATATACATTTGACGTAGAAACTGTACATTGGAGGAGGTTGGGTGGGGGGGGTTGGGTACACTGGGATATTGACAACCATACTGGGTAATCTACATTGGAGGTGGTTGGGGGGGGGGGGGGGGGGGGGGGGCACACTGTATATACAAGCAAAACTGTACATTGAGGGGGGGGGGGGGGGGGAGACACTGTACAAACAAACAAAATTGTACATTGGACTATTGACAAAACCATACTAGGTAAATGACTGTACATTGGAGGGGGTTGGGTTAGGATATTTACAGGGGCCAGTGTTGAATTGCAGTCTCCCGTAGGTGTCCCTTGAGAGAGGTTTTGAAAGTGGGTAGTGATCCACATTCCTTTACAGCTTTGGGTAGGGCGTTCCACATTGATGTGGCATAATTGCGAAACGTGTTTAGTCCCTTATTTGAGCCGAATCTGGGTTTAACATGATTTGCTGAGCTCCCTCTGGTGTTGTGATCGTGGTATTCACTGACCTTTGGGAAGTATTTTGACATGTACATGGGTACCTTGGTCGTGTAGTGTATCTTGTAGACCAGGCCCATTGCAAGTTGCTGTACTCTGTCGTCTACTCTAAGCCATCCTAGGTTGTCAAAGTGGGCAGGGGTGAGGTGGGTTCTAGGAGTAAGGTCAAGCAGTAGTCTGACCAGTGTGTTTTGAGATGTTTGTAATTTTGTTTTTAGCGCCTTTGAGGTGCTTTGGTACCATGAGGTGCAAGCATAGTCGTAGTACCCCTGAATGAGTGCTCCTGCCAGAGTCTTCAGGGTATTCTTGTTTACCAGAGAGGAGATCCGGTACAAGAATCGAGTTCGTTGGTTGACTTTTTTTATTACATTGGATGCCATTTTGTCACAGGAGAGATTAGCCTCTAGGATGGAACCCAGGTAGGTAATTTCATCTTTCCTTGTGACAATATTGTCACCCACTGTAACTGAGAAGCCGTCGGTCTTGCTGAGTTTGTTATTTGAACCGAAGAGAATGGACTCTGTTTTGCCCATGTGTAATGATAGTTTGTTATCAGCGAGCCATATGCAGATTCTGCCTAGTTCCGAGCTGAGGGTTTTTTCAACCTGTAACTTGTTCCTGTCAGAGACCAGCAGGGCTGAGTCGTCCGCAAACAGGAACAAGTTGCAGTCACAAGCTGACGACATGTCATTTGCATAAATTAGGAACAGTAGCGGTCCTAGTATGCTTCCTTGTGGAACCCCACAGCTCACTGTGAGGGGGGGGGATAGGGTACCGTTTACCTCCACCATCTGTTCCCTCCCCTCAAGGTAGGATTGCATCCAGCTCACTGATAGACTATCAAAACCAATTGCTTTTAGCTTGTCAATCAGAAGTCCTCGTGATCGACGCTAGTGTGATGGATCCCACACAGCACCACCCTGCTGGCTGGAAGCTCTCTATGTCTGTGGCAATGGCCGGCAAGTTTCATCCTCCTGGCCGCCACTTTCTCACTCAGCCTTGGTAGTCCCCCATACAGCTGCTTGTTGGTTACGTGTTCGTTCTGGTTGATGTTTAGCACTGCACGCAGCATTCTGGTGTAGCACCCATCCAGAGACTTCTGCAGGGTGGGCTTCAGGGCAGTGTCGGCGCCATGGGGGGGCATTTGCGGGCCATGCCCCCCCAGATGGCGCACTGTGCCCCTCCAAACGTCATGGGCAATTGTTATAATTTTTTTTAATAATTAAATTTTTTTTTTTTTTATTATAGTAAAAGTCAGATGTTTTCCTTTATAAATAGGCTATTTAGCCTATTATTAAACGAAATTAAACAAAAAAAAGTCTTAAAAAGAAATGTATGTTTGAGCGCACGCTGATTGGTGTGTGTGTTTGAATTTGTTATTGCGTTATTGGTCACGTTGAGTTGATGGGTAGGGTAGTCAGAGCGTGACTGCGTGACTTGAGTGAGCGTGAAAAGTACAATAGAGTCAGTGGGTAAAATATAACACTTGGAGACGGACATAAAATGGATATATACGAAAATGGTTGCATGGTGGGGCAGGGGCACCTAAGGCTTCTTCACGGCCTCCTCCAATGCCTCCTCCTGGTGACGGTCCTCCAACATCTAACGTTGAAGAGCTTTCCATAAGGCGCCATGAAGACGAAGTCTGCCAAGAAGCGCCCGGTGCTGCCGCTGCAGGTGCATCTGTTACAGCAGAAGCTAACGTGGTCTATAATCATAATATGTCATAATAATAATAATGGATATAATGGCGTTTGAGAAAGACCTCACGCGAAAGTGGGACCCCGTCCTCAGGAGATACAGTGCCACGACTCGCCGCCTCCAACTCTTCTAATGGGTAAGTCATACGACTCATACTGTTTAATTTAAGCCGCCTTGCCCCTTGTTATTATTAATAATACTTTCACTTGTTAATGAATTTAAGCCCAGCCTCGGGCTATTTCATACTGTTTAATTTGTGTGTGTGTGCGTGCGCGAGACGCAGTGTGTTTGTGACGTGAGAGAGAGAAAGAGAGAGAGAGAGACTGTCTTATCTCCTATGCGCACTCATGTTTTGAAATGTGTGTTGGTTTGCGCGAAATTCGTTTTCTGAAGCCTATATTTTATTTATGTATGCCCCCCCGCTGTTACAATATGCCACCCCGTTAAGTTGGTTCTGGCGCCGACTCTGCTTCAGGGTCCAGCTTTCACAGCCATAGCAGGGCCCTCCATGCCAGCGCTTTCCTCACCTTAAGGTCCTGTTCCGATGTGTTTACCCATGAACCCAGGTATTTAAAGGCACTGACCGAGCACCGCCTCCAGCTGTCTTGAGAGGCGGATGGTCCAGGGTGGTATAGCATGCATTTAATGATTAGATGACAGTCTCTGTGAGGTTATTTGTGGTGTTTATTTGCTAGGGGTTTTCTTAAGCAAATCCCAAGTTTCAACTTAAAGGTCAACCTCCACGTTGTATTTTTGTTCAATAAACAATGTGGACTAGGCCAACAGTGGCTTTCATGAAGAAGGGAAAAAAAGTATTGAAATTGACCCGAGTGAGCCACCATTGATCTAGTACTATTCTTCTTTTGTGTAACGTCAGAGGTCCAACTCCGTATCTTGTAGCCATGCCCTTAACTCTGGTCCCACATCAAAGAGGCTGGCTTCCGAGGGTGGTTTGTATAGGTGCTAGCGTCTGATAAGCTTTTAGATTCGGCTCATTAATATGCACCTGTTGTCCTGTTGTGACGTCGGCGTTTGATAAGCTTTTTTGATTCGCGCGTGCATGTTATTCGTGCGTGGACCTTTTTAACTCTTTCAGAGTGGCATTTCCGGTGTCAAATGGAAAAAAAATAATAATGAAATTATATACCAATGATGTAAACTACCCATAATTGATCAGTAGGGTTTAACCTGGAGGTTGGGCTTTAATTGTCATGTCCCCATCCTAGAGGAGTGAAATGGTTTTGTTTCTTGGCTCCTATAGCCTAGCAACAGCAACAACACAAGTAGTACAACAAATGAATCAATAAGACTTATATAATATATAAGAAATATATAAGCACAGTGCATACAATAACAGCAGGAGGCAGAGCCAGGAGAGATAATGTTTCAACTGCTGAATGATGTTACAGATAAGTGTTACAGACAGGACTGTGCAGTAATAGTTTATGTTCTCACATCTCCCACCCGAAGAATGCTATCGTGCCTTTAATGAAGGAGACAACCTTTTGGCAACCAGCTGAATGATTTGGGTTGATCATAACTAAGAAACAACAAGAGTATGATTACAAAACAGCTTACAGGCTGTCCAGTGGGCTGTGTTGTTTGGATAATTGATGGGACAATTGCTGCATGTCATAGGTTTACACTGTAGCCCTACGTTATAAACCCTTTTCAATGGAATTGCCTTAACACTTTAACTGCCACACACGAGATATCTCGGGTTTATTTTTATGTGGTTGAAAGCCACTCACGAGATTTCTCGGATTTTCTTTTTTTTTCTTTTTTAGCGATCTGAAATCATATTGCATCACGCAAGCCTACCCGAGTATACACGAGCACTGCCGGAGATTATATGTGGAAAAAAGCACCCCCTATCGTCTTTCAGATGACATAAGGGATTTTGGAATGGACTCAATGAAAATGGATGGGGAAAAAAATCCGGTACTCCACATTTTCCAGTCCACTGATCCAGCCGGGGTTACCACAGTTCATTCTGGAGCCTCTGAGCCCCGCTGATCATGGAGTTCTACTGTATCGCGTTGGATCTATACACTTATCGATTTTTTCGAATGGTGATCAGGAATTGGAATATACCAGTTGGATACCATCTGATGTCAGGTAAGGACTCTATGTTATCAGTGTTAGGATAATCAGACTAATTTTGATGAAGTTATAAGCTGTTTTGTGAAATGGGCTCTTTCGGTTTCACTGTAAAAGTCCAAGAGGAAATCAACGCGGCGATTATCCGTGCGCGGCCCGAATGTGCTTGCGTGCACGTATAATATTGATCATCTAGCATTTATTTGAAAACTATTCATAAAAAGGCCGACGAATATCAACGTTGTGGAATATTCCAGTAAAAGACGATTTTCATAGAATGGGCTGTTTTTTTTATCTCAAAACGGGTGCTTTTCTAAATGCTCTGAAACGGAAATGACGCGATAAAAAACCAATCTGCCTTGACAGCACTGACTGGAAAATAGTCTTTGATAATGCGATGGGCAGATTAGACACATAGCCATAATTTAAAACATAGATTAGGCGATATTAACGTTAACATTGGCGCAGATGGTGGCATTCAGGGGGTAAAAAGGAAAACCCGGCGTGGCACTCAAAGTGTTAATAGGGAACATTTGGGCCACTTGGGTCAATTATAGTATTAGCAATCACTGCAACAAGAAATACACTTGGAAGTTGGGCCCATTTTGAATGTTTATATTGTCAAGTTTGAAAAGGTCTACAGAGGCTTCTTGATCAGCCTGAGAACCAACGAATAAAAAACACAACTATGTCATCTGATGTTTTTTAAAGCTGCAGTAGGTAAGATTTATTCTTTTGTTAGACGTGGATACATCACCTGAGTCTACTGTGAGTAGAGATATCCCATTCTAAAGTGTCTAACCTTTTAACCAATCAGAGAAGTTCAAAGGGATTATGTTCAATAAGAGCATAACATAATGGGGGGGGTGGAGCCAGGCATTCATGGAGTAGGACGTGTTTCACGAGAGCTCCCTACTAACGTGCTAAAATACACTTTTCACCCCATTAGTCTTAATTAAATTTTTATTTGTTATTGGTTTTCTTGTTTGGTCGTCGAGTGTCAACTACTTTCATCGACTTTTTTCAACTTTTTGCGGTGTTAATGGAGACCCGGGCCATGAGTACGCCAGCCGGCAGACGGTCACCGAATCCATCCTCGCCTTCGCCCGGAATCAGTCAAATAAGTGAAGCTGTTCTCTCGGTCATGACCAAACTCCATGCGGACTTTGAAGTACGCTTCGCTGAAGCGCAAAGAAAAGCACAGGCGGAATTTTTTGATACCCTTCATCGGGCAGTGACGGAGGAAATTAGGTTGGTGGTCGACCCGTTGAGAGAGAAGATGGAGTCGCTACACGCTGCCTCCACGGCTAATGCTAACGAACTAGCTTTGCTAACGACAGAGGCCTCACAACAGGGCGAGAGGATGGCGTGTCTGGAGAGCTCCCTGCTGGCTAGGCAGGCTGACGTTGCCAAACTACAGACGGTAATTGTTGAAATGCAGTCCCGGGAGAGGCGTTACAACATCAGGATCGTTGGTGTCCCGGAGGGCAGTGAGGGAGGTCGTCCCTCGGAGACCATGCCAGAGTTGTTGCAAAAGATACTGGGGGAGGATGTCCTCCCCAGCCCACCCATGTGCGAGTCGGCTTACAGAGCGGGCAAGACCAGTCCTGGAGGGAACAAGGAGCCGAGGCCCATCATTGTTAAGCTAAACAGGCTACAACAGAGGGAGCTCATCATGCGGTCGGCCCGTGCCAGGAGAGGTGAACTCAGTCTCGGCAATCACAAAGTGGCCATTTTCGAAGACTTTACGCCAGAGGTTCAAGCACAGAGAGACGGGTACAAAGTGGTCATGGCCAGGCTATGGAAATTGGGCCTGAGGCCTACGCTATTCTTCCCCGCAAGATTATCTGTGCTGTGCAAGGGCGATGAACGTCGATCCTTTTGGTCGATGGCTAAAGCGGACGAATATCTCAGGGGGATAGCCGAGACCGTAGCTTGTTAACTGTGTCGGGTGAGTGACGTGGCGATGTGGGCCTAAATACATTGATATGGCGGACTAATCACAAATGTATAATGTCATGCCCAAACAGGCTAACTGGTCCTTGCCCATCCAAACTAGCGGGGCATCTCAATGACTTCTGTTACTTGCTAATGCTGACCTTGTGGTCGTACATGTGTGTCGCCTCTATGAATGCTAGCGAGCTAGCTGGACAATGTACATAACAGATGCTAGCGTGCTAGCTGGATTCATCACTAGCGGACGCGCTAGCCTCGGGCTAACTAGCATGCTATGTCTATCGCCCGTACCGGGACATTCGAGATCCGTTAATGTTTACATATTTTGGTTGTTGTTGCTGTTTAAGTGACATCGTTTTGCACAATTTAACTGTGATCGGGTCCTGCCTTAACTAACTTCTTGTATGCTTTAATCTTTTATATCCATTTGTATTTGAGTGTCCGTAGTGGGACGCTAAAAGCTGATCATACAGGAGCAACCTACTGTGGTAACCGGAGGCTTACATATATATATATTTTTTTATTGTTGCTGTTTAAATTACATCAGTTTGCACAATTTAACTGTGATCCGGTCCTGCCTTAACTGTCTTCTGGTATGCTTTAATTTAAATTTTTTTTTTATCTATTTGTGCTGAAGCATTGTGACATTGATACGCAGATTCAGAAGTAGTTGGTTACAGGGATGGCGTTGAGTTATTATATAATAATAGCAAATTTTTCCCTTATAGTTGGCTCATATTAGGGCCAATGCTCACGTTTGTTTTCACTAGTAATACCTTCGGTTGATCTGTTTTGTTGTGTTTCTAGTTTTTTTGTTGTTGTTTGGACTGGGTTTGGCCGGATTTGAGCCTTAGGCTCCGGTCATTGAATGTCGGTTATATATATATATAATATATAATAACAGGTTGTGTCAGGTATAGCTTATTACTACCTCCGAGTTAATGAAGGTGTTTACTCCTATTCTTATATAGGATTTTGTCATTCCAGCATATGTGCCTGACCAGAGGGACGGTGAAATGCTTGCACCTTGACCAATAACTTTATTTTTATTTTTATTTTTGTTTCTTGGACTAGTGGGGGGTTTAATCAGGGTTTTATCTAGAGAGGGGGTCAGAGTGAAGAGCGTCTTATTGGATCCATGATTCCAGTGGGAAACGATAGGAAGATAACCATCCTTGGTGGATGGAGCATAGGGAGGGGATTGGAGAGTGGGTATAGGAAGGTTAATATTAGGATGGGTGGGTTAGTGTATAGAGTAGAAGTAGGGGGGGTTGTGTAGTATTATTGATAACCATAAATCCTAAAATGTTCCTAAAAGAAAAGGTTTAAGCACAGAAGGTCAGAAGACAGCTGTTCTCTGCAAGTCATAAAAGATCACTAGGTTGCAAAAACCCTCAAAGCTACATTCTGCCTGAAACTTGTGTTCAAATAGATAAGAGAAAAGGATGTCTGTTACCTTGGGTTAAGGAATTCAGTAACTAATCATTATCATGTGTTTAGTCTTATAGAAACAGTCAAAGTGTAACAGTTGGAGATCAAATATACTGGTAAAAACTAGAGTGACTTAGTTCATAGATTGTGTGTGTTTACAGAGACTTGGGCTCACAACAAGGTAGATTTACATACAACTGTTGGCAACAAGAAGACAATAGAGGGAGAGTCACATATCTGTGTTATCTGTTAAACTGGTCCTGTGAGCACAACATGTTGGAACAGCTGCAGAGGAGGGACTAGGATTCACTATTTCAGTAACTCAAGTACACTTTCAAATGTCTGTTTCTATACTTAAATTAGCTTACAATGAACTGAAAATATTCCTGTTATGTTGTGGTAATAATCCTGAATCTAATGATATGAAATATGTAATGTTTATGATTAAGAATCACAGAGTTTGAAATTAAGCCACTTCTGAACTACATTGGAAAATACTCAAAGTGCAATTCGTTCTTTCTTAGACTGGGCAAGCGGCATAGTGCTTTCGGTACCTTAATATTATAGCACATCTCAGTTGATTGAAACAGATCATTTTTGTATAACTTTGTGGATTTTAATAAACCACTACTTTTGAAATAACTACATTCTCCTCTTTTATTCTCCTGCATAGCTGCCGTCGAACAAGGCCAGTTTCATGGTCTTTTGAAAGTACAAGGGAATTAGGACGGATAGACACAACGCAGAATACCTCAGTAGGCTGGTTCTGGATATCAGAACAGCATTATAGACCCCTTGTGTACTTCAGTTGTAACTGGGGTGGTATTTTTCTGTGTTTTCTGTACTGTTGTCCTATATGTGTGTAAACACCAAACACACAAACACAGACGCAGAACGTGTGGCGTGGGAGCCGCTTGACAGCAGAGCATTCTCACGGACAGACCCAGGCCTAGCCAGCAACTGGGTGTCAGCCCCTGTCCCCATGAGAAGCGAAACGTGGGGCCGCTCGTGCTTCACTGAAGGCACGCGGCCCACAGCCAAAGGGAACAAATCAGAGCCTGTATCCCGCTGGTGTTGGGGGGGGAAGTGACCGGAGAGCGAGCTAGACACAGCTAGACGGCAACGGTTTTTTAGGGCGTGCTCATCTAATGTAGCCGATCCCTCGGCCGCCAAGGCTGTCGGCCTTGTGATCACCTGTTGTCTTTGTGTACAGGGTACCTCAGGTGGGGGAAACATGGCCGCTGGTTGGGGGCCTCGCCACAGCTGCTGGCGAGGCTGCGCCCTCACCTCTGGCTGCGCGGTGTGGGGCCTAGGTCAAATACCGCCCGCGCTCCTGCGGAAAGACCAAAGTCCCTCTGCGGAGAGGGGAGCCCTGAGGAGGGAAAAACCTTCTCTCCTCCTCAAGGGGAGACTGATCCAACCAAAGATGTCTGTAAACAAGCGTTGACAGCATCCTAGCCCTCCCTGCGGTTACAGCTTGCGGCTAGGTCAAAAGCTAATAACCTCAAAACCTTGCGCGATGTTTCGACGTCGGCTGGCCCTAAGGCCCCACCACCCGACACCATTTTTGACAGAAAAAACAGCAATTCGAACAATGTTGCTAGTCGCTGCTAATTCTATACCGTGGCGGTATAGGCTTTAACAGCCCACCAGCCACCTGCCGGGCCGACTCGCCTCATTGCATCGGCCGGGCGGGACACCGTTCCACCATGTCAGAGGCAAAGGACTGATGCCACCTGCTTCACAAGCATGGAGCACCAGTGGTGGTTGCAGACAAAAGATTACTACTAGTGAAGCACTGCCTCACCAGTAGGCATGCAGCAACCTCCACTGTGGTGTGCACCGCAGCACCCATGAAGGGGTAAATGAATAAATGAACGAAAACTCCACTAACACACTGCAGAATGAGCTAGCCCATACACACAATTGTTAAGGGGATGCAGACCAGAGAAAACACCAGTCCCGCACACAATTCATAGATTCACAAAAATCACACCAGCCCTGAGCCTCAGCCCATCCACCCATGAAAATGGTAAACAAGCCCCCGTCAAAACCCCCAACATTAGACACCGATTGACCATCAGCATGAATGGTTAAGAGGAGGGAAGACCTTTTAGTAAAGACAGCCCTCGGCGGGGAACAAAGAACGGAGACCCAGCATTGTAGCATTAGCATTAGCCGCGCGCACTAGGATAGTTGGGAAAACACCCAAAACAGAGTCATGACGACCATGTTTTCCCAAATATCCTGCCCCTCGCGCCAATACATCACACGGCTGTCTCACGGGACAACCAGCAGTATTACTCATGCTAGCATCAATGCCTGACAACGCAGGCCTACCTGTGAGCGGCGTAGCTCGACTGCTAACCGTCGCGCGACGTCCCTCGATCCGCTGTCACGAGATGAGGAACCCCAGGACAGGCCCGATGCGCTGTTAGGATGTGCCGAGAAGATTCCAGGGGCTGGTGAACCTCCGGCGAAAACCCAACATTGTGTAATTTCTCCCTGCGTTTCATAACAACTAGTTCACGGAGTGCACTGCAACGTCCGTGTTGGAAACAAAAAAGAGGAAGGTAGAGTGTGACCATGTCCGGCGTCATATAGTAGGACGCGGGGGCGTTGCCTGGTCACGTGCATGGAGTGCAATTGTTTGTTTGTGAGCACAGTAGGTGCTAGGAGATAAGAGATATCTCATAATGGCAAAGAGCGAGACGCGATGACCAGTATGATAATATAACTAGGAAGGATGTTGCTGCTGTGCAAGTGAACTGTTGTTGTGCTTTTCTTGAATAATTTCCCTTTCTAAGGAATAGGTCCTAAGAAAGAGGACAGTGAGAAAGAGAATATTTCTCCTAATGGGAAAAATAAAGGTTCCATTTCCTTTTCATCAAATTGAAATAACTTCTCAGATGTTTTTATTGAGTACTGGTTTACTTTGGAGTAGGGGCGTCTCATCTATCCTGATAGAACTGGGGAGGGAGGGTTTATGCTTCATATAGTACTGTTGAGAGTTGAGCATAATTATCCACTTCAGGTTGCCACTGTGTTAGAGTTCAATCCTGAAGCCAACCTCGTCACATCTATTGATTCCTACTAACAAGTAGAGTAGAACAGGATAGTTACAAACATACTTACACGCGTAGGTACTGAGGATAATTGTATTGGGGACGGGGACTCAGATCCTTTCGTTGTCTCAATCGTCCAAGGTAAGAGAACACCATATTAACCCCTACAGGGCGGGCATACTTACCCCCGCTACATAGGGTTAACCAGGCGCCATAGGTCAGTTAGACCAGTATCGCGTCCGAAGGGTAGCGGAGGATTGCTTTTGGTCGCGTGTCTCTGAGGTTCCGGATCTGTCAATCGTTGAGTCCCCCACATTAAAGACGTAGTCATGGAGTTCCAACATTATCCTAGTGATTATATTCTAAAAATCTGCATCAAATGTGTTTGGAGCATATATCGAAATTAATGCGATTTTCCTCTTAGAGTATTAAACTTTTACCATCGTTATCCTTCCATCTGTATCAGCCCAAACATCCAACACTTTAAAGGTCCCCTATTTTATAAATGGCATTTTCCAGTGGTTTGCATTGTTTTCTAGCAATGTGGGGTTGTACCAACACTGACTAGATGTGAAATCTCTACCCAGTCCCGTTTCTTCAGTTCAGCTGAGACAAAACCTCCCACCACTGAAACGAGCCATTCTGATTTGACTCGCTCGCTGACGTGAATAGGCGCTGATCTGCCACCGCCCACCCACAATCAACCGTGATACGTTTATATGAGCAGCGAGTGGAAATAATGCGAAAGCAGTTTCGACAGCAGAGACCTTCAGCTGTTCCACTCTCAGCACTTCCTCAAAAGTGTTGACAACATAGCTCCAGAGTGCTTATAAATCCCAGCTTTACCCCCTGCGCTGTTTCTAGTGAAAACTTCAATGCTTATAAATAAGCTTTGCAATGCACTCTATCACTAGATAAAATGGGTGGGAGGGATTTGGGGACTCGGGGGGGGGGGGGGGGGCTCTCGCTCTCTCTCTCTCTCTCGTATCTGCTAGTGCAGTTGGGTGACTGTCACTCAAACCGCATTGCGAGTATGAGCGGAGCCCAGCCAAAAACAGCGTTGACATTGGACGGGCAGAAAGTGGTGCACCACAGTACTTGATTAAAAATACAAAACAATGAAATGTATTGAAAAAAACCACAAATTGCCCAAAAAGTGATTTTATTTACTTTCCATGGGACCTTTAATATCTAAATTACATCCTGTCACAATGGCGACACCTCGCGTTTTGTTGTTCGTGGAGGAGGAGGAGGATATTCCATGATAAAATTGGTTCGCCAAACTTGCCACATCTGTCTTCATGAGGTGGGTTTCATTTAAAAGAGCCAAATCTATTATTTTTCTTTTCAGCAGACCCAGCACACGTGCGTTTATGTGGTGTATTTAAACCACCCGTATTCCATATTAGTGTGTTCATAGTCATAGTCATAGTCATAGTCATATTTGTATGTATGTCAACATACCAAAGCAGCCAAGCAAGGATCAATAAATGCAGGTCCCGAGAGGTCCAGTTCAGCTGTAATATACCCTTGATACTGGAAGAAGAACAAATACACAGCACCAATAGATGTACCGACACAACAGTAAAACATGAAACATAAAAACCTGTAATAATAAAACCCACCCTCCCCTCCCTCACTCTACATCTATATTCTACCCTGTTAACCTTATGGGTTAACCTGCTATATTAGTTTAAAACCGTACTTAGCTCTAACCTAGTTCCTATCCCCCTAACCCCAATGACCAACCTGTTAAAGGTAGTCAAACTCACATTAATTTCCATTGGGATCATAGATTCATGTAGATGTCCCCCCCCCACTCCCCCCATAATGTGATGAGCTGAACACCCCCACTAGTCTTATAATAACAAAAACAGTAAAGTGAATCAAATGTTTCCACAGCACATAAGTAGACAAGACAGGCGATGACTTGACCCTTAGGTGTATACAAAAGATTACATATATATATAGCCAGGGCTTGACATTAACTTTTTGGCTCACTAGCCACTGTGGCTAGTGGTTTTCCAAAGTCACTAGCCACTCAGCATTTTCACCAGCCAAAAATCCCCACACTCGCGCCCCCACCCAAAAAGTGTCAGTAGTGTGGTGTGTGATAAAATAACATCTAATCCAATAACATCTGTCCCCACCCGAACATCCCACCCACCCAGACAGTCACACTTTACATTCTCTGTTCCTGTGTAGCTATTTGTGTAATGACAGTATAACAAGTATAGTACTTAGTCATTGTTGCAATGTACTTACTGCATTGAATTGACTCAATACCTAGGAATAAGGTCAGGGTTAGGATTAGGAATATAGTAAGGGTTATTGTTAATGTTAAGGAAGTGTAATGCGGTAAGTACACTGTGTAACAATGAGTATGTAATTACAAAAACTAAGTACAAACTTAATTAATTAAATTGTAGAGCACTGTGATATATTGTTACCAATATTTGCTTTGATGTCTAGTCCTCTATTCAGTGTGTGTGTGTGTGTGAGAGAGAGAGAGAGAGAGAGAGAGAGCGAGAGAGAGAGAGAGAGAGAGAGAGAGAGAGAGAGAGAGAGAGAGAGAGAGAGAGAGAGAGAGAGAGAGAGAGAGAGAGAGAGAGAGAGAGAGAGAGAGAGAGAGAGAGAGAGAGAGAGAGCATCTGGGGCAGCTGTCCATGGTGCTGAGAGCTAACTCAGAGACTGCGCAGTGATAATGTGCAGCATATATTTGCGAGTGCTATCTTGACTGAGAGGGTGACCAGGGCTGTTAGTCTCGAGCCCTTATGCTTCTTAATGTTAAATGAATGTGGCTAGCTAGGTAACAAACACGTAATATTAGTTTAATAATACACTACCCACTTTCAAAACCTCTCTCAAGAGACACCTACGGGAGACCCCCCCCCCCCCACCTCCAATGTACAGCCCTCACCCAACCCACCCAACCCCACCCCACCAACCTCCTCCAATGTACAGTTTCTACGCCAAATGTATATACACTCCTTTTCTGGACACTTTTGTATCACAAACAGTACTGTATTTGCAAATCTGATATGTCATAAATGTATAGATGTAGCAGTACTGTCTATCTGTATGTCATGTATGTCATATATGTTATGATGAATTGAAAATGGGGGACCCTGGTGGAAACAAGACGAAAGTCTTTCTCTGGTCTGCATCCCCTTAACAATTGTATGTATTGAGATGTACTGTACTGTACCCATTCTGCAATCTGTTAATAAACTTTTCAATCAATCAATCAAAGACTGCAATTCAACACTGGCCCCTGTAAATATCCTAACCCAACCCCCTCCAATGTACAGTCATTTACCTAGTATGGTTTTGTCAATAGTCCAATGTACAATTTTGTTTGTTTGTACAGAGTCTCCCCCCCCTCAATGTACAGTTTTGCTTGCTTATACAGTGTGCCCCCCCCCCCCCCCCCCAACCACCTCCAATGTAAATTACCCAGTATGGTTGTCAATATCCCAGTGTACCCAACCCCCCCCACCCAACCTCCTCCAATGTACAGTTTCTACGTCAAATGTATATACTCCCTTTTCTTGACTCCTTCTGTATCACAAACAGTACTGTATTTGCAAATCTGGTATGTCATAAATGTATAGATGTAGCAGTACTGACTATCTGTATGTCATGTATGTCATATATGTCCTGATGAATTGAAAATGGGGGACCCTGGTGGAAACAAGACGAAAGTCTTTCTCTGGTCTGCATCCCCTTAACAATTGTGTGTATTGAGCTGTACTGTATTGTACCCATTCTGCAATCTGTTAATAAAGTTTTCAATCAATCAATCAATCAACGTTACACATGTTACTGTAGTTTGTTTACTTACTCACACATCCACAAATAGTCGGTATCGGTCTCATTCTCTTTTCTGTTTGTTGATGGTTTGGTTCACCCGGTCTTTTCACAATATTCCGCCACATTGTAACATTAGCTAACTGTCTGTAAAGTAAACTATGGATGAGTCGGTCGCACTAACCAGTTGAGCTAACATTAACAGCGTTCGTTCAGCTGTCAGCTGTCACATGTAGTCCATGGGCCAGACCAGATATCGGTGCCACTCAGGGCGAATAAACGTACATATCATTTTTTCAAATATCTATGTCTGTAGATTATATTTTTGTATGATAGCCCTTCCAGAGTGGCAGCTTTATCATAATTATCAAGTCATGAAGTATACCCACCCCCTCAGGAAATCGCATTTCAGATGCTGGTGCATATCCTGCTTTAGACTCACGTAGCGGACATCTGTCAATGTTTCACAATATTGTGTTTGGTATCATTTTAAAGGGGACTATGTAATCTTTCATTCAAGCTAAGATGTGAATCTTTCTGACCAATATAGAGGTCACTGGAGCTCTTTGAACAGTCAACAACACACATTTTTACACGATTTTCACCTAAATGATATACTATCTTTTAGCCTTGTGTCATCTAGGAGCAACAGGGTCACAAAATACTAAATCTACAACACTCTCAGGACCGTAAGGATTCAGGAAATGTATAATATGCCTATACTATTTCATTGTTACAGGTCATTGTGAGCCTTAAATTAGACTTGATAATTATGATAAAGCTACCACTCTGGAAGGGCTATCATACAAACATATCATCTACAGACATAGATCTTTGAAGAAATGATATGTAAGTTTATTCACCCTGAGTGGCACCGACAAGTGAAATTTTGGCCTCTGGCCCATGACTAATGCAGGCAACACGATGTGCGCGATAGGGCGAAGTGGATGGGCCAATGAATGAGCACACTGTGCGCACCCAGTCCTTGTGGGAGTTGTAGTATTATGTAGTATCACCTGGATTGACTTAATTATTGCCGATGCCTGTTGTAGACTACAATGTTTTTTTTTCATAGAAAAAAAGTCACCCGCCACTGTGGCCGGTAGAATGACGGAGTTACCCGCCACAGCCGAATTCTACCCGCATTTGGCGGGTGGCGGGTGTTAATGTCAAGCTCTGTATATAGCACAGGAGTGCTCCACATAATATACACCATAAGACATATCAAACTACTAATTTATTAATATGGTGATTCATTATGTGTTGCATGCCGACAGCGGAGCTCTGTCGAGACTCTGCCTGGCAAAGCAATAATTGTTATCCACCCAAGGGCTGTCTAATATTAACCAACCTAAAACATGTTAGTCATTGTAGCTTGCATATCAAAAAACACTAGGCTAACGGGCGAACTCAACAGCTTAGCCCATCATAACCCGCTAGCTTAAAATACGAATTTGGGATGAACATAGCCCAGCTAGCTTAAAGTGGAAATGAAGCAGTGCGATAAATACATATTCATAGCATCACATTAGTATTTAGATAAGCCACAGAAGAAGTCACGTTATAAAAATAAGCAGTTTCTAAGAAAAAACGATTTGTTGTGTACATTTCTGAAGCATTTAGCATTATGGGCGCGGCCATTTTGTTGCTGACGTCATACTGCTGGTTGGGTGTATACACTCTGGTTAGCTGCCTATAGTGAATGGGTCAGTCAGCAAATAAAATGTTGCCTACAAAACAACGGGACCGCGGTGGTTCTGTTTGTATTGCTCCTGGCTGTTCAAACTAATTTTACCATGTGAGAGAGAGGAAAGTTGGTTAATTTCCACAAACTACCAGTGAAAAAAACAGTGTTGTTGACATGTTGGCTCGGGCTGGCTGCACTCAGGCGGCGCGACCAGCCTGTTGGACAGGGAAGGAGGATCTGCAGAGAACACTTCATTGCCTCGGATTATGTTGTTGGGGTGGGATGTTTGTCCAGAAGACCACTAATCAGCTGAAGCCGGACGCGGTTCCCTCGGTCTTCGACAGACAGACCGGCGTTAGCTTTCGGGAGCGATCGCTAGCTAGTTGGCACCAGCCGGGGACCGGCGTTAGCTCTCGGGAGCGATGGCTAGCTAGTTAGCACCAGCCGGCGACCGGCGTTAGCAACCGGAGCGTCGCGGAGCATTCAGCCTGCTGGCTACCTAGACCCACTTCAACCAGCGTCGCGGAGCATTCAGTTTGCTGGCTACACAGCTTGTCGGTGTGCTGGAGCCTCTGCAAGCTAACGGTAGCTAGCTACACAGCTTGTCGGTGTGCTGGAGCCTCTGCAAGCTAACGGTAGCTAGCTACACAGCTTGTCGGTGTGCTGGAGCCTCTGCAAGCTAACGGTAGCTAGCTACACAGCTTGTCGGTGTGCTGGAGCATCTGCAAGCTAACGGTAGCTAGCTACACAGCTTGTCGGTGTGCTGGAGCCTCTGCAAGCTAACGGTAGCTAGCTACACAGCTTGTCGGTGTGCTGGAGCCTCTGCAAGCTAACGGTAGCTAGCTACACAGCTTGTCGGTGTGCTGGAGCCTCTGCAAGCTAACGGTAGCTGGCTCCAGGCTCCAGCACACCGACAAGCTGTGTAGCCAGCAGGCTGAATGCTCCGCGACGCTGGTTGAAGTGGGTCTAGGTAGCCAGCAGGCTGAATGCTCCGCGACGCTCCGGTTGCTAACGCCGGTCGCCGGCTGGTGCTAACTAGCTAGCCATCGCTCCCGAGAGCTAACGCCGGTCCCCGGCTGGTGCCAACTAGCTAGCGATCGCTCCCGAGAGCTAACGCCGGTCTGTCTGTCGAAGACCGAGGGAACCGCGTCCGGCTTCAGCTGATAGCACTGGCCTCATGACATCTCCTTCATGGGCTACAAACCTAACGCAACTCCCAGAACTGTCACTCTCCTCCCTCGAATATCATGCAGTATCTGTCTCTAATCCTTTCAATCTCACCATTGTTACACTCTATCGCCCTCCAGGTCCCCTCGATCACTTCACAGATGAGCTGGACATGCTTCTAAGCTCCTTACCGGAAGATGGTACCCCGCTCCTTCTATTGGGCGACTTCAACCTGCCTGACTCATCTCAGTCGGTCCCAGTGGTCTCCCTCCTACAACAATTTGACCTGACTCCCACTGCCATGCCTCCCACCCACAAAGCAGGCAACTCCTTGGATCTCATATTTTCCCGTAACTCCAGCATCATTAACACCACGGTAACTCCCCTACATGTATCTGACCATTCCTTCATATCCTTCTCACTAACTCTCATGCTTAACCGAAAAGTCTTCACCCCAACTCAAACCGTCTCACTCAGACGCAACCTGCCCTCCCTATCCCCCTCCACCCTCTCCTCTGACATAATATCCGCTCTACCTTTGAGTGACACCTTCTCTGCTCTCCCCACAGAGATGGCAACCTCCACCCTCCTCTCAGCCCTTGCAACCTCCTTCGACAAGCTCTGTCCCCTCGTTGAGAAACCTGCCCGCCGTTCCCCACCCAGTCCATGGCTGACGGATGCAGTGAGAGAACAAAGACAGGTCCTGAGAGCGGCTGAGAGGAAGTATAGAAAGTCACGCCTCACTGCTGACATCGACACATATCACAACCTCTTGTTAACATTCTCCAAAACCATTACTAATGCCAAAGCTTCTTTCTTTCACCATAGGATCGAGGCCTCTGCCAAGAATCTTCGCAAACTGCATGCTACCATGTCCTCCCTCCTCACTCCCCCCCCACCTCCTCCTCCCTCATCTTTTTCTGCCGAAGACTTTGCGATCTTCTTTGAGGAAAAAGTGGAGAACATCCGCAGCTCCTTCTCCCAACCCCCACCCATTCCAAACGCTGAATCGAGAACCTCATCCTTCACTCTGTCATCTTTCTCTCCCATTACAGAAGCCGAGACCCTGACACTGGTAACGTCGAACCGTCCGACTACATGCCAGCTGGACCAGCTACCCTCCCCACTCCTCCAGACCATAGCACCGGACATCCTCCCATTCCTAACTGCAACCATCAACTCCTCACTCAACTCGGGGGTGGTCCCCACCTCCCTAAAACAAGCCAGAGTCACGCCCCTCATAAAAAAACCAACCCTGAACCCCACCGTCATAGCCAACTATCGTCCTGTCTCTCTTCTCTCCTTCCTTTCTAAAACACTTGAACGTGCTGTATCCAACCAACTTACTGCTTATCTCTTACAGAATGATCTCCTAGACCCCAATCAGTCTGGCTTCCGGACTGGCCACTCCACAGAAACGGCCCTCATTGCGGTCACAGAGGCACTTCACTTAGCAAAAGCGAAAGGCCTCTCCTCTGTCCTGATTCTCCTAGATCTATCTGCAGCCTTCGACACAGTCAACCATCAGATCCTCCTCGCGGCCCTCGCAGGAATGGGAGTGGCTGGATCTGCGCTGACATGGCTGACATCATACCTCAATGACCGCTCCTACCAAGTGTCATGGAGAGGGACTCTGTCGGCCACCCGCCCCCTCCGGACGGGTGTCCCCCAGGGCTCGGTCCTAGGACCCCTTCTCTTCTCCCTCTACACTAAATCACTGGGTAACATTATCACGTCTCATGGCTTCTCATATCATTGTTATGCCGATGATACTCAACTCTTCCTCTCCTTCCCTCCCTCAGATATCCACGTCTCTGAGCGGATCTCGGCCTGTCTGTCCGACATCTCCGCCTGGATGACGACCAACCACCTCAAACTGAACCTAAGCAAAACAGAATTGCTCCACCTGCCGGCCAAATCCTCCCCCCTGACCGACCTCTCCATCACAGTCGAGAATGCAGCTGTGACCGCGTCGCCGACCGCCAAGAACCTTGGTGTTGTCCTCGACGACCAGCTGAACTTCTCTGCTCACATCGCAGCGACAACCAGAACCTGCAGATTCCTCCTGAGCAACGTCAGAAGGATACGCCCCTTCCTGACAAAAGAAGCCACCCAACTCCTCGTCCAATCAACAGTCATCTCCCGCCTCGACTACTGCAACGCACTGCTAGCTGGCCTCCCGGCCACTGCCACCAAGCCTCTTCAACTCATTCAAAACGCAGCGGCCCGCCTGATCTCAAACCTACCGAAGTCGGCCCATGTCACCCCACTTCTTAGGGACCTGCACTGGCTCCCCATTGCTGCACGTATCCGCTTCAAGGCCCTCGACCTAGCATACCGTGCGGCAAAGGGAACCGCTCCCGCCTACCTCCGGTCAATGGTCTCTAACTACACACCCTCAAGACCCCTACGCTCTGCATCTTCTGGCCGCCTCAGATCTACTCCTATCCAAGCTCCCGGAGGGTCATCAAAGAGAAGCCACCTATTCTCAGTCCTTGCCCCACAATGGTGGAATGAACTACCCATCCCAGTTAGGACAGCCGAATCCCGTCCAATCTTTCGCCGTCGACTAAAGACTCACTTCTTCAACCATTATCTGAAATGATAAAAAAAGAAAAAAAAAAAAAAAAAAAAAAATCTAACCCCGACTAACCTTAATGTCATGCACTTGTCCTAATAAACTAACCTACACTGTAACACGCAACACTTTGATGAACATTGTTACTCAGCTGATAGAGTTATACCCTTCTTGCTGTCTTGTCGCACATAACTTGTAAGTCGCTTTGGATAAAAGCGTCAGCTAAATGACTAAATGTAAATGTAAATGTAAACATTTTATTTGCTGACTGACCCATTCACTATAGGCAGCTAACCAGAGTGTATACACCCAACCAGCGGTATGACGTCAGCCATGACGTCAGCAACAAAATGGCGGCGCCCATGTTGAAAACAGGGATATTATATTATATTTTTCAGACAAATAAGATAGATTTCACATTTGATTATAGAACCCTGTCTTACACAAGGTACACAACAAACAAACTAGGATCACATTGCTCACTGCTTCATTTCCACTTTAATGCAATACAGTTCCCTGGCCACATGCACGTGGTTCACCTAGCTCAATTGAACAGTCTGATGGTCATAAATGGTGGAACTCAGTTGACTTAGCTTGGCTTCAATATAGTGTCTGTTATCGTTCAACCATGAGCCATTGTAATTGAAATATAGTTGGTTTGTAGACTGCATATCAAAATCGCTAGGCTATAACCCGCTAGCTTAAAAGATGAACCTGGGTTGAACATTACCCAGCTAGCTTAATGCAATACAGTTTGCTAGCACACACTCGTGGTTCACCTAGCTTAATTGAACAGTCTGATGGTCATAACATTAAGGCTAGCTTAATGCAATACAGTTTGCTAGCACACACACATGGTTCACCTAGCTTAATTGAACAGTCTGATGGTCATAACATTAAGGCTAGCTTAATGCAATACAGTTTGCTAGCACACACACATGGTTCACCTAGCTTAATTGAACAGACTGTTGCATAACATGAAGGCTAGCTTAATGCAATACAGTTTGCTAGCACACGCACATGGTTCACCTAGCTTAATTGAACAGTCTGATGGTCATAACATGAAGGAACTCAGTTGACTTAGCTTAGCTTCAATAAAGTGTCTGTTATCAACTATGAACCATCGTAATCGAAATATAGTTGTCTGTTGAAGAAAACAATTGGCAAGATATCTGTGATCGAACTTTCTTTCTGTGAGAACTGGAGTCTGGAGCACAGCCCAATTGCTGAATACACGAGAAGAGAACGGAGCGGTTTCAAGGGTGTTTAATGGAAATTGAGCAACACAGGAATTGGGGGGAAATAGAACGGGGTTAATGTTCTGTCCTGTGGCTGCCACGGCGGCAGTGAGCGAGCAAGCGGTCCTGGTGCTTGTCGGGGGAGCTGCTGGGTGGCAGCGGGTGAATAGGTGTTCCCCTTCGGGAACAGGTGACATCCAGACAGGGACGCTGGAGCTGCTGGGTGGCAGCGGGAGAATAGATGTTCCTCTTCGGGAACAGGTGACGTCCAGACAGGGACGCTGGAGCTGCTGGGTGGCAGCGGGAGAATAGATGTTCCTCTTCGGGAACAGGTGATGTCCAGACAGGGACGGCGGCCCTTTGGGGCACAGGAGAGAAACGGGTTAGAGTAAGCCAATACACGGAGGGTATCTAGCAGTAGAGCTTGTGGCAGAGATGTCGTACCTGGGCAGTGGTAATTAATACCACGACCGCTTCTGGTCAGCGTCGAGGTGTAGATATAGTCCCCTCATCAGGGGAGGATAGGGTGCAGCTGGGGAGAGTGGGGTGCTTGCCCGTGTGTGAATTAGGGGGATGGAATACAGCTGGGTGAATGAGGGTGAAGGAAGGGGTGACTGAAGAAAGAGAGGATGATAAGGAGTGCGCAGTGGATAGAGAGGGGGATGAAGGGTGAATGCGCATATGGGGGGGAGCTGGAGCTTGACAACAGAGGGATTAATGAGGGACAGGATCTTGTAGGGCCCCACGAAACGGGGGGTTAGCTTTCGTGAGATGGATTTGAGTGGCAGGTCCCGAGACGAGAGCCATACCATCTGACCTGGTACATAGGCGGGAGCCGGGGTCCGGTGGCGGTCGGCGAAGCGCCGGTTCGGGCCGCAGTCCGGAGCAGCGCAGCCCTCGTCTCCTCCCAGATCGTCCTGCAGCGACGGAGATGGTCCTGCACCGACGGCACGGCGATCTCCTCTTCCTGGGCAGGGAACAGCGGGGGTTGGTAGCCCAAAGATGACTCAAAGGGGGACTGACCTGTGGCCGCCGAAGAGAGGGAATTGTGGGCGTATTCCACCCACGGCAGGAAGGCGCTCCAGCCGGAGGGGTCCCGGGCTGTCACGCAGCGGAGTGCGGATCCCAGGTCCTGGTTGGCCCGCTCCGACTGGCCGTTGGTCTGAGGGTGGAACCCGGAGGAGAGGCTGACCGTGGCCCCCAGAGCCCGACAGAAAGCCCTCCAGACCTGGGATATGAACTGAGGGCCTCTGTCGGAGACAATGTCAGCTGGGATCCCATGGAGCCGGAAGACGTGGAGTACCATCAGGTCAGCAGTCTCTGCAGCAGAGGGGAGTTTGGGGAGAGCAACAAAGTGCACAGCCTTTGAGAAACTGTCAACAATGGTGAGGATGGCAGTGTTACCGTGTGAGAGGGGAAGGCCGGTGACGAAGTCCAGGGCGACGTGCGACCAGGGCCGACCGGGGACTGGGAGTGGACGAAGGAGTCCGGCGGGTAGTCGGTGGGGGGCCTTCGCACGAGCACACACGGTGCACGCCAGGACGAAAGCGCCGGTGTCCTCTCTCATGGTGACCCACCAGAAGTGCCTCTTCAGCAGAGATAGTGTCCGGTCGATCCCCGGGTGGCACGCGAACCGGGAAGCGTGAACCTACTCGAGCACCTGGGAGCGGATGAGGTCAGGGACAAAAAGCCGGTTAGGTGGACCGTTACCTGGGTCCGGCTGGGCACGCTGTGCCTCCCTGACGACGGACTGGATCTCCCAGGTGGCGGTGGCCACCAGACATGAGGTAGAGAGGATGGTGTCGGGGTGTGTGGACCCCTCCTCAGGGACGAACTGCCGGGAGAGGGCGTCTGGCTTGGTGTTCTTGGAACCAGGCCGGTAGGTCAGGGTGAAGTTAAACCTAGCAAAGAACAGCGCCCAGCGAGCCTGGCGGGAGTTCAGGCGCTTGGCCGTTGAGACGTAGGTGAGGTTCTTGTGGTCCGTCCAAACCAGGAAGGGAACCTCCGATCCCTCCAGCCAGTGCCTCCATTCCTCCAGGGCTAGCTTGACCGCCAGGAGCTCCAGGTTCCCGATGTCGTAGTTGACCTCGGCTGGGGTTAGGCGGCGTGAGAAAAAGGCGCAGGGGTGCAGCTTCTGGTCGGTGGCAGAGCGCTGGGAAAGAACCGCCCCTACTCCGGTGCAGGAGGCGTCCACCTTCACCACGAACTGGCGGGACGTGTCTGGCTGGACGAGGATGGGACCGGTGGTGAAGCGCCGGCGCAGCTCGGCGAAGGCGGAGTCCACTGCGTCGGACCAGACGAAGGGCACCGAAGGCGAGGTGAGTTGGGTGAGAGGCGCCGCGACCAGGCTGTAGTCCCTGATGAAGCGCCGATAAAAGTTGGCGAATCCCAGGAAGCATTGGAGCTGTTTAACGTTGGTGGGACGGGGCCAGTCGGACACCGCTCTGATCTTCTCGGGGTCCGCCCGGATCTTGCCGCCCTCTATGATGTAGCCAAGGAAGCCGATGGAGGAGACGTGGAACTCACACTTCTCCGCCTTGACAAACAGCTTGTTCTCTAGAAGACGCTGGAGGACCCGGCGGACGTGCTGGACATGCTCCTCCATGGAGCGGGAGAAGATCAGGATGTCATCTAGGTAGATGAATACGGAGCGGTGGAGTATGTCACGGAGAACGTCATTGACGAGGGCCTGGAAGACAGCAGGGGCGTTGGTCAGACCGAAAGGCATTACCTTGTACACGAAGTGGCCGAGTGGTGTCTTGAAGGCCGTCTTCCACTCGTCTCCTTCCCGCATGCGGACAAGGTGGTAGGCGTTCCTGAGGTCCAGTTTTGTGAAGATGGTGGCACCTTGCAGGGGCTCAAAAGCAGAGTCGATTAAAGGTAGGGGGTATTTGTTCTTTACCGTGATGTTGTTGAGACCCCGGTAATCGATACAGGGGCGAAGGGAACGATCCTTCTTGGAAACGAAGAAGAATCCTGCGCCGACAGGAGAGGAAGAGGGGGTGATTATGACCGAGGCCAGGGATTCGTGAACGTACTTCTCCATTGATTCTCTCTCTGGGCACGAGAGGTTGAACAGGCGACTAGCGGGGAGTGGCGCCCCGGGGAGTAAATCAATGGCGCAGTCGTATTGGCGATGGGGAGGCAGGGAGAGAGCCTGTTGTTTGCTGAAAACTGCCTTCAAATCGTGGTAGGCCGGCGGAATAGCAGACAGATCTATGTTCTCTTTGGGGGGGTACGAACCGGCGCCCTCTAGTGGCGGCCGAGCCGACTGTAGACAAGCGACGTGACAGTGGGCGCTCCAGCTGGTCACCAGGCCGGTAGGCCAATTGATAACGGGATTGTGTAATTGAAGCCAAGGCATGCCAAGGACAATGGGATTGTGGGGAGAGTTGGTAACGTGAAACCGAATACTCTCGCTGTGATTCCCGGATAGCAGAAGGCGAAGGGGTACGGTGTGGCGAGTAATCCACGTAAGTAGTTTCCCGTTTAACCCCCGGGCGTTGCGCGGTATCAGCAGGGCGTCAGTAGCGATGTTGTAACGGGAGACTACTCCGGCGTCGATGAGGTTCTCGTCTGCCCCTGAGTCAACCAGGGCAGATAACGGGAGTGTTTGGTTATTCAGACACAGCGTGGCGCGGAATAGCATGTTTGGGCCAGAGCTGGGAGCGACATCTAGACTCGAACAGACGCCCAGCGCTACTGTCGAGCCCCCTCGTTTGGGGCGAAGCGGGCATGAGACAATAGAGTGTCCTGTTTGGCCGCAGTACAGGCATGCTCCTGTGGCGAGCCTGTGTCGGCGCTCGCTGGGGGGAAGACGTGAGCGGTCGAGATCCATGGGCTCGGAGGAACTATTTTCTTCAGCGCGGGCGGGGCGACGAGGCGGATCGGGTATAGGCGAACGAGCGGTGCTAGCCTTCTCTCGACGACGTTCCCGAAGACGCAGGTCCAGTTCCCTGGCCAAATGGATTAGCTCGCTCAGGGAGGTGGGTCTTTCTTTGGACGCAAGCTCGTCTTTAATAGCGTCGTTCAAGCCCTGGCGGAATGCGCCTCGCAACGGTGTGTCCCCCCAGTCGGAGCCGGCGGCGAGGATGTGGAAATCGATAGCGTATTCGCTTACGCTGCGGCTTCCCTGGCGGATCGAAAACAGGCCGGAGGCCCCCTCTGAGCCATCTGGAGGGTGGTCAAACACTTTACGCATGTCGTCGACGTACTCGGAGTACGAAGTACAGAGGAAGGAATTATTAAAGTGGAGAGCGGTGGCCCATCTCAACGCCGCGCCTGTGAGCAGCGCCGACAGGTAAGCTACTTTAGACCTATCGCTGTGAAACGTGTGGGGTTGTTGTTCGAAAACTAACGAGCACTGGAATAAAAACGCACGACATTTGGAGAGGCTTCCATCGTAACGCTCTGGTGCGGGGACAGGGGGTTCTCTATGCAGGGGGCTTGGTGCAGCGGGGGAAGCGGCTGGTAGGGCCTGCTGTGCCAGGTGTGCCTCAATACGGCGATATTGTGTTTCTCGCTCCGCAGAGCCGTGTGCGAGAGCGGTAAGCTGAGCAATGATGTCATCCAACGAGTGAGCGAGTTGGTCTACCCGAGCATTCTGGTCATCGGTAATACTCACAGGCTCCCCTTGAAACTTCCTCTTACGTGATGGAGGTGTATCCTCCTCCTCGGTCTCGAGTACAGCTGGTGCTGACATCTTGGTCGTGGTATACTGTGAGAACTGGAGTCTGGAGCACAGCCCAATTGCTGAATACACGAGAAGAGAAAGGAGCGGTTTCAAGGGTGTTTAATGGAAATTGAGCAACACAGGAATTGGGGGGAAATAGAACGGGGTTAATGTTCTGTCCTGTGGCTGCCACGGCGGCAGTGAGCGAGCAAGCGGTCCTGGTGCTTGTCGGGGGAGCTGCTGGGTGGCAGCGGGTGAATAGGTGTTCCCCTTCGGGAACAGGTGACGTCCAGACAGGGACGCTGGAGCTGCTGGGTGGCAGCGGGAGAATAGATGTTCCTCTTCTGGAACAGGTGACGTCCAGACAGGGACGCTGGAGCTGCTGGGTGGCAGCGGGAGAATAGATGTTCCTCTTCAGGAACAGGTGACGTCCAGACAGGGACGGCGGTCCTTTGGGGCACAGGAGAGAAACGGGTTAGAGTAAGCCAATACACGGAGGGTATCTAGCAGTAGAGCTTGTGGCAGAGACGTCGTACCTGGGCAGTGGTAATTAATACCACGACCGCTTCTGGTCAGCGTCGAGGTGTAGATATAGTCCCCTCATCAGGGGAGGATAGGGTGCAGCTGGGGAGAGTGGGGTGCTTGCTTGTGTGTGAATTAGGGGGATGGAATACAGCTGGGTGAATGAGAGTGAAGGAAGGGGTGACTGAAGAAAGAGAGGATGATGAGGAGTGCGCAGTGGATAGAGAGGGGGATGAAGAGGAGCGTGTGGAGGACGTGAGGGGAAAAGGAGGGGGAGTGAAGTAGGCCCGTGCTGTGATTATGACACTTTCCCTTTACAAGCAATAAGATCAAAGAAAGTTATTTCAAATGTATTCATAAATTCTACCTTACTCCTGTAAAAATGCACAACATTTCGAAAGAAAACTCACCAAATTGCCCAAGATGTAAAATTAAAGAAGGAACATTTCTGCATATGTTCTGGCAATGTAGCAAATTTAAGCATTTCTGGAACAAGATTCACTTACTTACTAAATCTGTCATGGAGCTGGAATTTGAGTTATCACCACATGTCTATCTATTAAATAATATAACAAACTGCCATTTAGACCAAAAGAAATGCAGACTGTTGGTATACATAACATATTTAGCAAAGAAATGTATACTTCTTCTATGGAAAAATGAAATTTCACCAACATTCAATATGTTCATAGAACAAATATCTCAGTTTCTTCCCTTAGAAAAGATAACGCTTGAAAAGCACAACCAGGGTCACTTATTTCAAGAACTTTGGAATCCACTCTATACTCAACTGGAAACTTATAATCTAGTCCTATAAATGTGTCATATCTAATATAACAGACGTGGAGTTTTAGCAGATTAGATTAGCTGATCTGTTGAGGCTCTTTGTCTGCGTGTAAGTGCCTGGTTGCCTGCGCATGGCTGTCAAACCCCGCCCCCACGGGGTCGGGTCTGGGAACGGGAGCTGAACACGCAGCGGCCCGGACCCTTCTCTGTCGGAGTAGCCATCGATAAGCGGGTGTGAGCAACTGGGTGCTATAAACTGTCACTGTTTACAATACCGACATTTGCACTTTTATTCCTTATTACTTATTTACTTATGATTTATCTACTGTCCCTTTATTTTATTTTATTTTATTTTATTTTATTATTATTATTATTATTATTATTATTATTATTATTATTATTATTATTATTATTATTATTATTATTATTATTATTATTATTATTATTATTATTATTATTATTATTATTATTATTATTATTATTATTATTATTATTATTATTATTATTATTATTATTATTATTATTATTATTATTATTATTATTATTATTATTATTATTATTATTATTATTATTATTATTATTATTATTATTATTATTATTATTATTATTATTTTAGTTTATTTGTTTATTTGTGTGTGTGTGTGCCTGTACGTGGGCAAGTGTGCGTGTGTGTGTGTGTGTGTGTGTATGCCTGTATGCGCGTATGTGCGCGTGTACGTGTGTGTATGTCCCAGTGTGTGTAAGTGTGAGTGAGAGATGGTCGAATGGATTGAGTGGGGAGCACAAGGAAAATTGTTAAAAATTGTTCATGAGAGTGACACTGAACATTCTGTAGATCTGTCGATTGAATGTGAAACCTCATGAAAAATAAAAAGATTTAAAACGAAATATAGTTGTCTTGGGACCACTCAACATGAGCTTGTTACTTAGCTTAGCCTTGCCACAATGAAAGTTCCAGAGCGTGGCCAATTTAGCTTGGCCTAACTGTAGACATGTTTGACAACCACATTGTTAGCAAACATCCTCGGTAGCTTCTGGGTCCCCCGCGCTTCTTTTAGGTAGTCCTCTGCCTCTGCAACCGACCCAAGCCTCTTTCTCGCCCCTTGTTTGGTTACAATAGATAGCCTGGCTGGAAATAGTAGCGTCGGTCGGTAGCCCGTTCTCCATAGCTCCGCCATGGCCTCTCTGTATTCTCCACGTTGAGCCACGATCTCCGGTGGATAGTCTTCCTATATAACGATGGATTGGCCTTTGTACAACAACTTACCTTTTTTGGCCCGGGCCTCCCGGATGATTAGTTCCTTTAGCTGTAATCTATGGATCCGTATGATTATAGCTCTCGGCTTCTGTCCTTTTTGCGGTTTAGCCATATTAGCGGAATTGGCTTTGTCACATTCTGGAGGGCTCACTTATGGAAAAGCTAAGGGTATATATACAGTATGAACAGCATTGCACTATAGACAGTGGTATTAAATCAAATTATAGGTTGGATATAAGTAGTATAAATGTGAGTACATATGAATATATGACAGATGTGTATGCAGTGGATAAATATGGGTATGAGTTTAATCAACAGTCTCTGGAGTAAGTTGAGTGCGTGTGTGTGTGGGGGGGAGGGTTGTTATCCGTGGGGTGGGGGGTTATCACCAACAATCTACAGTGCTGCTTTTAATCAAATGAAAAAATATCTTGTTAATCATTCTTCCAACTGCTGCTGCTGCGGTTGCTGGGTTGAGAGAGAGAGAGAGAGAGAGAGAGAGAGAGAGAGAGAGAGAGAGAGAGAGAGAGAGAGAGAGAGAGAGAGAGAGAGAGAGAGAGAGAGAGAGAGAGAGAGAGAGAGAGAAGGGAGGAGAGAGAGCAGAGAGGAGAAAGCAGAGAGAGAGCAGATAGAGAGAGGGGAGAGGGCAGAGAGGAGTGAGCAGAGAGGATAGAACAGAGGGCAGGGAGGAGAGAGAGGAGAGGAGATAACAGAGAGGAGAGAGCAGAGAGGAGAGAGTAGAGAGAGAAGAGAGGAGAGCAGAGAGGAGAGAGCAGAGAGGAGAGAGGAGAGAGCAGGGAGGAGAGAGAAGAGAGGAGAGCAGAGAGGAGAGAGGAGAGAGCAGAGAGTAGAGAGGATAGAAGAGAGAGCAGAGAGAGCAGGGAGGAGAGAGAGGAGAGAGCAGAGAACAGAGAGGAGAGAGCAGGGAGGAGAGAGCGGAGATAGCAGAGAGGAGAGAGCAGGGTGCATAGATCAGATAGGAGAGAGCAGGAGGAGAGAGCAGAGAGGAGATAACAGAGAGAAGAGATGAGAGAGGAGAGAGCGGAGAGAGCGGAGAGAGCAGATAGGAGAGAGCAGGGAGGAGAGAGAGGAGAGAGAAGAGAACAGAGAGGAGAGAGCGGAGAGGGGAGAAAAGAGAGGAGAGCAGAGAGGAGAGAGGGAGTGGAAAGAGCAGAGAGTAGAGAGGAGAGAGCAGAGAGGAGAGAGGAGAGAGAAGAGAGGAGAAAGCAGAGAGGAGAGAGCAGAGAGGAGAGAGCAGAGAGGAGAGAGGAGAGAAGAGAGGAAAGAGCAGAGGAAGAGAGGAGAGAGGAGAGAAGAGAGGAGAGAGCAGAGAGGAGAGAGAGAGAGAAAGAAGCAGAGAGGAGAGAGAGAGAGCAGAGAGCAGAGAGGAGAAAGCAGGGAGGAGAGAGCAAAGAGGAAAGAGCAGAGAGGAGACAGGAGAGAGGAAAGAGCAGAGAGGAGAGAGGGAGAGAAGAGAGGAGAGAGGAGGGAGCAGAGATGAGAGAGGAGAGAGCAGATAGGAGAGAGCAGAGAGGAGACAGAGAGAGGAGAGGCAGAGAGGAGAGAGTAGAGAGCAGAGAGGAGAGAGCAGAGCGAAGAGATGAGGAGAGAGAGAGAGGAGAGAGAGGCAGAGAGGAGAGAGGAGAGAGCAGAGAGAGAGAGAGAGAGAGAGAGAGATGAGAGCAGTGGCGGCTCTACCACTAGGGCGCTAGGGCCCGACCCACCTGCTGGCCAGCTGCTGTTAAATCAGAGAAGAAGACAATAAAACTTTTCGTTTTTGTGTTTTATAGCCCTATAAATATTATAAACATGTTTAAAATTAATAATATTTACTCATTTTAAGTATGTTTGTATTTCCAATGCACAATATAACGTTATTATCTAAATTAAAAAAACATCGTTTTCCAGAGCAGGAAGTGACATCACGTTTTTTTTTTTTTTTCTTTTTTTTTTGTATTTCTCGGCCCGGGCTATACGCGATAGCGCTCTGAGTGCGCGTCACAGTTTGATCGCTGTCTCCGTCACAGCCAATCAGTGCATACGCGTTGTGCGTTGAAATATGACTATTATGTTGGAATCCGAGCGCGATTTGAAGCGGTCTAGAAAGCAGCGTGAACTTCCGTGAGAATTTCCATAGCCGCATTTCGCGGAGACGCTCTCTGAGTATTTTTTCCATGGCAGAATTTCACAGAGACGATCTCTGATTGGCCGAATCCAATTTCTAATGTTCCAATTCTAGCTTCTAGCTTGGTTCCTGGACTAGGACTGTGTTTGTCTTAGAGCGTGCCGTGCCGTGACTGCAAGTTCTTTAGACTGTTAAGCTTAGGCACTCTTTCAAAGTTGGTTAAGGTTAGAGTTTGTCTTAGAGCATGGCGATAGAAAGCCAGTTAGTTTGCAGTCTGTTCGAGCGGAAATGGACAAAGAATGTACTTGTTGAGTGTTGTGCTAACGTCGACGAGCTCAGCTGAGCTAACACTTGGCTAACAAGCTATATGGCGGATTATACACGTTATCAAGCTCTCCTGACCTGGACGTTTCAACTAAACAGTGAGTCTCTCTCTCTCTCTCTAACGTTAGTAGTACTAGGCTGGTGCGGGCTAACTGGCTATCGTTCTGGCAGCTAACGTTAGTAGTACTAGGCTGGTGCGGGCTAACTGCTATCGTTCTGGCAGCTAACGTTAGTAGTACTAGGCTGGTGGCTACTGGCTAGGTCGTCTGAGCTAACGGTAGTTATACTAGGCTATCGTTCCGTGATTTGTTTACTTGGTACACGGGTTGCTAAGGAATTTAGGTTCGAGGTTGAAGAAATCTTCTCTCTCTCTCTCTCTCTTCTCTCTCTCTCTCTCTCTCTCTCTCTCTCTCTCTCTCTCTCTCTCTCTCTCTCTCTCTCTCTCTCTCTCTCTCTCTCTCTCTCTCTGCTTAACGTTAACGTTTGTAAATAGTTTTTTTAGGAGCAGTACTACTGCTGGCCAATCATGAAGCGAGACATTGCTGATTGTTTATTTATCGATGGCTCATTGATTAACTACTGCAGCTCTCTCGGATTGAACATACGTGGATTATGGCTTGTTCAATATCGTCTATGTTTGAATGAATGAATGAATGAGAACTTTATTAACAGATTGCAGAATGGGTACAATACAGTACGGCTCAATACACACTATTGTTAAGGGATGCAGACCAGAGAAAGACGTTTGTCTTGTTTACATCAGGGTCCCAGATTTTCGATTCATATCGATAGTTTAATAGCTAGCCTTGGCTCGTTTAACAATATGCAAAATATGTGTACAGCCCTGTACTCATACTGAAGTTATTCTTGGTATATAATAGGTCTGATTGTGTAACGAATCGATTCCACGTCGCGCTGTGTGTGAGAGAGAGAAGGAGAGAGGGAGAGATCTGCCTGTGTTTGTAGACAGGCGAGTTTTGTTTCTAACTTTTCTATTTATATATTGTGTTTCAAGTTGTGAATTAGAGTCTAGACTATACTTTATTTGACTGGTTGTGTGTTGTTGTAGTAACAGCTGAGCGACTCGTTCATAAGAGCCGATTCATTGCCGTGAGCGTGAGTCGAATCGCTCACGTCTTGCCATGAGTGTTGCGTGGTACTGTACTGTACATGTTGCATTTTGCAAAATGTTTGGTATAGCGCCCCTAGTGGCGAAGTACCCACCGGCCGCCACTGGATGAGAGAGGAGAGAGCAGAGAGGAGAGAGGAGAGAGCAGAGAGAAGAGATGAGAGAGGAGAGAGCAGAGAGAGAGAGAGAGAGCAGAGAGGAGAGAAGAGAGAGCAGAGAGGAGAGAGCAGGGAGGAGAGCAGAGAGGGAGAGAGAGAGAAGAGAGAGCAGAGAGGAGAGAGGAGAGAAGAGAGAGCAGAGAGGAGAGAGCAGGGAGTTGAGCAGAGAGAGAGAGCAGAGAGGGCTCATTCTTGTCCTAAAACAGCCGATAGAACCAACCCCCCTATTCTCACCGCTGAACTGTGAGACCACAGCAAATGTGAAAATTTTATTATACAGTACATGCGGTGAGCAGACCGTATCCATAAGGACCAATCCAACATCTCAACTCCAAATCTGGTCTCCTGAGCATTGATACCATAAAAAAAGAATAAACTCTAAAATATTATTTTCATCTCACTGACTGAAGTCCAGAACACATAGTAAACATCAGCCGTCCAAATGTCTGACCCCTTGTTCAGAGCCAGGCCGCCCGTCGACCGCAAAACACCTGCATATGGGTGAAGCCCCACACTCTGCTCCTTACAGCAAGCCGTGGCCCTAAACTTGAAATATGGTTATTTTTATGGTAATCTCATCATTCATCGTTGTGCTGATGATTTCAATATGATGATCATTATGTAAGTATGTAATCGCTGCTAGCGCTTGGCGCTGGCTCTGTTGTGCATAATTCTCTTTGTGTTGGTTGCTCTCTGACTGAATGCTGGGGCTTGCTGCGTTGCGTTTATCCTAGCGATGGTGACCTTAGGCCTTTTTCTGTTCTGTTTTTCTTTTTTTTTTACTGTATTCTCGGTCTTGGCTGACCTGTTCCTGCTCACCCCGGTGGAACAGCCCTCCCCAGCCTCCC
>NC_140184.1:21270118-21380118 GCF_963971535.1 Notolepis coatsorum
GTGGTGGATGTCTCTGGGTCTTGGCCAAGATTGCAGTGACTGTTCTACGTGCACCCACGAGGCCATGGATCAGCTTCTTACTGTCTTCTGTCCGTGGTCTGTCAACGTGGTTTAGACGTTGAGTTCATTGCTGGGTTAAGTACTTCTATTCCATTCACATATATGCTTACCACATGTATCTATTGCTATGTCCGCCCATCACAATCACGCAAACTGTCTAACGCCTGTCCCGTCTCCCTGTCTCCCTGTGAGTGGCTGTCTCGTAGTGATGACCGGAGTGTTGGACCGTCCCGTGATGATGACCGGGAGGATGCGACCCTCTCTGCGCCCGCCCCCAAAGCCTCAAATAGATCCGCCATCAGCTCTATTTTTTTTTCTTTCAAAATGTTCAGTTGCTATTGCATGCACTTATCTGTGTTTCATTACACATATGAGTGCATGCTTAACAACTGTTTCACCTGTCTTATTGCAACACTACTATCACCGACATCTAAAGGTGCTCCCATAGTCGAGCAGACTGTACACAGAGCAGACTCCGCGGAGGTCCGTGCGGCTATTTGAGCTTTCATAGTCGAGCAGATCTCAGCGGACGTCCGCGGTCTATTTCCTACATTTCTCGCACCAGTGTTACTACATTTCCCACAATTCTGTCTGTTCTACTGTACTGGCAGATCAGAGGGAACATTATCAGCGGGAGAGAGAGAGAGGGAGAGGGAGAGACAGAGAGAGAGAGAGAGAGACAGAGAGAGAGAGAGAGAGAGAGAGAGCGCGCTTCACGGGCTCATCTCTCTCCTCGCGCCACCAATCGCTCGCGCGGCGTCACATTAAATGCAGTTCGATGTCAACCAAAACGCCGAGCAGCGTTTTGTGTGACACCAAGTCAGCGGCGCGGATGTCCGCGCCTCAGAAAATAGGAGCGTCGCACCTGTGGGTCTGCTGTCCGCTGAGATCAAAGCGCGCGGACATCCGCGGAGTCTGCTCTGTGTACAGTCTGCTGGACTATGGGAGCGCCTTAAGAAGGGAGATCCGCCCTTGAATGGCCCTTCTAAGGTTTATCTCCCCCACTTTGCCTGTGGTGCATTTTTTTTCCTATTGCTAGGTTTTAGTGAGTTTTTCCTTACCTTCGCATGGGGTCCTTCGCATGGGGTATGTCTGGGAGTGTTGCATTTATTGATTTATTAAAAATAATATTGTTTTGTTCTTGATTTATTGTGATGTTTCTTCTTGACTTGTTTAAAAAAGACGTGTCCAGCCCATGGGGACATTAACGTGTGCCTTACACATACATTCGATTTGATCTGATGACACAAGACCAGATATTCAGAGTTCTTTTTTCTTTATCGATTTGATTGCATTCACGTTGCTAAGTGTAACGGGGAAGCCTGTGGGTATGTCCACAGTCACGGAAACAGGTGTGTTGACGAGTGACTGTGGCAGTGCGGGCTGGTAAATTAAACTCACTTCCCCATAACAGGGTTAACAGACGCATAGGTACGGTAGTTAAGAGTGAATTCACTTCTTAGTGCAGCGGCCTGTGTCGTCGCCCGCGGACGCGGGAGCCCCCTGTTTGACTCCCCCTCTGGACATTCTCATTTAACATCAAACACAACGCAGACCAATATGATCCGTCACATAAGGTAACAGTGAGAATGGTCTGAGCATTGTTTGGTAATTAGTCACAGCATTTTACAGCAATTTCTTTCTAGGACAGAATGTACTTTCTGCTCTTGTCTTAGCTTGTAGTTGGACAGGCATGATTGTCATTGTTCTCCCCGTGGCAATTAACATGGGAGTTTGTCTAGGCCTGTGGTCTCTGGTGTTATGTGCACTTTAAGCATGCAAATATGATATCAGAAAGAATCAGTTGGCAAAAAAAAAGATAAGATAAGATCTCTCTTTTATTGATCCCCTTGAGGAAATGTATGTGTCATAGCAGCACAGGGGAGGGGGGGGGGGGTTACAGGTACAGACAGAGCAATAGAAATGACAATAAAATATAGAGAATAGAAATATCACAGTAGAGGCAAAGAACAAGCCCTGTGACGTTGCTGTACCCTTAATGAACCTATCATCCCTCTCCATGAATCAGGCTCCAGTGCTTTCAGAAGTAGGACTAAGGTTCAGTTACTGTGTGTTACGTTACAGTTCAATGTTGACTCAGTGACTGTTCCAGACTAATTGATATCGGAGAGCGGGTATTCCCTGTCCTCAGCCACCCTAGAGGCCAATAAGTTATCTATCTCTCACCCTAGAGGCCAAGGCACATGTTGGGTGGCTGAGTTCATTATGTCGTACTCACGTTTAGCATGTTTCCTATTGGCTGGCTAAGTGGCTGGCCTTTGACATTTAGGATTTTAATGGGCTAATGAATTATCATGGAAGAACAACAGCTGAATGGTGTTTGCATTAGAGATGTTTGGCGCCTCCTGTTGCCTCGGAAACCAGAGGACCCGACCTGATACCTGATCTTGGCTCCAAAAAAAAGTGTTCTCCTCTTTTTATATTCCCTATTCTCTTGCTTTTATTGCTTACTGTGTGTGTGTGTGTGTGTGTGTGTGTGTGTGTGTGTGTGTGTGTGTGTGTCTGTCTGTCTGTCTGTCTGTCTGTCTGTCTGTCTGTCTGTCTGTCTGTCTGTCTGTCTGTCTGTCTGTCTGTCTGTCTGTCTGTCTGTCTGTCTGTCTGTCTGTCTGTCGTCTGTCTGTCTGTCTGTCTGTCTGTCTGTCTGTCTGTCTGTGTGTGTGTGTGTGTGTCTGTATGTCTGTGTGTGTGTGTGTGTGTGCGTGCGTGTGTGTGTGTGTGACGTTCTACATTGAGCCCACGTTATGACTGTTGAACTGCACGTTATGACTGTTGAGCTTCACGTTATGACTGTTGAACTTCACGTTATGACTGTTGTACTTCACGATATGACTGTTGAACTTCACGTTATGACTGTTGTACTTCACAATATGACTGTTGAACTTCACGTTATGACTGGTGAACTTCACGTTATGACTGTTGTACTTCATGTTATGACTGTTGAACTTCACGATATGACTGTTGAACTTCACGTTATGACTGTTGTACTTCATGTTATGACTGGGGTAGAGAATCTGTCACAGTGGTGTCAGGAGAACTGCCTCTCCCTGAACGTCAGCAAAACAAAAGAGATGATTGTGGACTTCAGGAGGTCGGGGGTCAAGGACTACAGCCCCCTCAGCATCGACGGGGCACCGGTTGAGAGAGTGAACAGTTTCAAGTACCTCGGAGCCCACATATCCGAGGACTTGACATGGACCACACACATTGACAATGTTGTGAAGAAGGCACGACAACTCAGGCGCCTAAGGAAGTTCCAAGTCAGTCAGAAGATCCTTAGGAACTTCTACTCATGTACAATAGAGAGCATCCTGACTGGCAACATCACCTCCTGGTTTGGGAATAGCACTGCACAAGACCGTAGCAGACTACAAAGAGTGACACGTTCAGCCGAACGCACAATTGGACCTGATTACAACAGGTACAACCTCCGAAATCTTTCCAGTATCACGGTCTTCCAGACAGGGTTGCCCCCTTAGTCCCGGACTATTCGATCTATCATTAGAGCCTTTAGCACAATATATAAGACAATCCCAATCCATAGAACCAATCGTAATCAAGGGCACACAACACAAAATTAGTTTATATGCGGACGACGTAATACTGTTCATGCAAAACCCCAACACCGCACTGCCTCATCTTCTCAAGTTGATTGAGGACTTTGGAGATTTATCGGGATTTAGGATAAATTGGCCGAAGTCGGCCTTCCTCCCACTTAATGCCCCTGCAAAAAGAAATATAACCCTCCCAGAAGAGATACCGATGGTAAAACACTTTAGATGTTTGGGAGTTGAAATATTCCCTACCATAAGCCAAACGGTGAAGCACAATTACATAAAAATCCAAAACAAAATCAAATACGACCTTGTCAGGTGGTCAAAACTTAAAAACTCAGTACAAGCACGGATATCAATAATTAAGATGGACGTCCTACCTAGAATCAACTTCTTCAGCTCAATGCTACCGTTACCCCCTCCAAAGGGTTACTGGAAATAATTACACTCCTCCACATACAAATTTATTTGGAATAACAAACCACCACGTATAAAAAGATCCACCGCACAGAGAAACAAAGCAGACGGTGGTATGGCATTTCCAGATTTCCACCACTATTGTAAGGCATACACTTTAAGACCACTGACAACATGGTTTGATCCCCAAGCATCAGTATCCTGGAGAAATTTAGAAGAAAATATAGTAGCTCCACATAGGCTGAAGGACATAGTGTACACCAAATTATCAATTAAGCAATGCGAACGGAAATTTGGCCCCATAATCACTCATGCAATCCGGATATGGCGTGAAACACAAAAAAAAGACTCTATCCCACATAAATGGCATAATCATACTCCCTTATTCAATAACAATGCACTCTTGATTGGAAAACAACCTATAAGATTCCCTAGATGGGAAAAGCAAGGCATACACATATTAGGAGATGTTTTCAACAAACAGGGTTTTTGTAGTTTTGATGAGATATGCAAAACATTTAATCTCACCAAGTCCTCATATTATTTTTACGCACAGTTATTGGCATGTTTGAAGGCTCACGGTGTTCAATTAAGGATACCAATTGTACACCACAGATACCACAAATTCTTCTATGAAAGAGAGACATCGAGAGGTTTTGTTTCAGATTTTTATCATCAATTACTAACGGCCTTGTATGAAACCCTACATCTAGACTCAGTCTGGAGGAGGGATATACCAGACCTGGAGATAGACTTTGACTGGCAAGAAGCCTGGGCAAATGTACGCCTTGCATCAAGGAACCCGGACCATCAACAAATCAATCTTAACTATATTCACAGGACATACTTAACTCCTATAAGACTGAACAAAATGGGTCTTAAACAAGACTCCAAATGCTCCTTATGTACAAATGGGGACGAAGGGACATTTATGCACATGTACTGGGACTGCCCACCAGTTAAGATATTTTGGAAACAAGTGACCCAGCAATTGTCAAATCTCTTAACTCTGGATATACCTGTACACCCCTCTGTATTACTGCTGAATGATGTCTTTGAGCATGCAGTACCTCCACAGCTAAAGAGATTGGTTTTATCCGGTATCACAGTGGCTAAAAAGCTGATAGCATCACGATGGTTTCAACCGGAAAAAATGTGCCGTAAGGTCTGGATTCTTACATATCTCGATGTGATTTATCAAGAAATATCAACAGCTAGAATTTTGGGTCTCAATGAATCCAAAATGGCAATGTGGTTAGAAGTGGTGGAGAGAATAAAAGCCAGCATATAATGGTAGTGTCTGGTTAGGAACAAATTATAATGGTTGGATTATCCAATGGGGGGTCCGGGAGAGGGGGGTACGAGCTGGAGCATATGTGTATTTGTATATCCTATTGTGTGTTGTCATGTTTGTTTATGTGTTTGTTTAAAAAATAATAAAAAAATAAAATACAATTGGAGGGGGGCTTCCCACCCTCCAGAACATTTACAACAAGCGGTGCAGGGGGAAGGCTAAGAGAATCATCAAGGACTCCAGCCACCCGAACAACTGCCTCTTTGAACTGCTGCGGTCAGGCAAGCGATACCGGAGTCTTAAGGCGAGCACAGAAAGACTCAGAAGAAGCTTCTATCCCCAGGCCATCAGGCTGCTAAACGAACAATAAACACTATGCAACAACCATCAAATGCACACAGCACACACACCCACACGCACACACTCACTTAAACAAACAACACACTGCAGCACCCACTCTCCACACTTTAGATCACACAAACACACTTTATATTTATTGATAAAGGATTTGCACTACAACTCGTACACCTACTGTAAATTGTACCTAAATTGCACCTCATCCCATTTCTGCCTTGCACTATATAGTATTGTATATTAGTACACTGCATAGTATATTATATATTATATGGTAACTCAGTTACGTCTATTCTGCATCGAACATTGTACATATGTCTATACTGAACACTGTGACCTCATTTTTTTACTTCTAATTTACATGCTATACTATGTTATTTTATTTCATACTTATCTTGTCTTGCACAGTCTCTGGAGCGTAACAGTAAGAAGCATTTTGTATAAAAGTATTCTGTACTTCTGTATGACAACTATTAAAGAAACTTGAACATGAACTTGAAACTTGACTGTTGAACTTCACGTTATGACTGTTGAACTTCACGTTATGACTGTTGTACTTCACGTTATGACTGTTGAACTTGAAGTGTCACAGATGCAAAGGATTGAATTGATCCTACAGAAACATGCAATCAAGTGCAATGCATATAAATGGTGGAGAAGGAGAACCTGCCTTTTCTCAGTCCTTGCCCCACAATGGTGGAATGAACTACCCACCCCAGTTAGGACAGCCGAAACCTGTCCAATCTTTCGCCGTCGACTAAAGACGCACTTCTTCAACCACTATCTGAAATAAAAATAATTAAATTAACCCTAACTAACCTTACTGTCATGCACTTGTCCTAATAAACTAACCTACACTGTAGCACTCAACACTGATGAACATTGTTACTCAGCTGATAGAGTTGTGCCCTTCCTGATGACTTGTCGTACAGAACTTCGCTTTGGATAAAAGCGTCAGCTAAATGACTAAATGTAAATGTAAATGGTGCATTTATACATCGCTTTTATCCAACGCGCTTTACAATTTTGTTCCTCACATTCACCCATTCACTCACACATTCACACACCGACAGTGGAGGCAACCATGCAAGGTGTCAACCTGCTCATCAGGAACAGTTAGGGATTAAGGCTGCGTCCCAATTCTCCCCTTGGCCCTACGGCTTGGCCCTACCCCTCGTCTTGGAGTGCCCTTGATGGGAGACTTGGGAGTCACCCTTCAGCGCGGAGCCACAAGGGGTGAATTGCACTACGAAATGGGACAGCACTAAGCACTCAGTTGCCGACAGCGTAATGACGCAACACACCCACACGCTGACTATTTACATTACTTACAGGCAGCTTACATCAGAAGGACCATGAAGCTTGCTCTGCATACCATGTAAATTATAACGAATGTCTTCAGTGTTTATGCTTGTATATAAAAAGGTTTTTGGTATCAAACTCTTGACATTTTGTGTTGTTATTTTGTAGCACAAGTTTAATCAAATGTTAGTCAGGTTCTTTATATTCGTACAGTATGTCAGTCAAATAGAAAATGAATGGGTGAGACTATAATAAAGCATATACAGTAGTACTACATGGTATTGCATGGTACTACATGGCAGTATAGCGTACTACATGATACAACAGAATATGACCATGGTAGTACAGGGTACAACATGGTATTGCAGGGTAATACAGAGTACTGCAGTGTATTACATGGTACTGGTAGTACATATAAACTTTTTACTTCTAGGTTATCTTGATATAAATTCTAGTAATTCACATGTATATGTAAAGAGAATACAAATCCACTGCAAATATTACCAATTGTAGAAAATACATTTTTAATAAATTAATTTACCCCCCCCCCCCCCAATACAGTACCCACACTATTGTTCTGGCATTTTGTCAACCATGCGTTGAAACAGGGCCAAGAAGCGATCTGTTTTCCTCCCCCTCAAATGTATATACTCTAGGGGTGTAACGGTACGCGAATACGTACTGTACTGCCTCAATGTGGTCCTCCGGTACAGTACGCGCTGACGGGTGACCAGATATCACGCATTGCGCGTGATTGCACAGCAAAACTGTCTCTTTTCACGCGTCACGCAAATTGAGACCATGTCCCTCTTATTGGTTGTCATCTGCGCGAACGTCGTCCCCCCCAGCCAATGGAACCCCGAACGCGGAAGTGAAGCTCCGTTGGGGAAAATATACACACAAGCGGGGCCTATTTGAAATCTCCGCGATAGCAAAGAGCTGAGTGACAGTGACACTGACAGCTCGTGCGACCCGCCATTAAGAAGAAGAAGACACCGACAGCTGCCTAGAACACACTCGTACTTAAAAAAATGCAGGACACACCAAACAAAAAGAGGTGTAGTTACCGTAGCGAATGGAAAACAGAATACCCATGGGTGAGAAATGTCGAGGGGGATGCAGAGAGGGTTTATTGTGAACTTTGCAATAGTTCGTTCTCTATTGGGCATGGGGGCGAATTTGATATAAAACGACATAGACAAGCTGAGTCCCACAAGAAACGGGTTACACAAAAAGAGACGTCAAAATCCATGTTCGCATTTCTCCGACCAAAAGACGTTGGACAAGCAGACAAAATAACTGCTGCAGAGGTAACAACAACTGTTTACCACACTGTCCAACATGCCCAGTCATACAGATCAGCAGACTGTGGTACCAAGCTATCCCCTACCATTTCCCCGACTCTGACATAGCCAAGACAATGGCCTGTGGTCGGACCAAGGCAGCAGCCATCGTAACTGACGTGCTAGCCCCTGCTTTGGTGGAGAGTTGTCTCAGAGAACTCAAAACGCCAGCGGTTAAGCCACGGGAGGAAACAACCAAAGGTGTGTTAAATTCATGTGTGTATGAGGGTGTAGATTCCCTTAGGGAAAATTAAATATATTGCAAATATATTAGGAATATAGTGGGAGTATTGCCAATATATTATTAAATGTATTACAATAACAATATCAAAACAACAATATCAATATATCAATATCAAAGGATATATCCACAATATATTTACAAATATACACATGGTAATTATATTAGTGTGTATATTATTATATTCCATATATTATGATATGGTTGGAATGGATATTGCCATATATTTCACTAAAATATATTAATAATATACTGCACACATATTTTTGATAATCACACGCTCAACTTCCTGCAGTCAGAGTGAACTGAATACATGCATTTCATAGCAAATATTGAAATAGCACTGTCCTTTTCCTGCTCCCAACCATCACTGCAAGTCCCCCTCATCCTTCCTCCCCCCTGCTCATTCCCTGAATCCCTGGACTTGTGAGTTGAGACTTGTGTTACTGTTCCTGCTCTGTTTGATAAGTGATTGTAAGTCTGGGTGGTTATTTAATGTATTTAATTAATTTTTTAGTATTTATTATTATTATTATTATTTTGACACCCATTAGAGGCAAAAGGAAAATAAAAATAAAATGAATAAGGGCAAAACATATTAGGCTTGTGGTCATTTTAATGAGGACAGTGGCGGATGAGCCTTGAAGGAGGGACAGTCCACCAAAAGGGCGGGGGGGGGGGGGGGCTGCGCGCTGGGGGGGGGGGGGGGGGGGGGGTGTCCCACATTGTCCCTCACAAACATACCCTTTGTCCCACATTTGGTTTATTGGGACCGATTGCAACGGTACGGAACCTTTTTTTGCGGAACTTAAATCCCCCTGTCCCAAATATAACGTGCACAACTAACCGGATGCTGTTTGTTCATCCCACGCAGCTACACTGAACGATAGCTTTAATTCAGCATAGCATATTAGCCTTAGTATGGCGAGTGCAATTCTAACTGACCAGCCAGAGCTAGAAGATGCTCCCACAACATTCAAGTCTCCCGTTTGGGATAATTTCGGATTCCCAGTTAATGACAGTAATGGACAAAGACGGGTGGATCGCACTAAAGCTACGTGCCGGCATTGTTCAACTTTATTGCAAACTTTATCACGCATTTGAAACGGCATCACCCGAATGTGAATATCACTGGTACAAGGAAGTGCAAACCCAGCTCCCCGTGGCATTCAAGCAGCATCTCGCTATTAATTCAGACCGGCCAAAGCAATAACAAACGCCATAGGTGTTTTATAGCAGCAGATCTGCGACCATACTCCATTGTCGAGAACACAGGGTTTAAGCACATGTTAAAAGTAATAGAGCCCCGCTACCTAGTTCCCTCTCGTCCGTATTTCAGCCAGCAAGTCATACCAGCTCTGTATAACAAGCACACGCTACAGTTGTCCACGACTTATCCAAGGCATCTGCTATATAATAATCTTCAGATTTACTTTAAGTGTTATTAGTAGGTTACAGCAGTAAGCCTTAGTTTGCTCAGTAAATGATGGCCAATTCGTTTTATATTGTTTAAAGGCCAACCTTCATGTTGTATTTTCGTTCAATAAACAATGTGGACTAGGCCAACCGTGACTTTCATGAAGAAGGGAAAAAAAAGTCTTGAAATTGACGCAGTTTTAGCGTTTTTATCAAACATTTTGTCTGCCCAACACAATCACCACGCACATTTTAATCAATGGTTCATAACGTGCGTGTGTAATCGAAATGATGTCGTCACAAGAGGTGCAGGCACCAGGGGGCTCACCAGGGGGCGCTGAGAGTCACACACAGCTAGTGGCAGGCACTGAGAGCCTTGCTACTACTAGCCGAATGAAAATGTATCTGTTTCACCTAACAACACTATTGCTCCGTGATCATAGCCATCCATCTCTAAAGCTAACCACTATTTGTAAAAGCCACAACCACGTTACCATATTTGTAATAATGTAAATCATTGTGTCGTTGTACATATTGTGTACACCGTTATAAGCTAACATAGCTTGGTAGCTATTGTGCTAACAACATATCCCGACGTCCGGCTCGCTGGCCGGCATGAACGCCCGACACAAAATGGTTCTCTCCTCTCTGTACACCCCCGTCCCCACGGGTACCCTGCCGGGGAGCCCATGGACGCGACAACGGCGGCAGCCGTAGGGTGCTCGAGCCCGCCGTAACGCTAGTGGTACACGATAGCTATGAGCTAACTAACGCTACGGCCGTCGCTGTTGTCGCGTCCACAAGCTCCCCGGCAGGACACACGCGAGAACGGGGGCACACAAAGAGGAGAGAACCACTATAGCTCCGCAGGGACGGCGGAGCTATAGGCTAACGTCAGTGTAGTGGTCCCGACTGTAGCAGGGACGGCGGAGCTATAGGCTAACGTCAGTGTAGTGGTCCCGACTGTAGCAGGGACGGCGGAGCTATAGGCTAACGTCAGTGTAGTGGTCCCGACTGTAGCAGGGACGGCGGAGCTATAGGCTAACATCAGTGTAGTGGTCCCGACTGTAGCAAGGACGGCGGAGCTATAGGCTAATGTCAGTGTAGTGGTCCCGACTGTAGCAGGGACGGCGGAGCTATAGGCTAACGTCAGTGTAGTGGTCCTGACTGTAGCAGGGACGGCGGAGCTATAGGCTAACGTCAGTGTAGTGGTCCCGACTGTAGCAGGGACGGCGGAGCTATAGGCTAACTGTGATGCACCGAGTGGGCCACCATTGATCAACATGCAGCGACGTGTAGCTTGCATGATGCGTGTGCAGTGCTTTGCCACACAGGTCTGAGAAGAGGACCTGCACATGATTTTACTCGTTCCCCAAACTCCTCTACATGCCCCGATCTCAAATGGTTCACGACAGTAGACATAATGCTAACGTTAGCCAGCGCCATATATCGAGTAGTACTATGACCCGGACGGGCATAAGGCATACGTTGTGACGTCACGGCCGTGCTAGCGTCTGATAAGCTTTTAGATTCGGCTCATTAATATGCACCTGTAGTGACGTCGGCGTTTGATACGCTTTTTTGATTCGCGCGTGCATGTTATTCGTGCGTGGACCTTTTTAACTCTTTCGGAGTGGCATTTCCGGTGTCAAATGGAAAAAAATAAATAATGAAATTATATACCAATGATGTAAACTACCCATAATTGATCAGTAGGGTTTAACCTGGATGTTGGGCTTTAATACAGTTAAATAAATAGATAAATGAAAAGCAATTTTTTGTTTTGTATCCCCCCCCCCCCCCCCCCCCCCCCCACTGTACCGAAAATCATACCGAACCGTGACTTCAAAACCGAGGTACGTACCGAACCGTGGATTTTGTGTACACCCCTAATATACTTTTCCCTACTTCCCTAGCCCTATTTTTTGTCCTGATTGTGAAGCGACCTTGGGTTCTATGAAAGGCGCTATAGAAATGTGATCTATTATTTTTATAATTTTTTTTGAAACTCTATCACTTAAACAGTACTCTAAATTTGTATATCTTGTATGTCATAAATATCTGGATGTAACAGTACTGTTTATCTGTATGTCATAAATGTTATGATGAACTGAAAATGGGGGACCCTGATGTAAACAAGACGAAAGTCTTTCTCTGGTCTGCATCCCAATTGTGTGTATTGAGCCGTACTGTATTGTACCCATTCTGCAGTCTGTTCATAAAATGTCCAATCAATCAATCCCATAGCGAGACGCTTCGCCAGTAATCATATAACTAGGGTTGATTGATTGATTGATTGAACATTTTATTAACAGATTGCAGAATGGGTACAATACAGTACAGCTCAATACACACAATTGTTAAGGGGATGCAGACCAGAGAAAGTCTTTCGTCTTGTTTACATCAGGGTCACCCATTTTCAATTCATCATAACATATATGACATACATGACATACAGATAGACAGTACTGCTACATCTATACATTTATGACATACCAGATTTACAAATACAGTACTGTTTTTGATACAAGAAGAGTCTAAAAAAGAGAGTATATACATTTGACGAAGAAACTGTATATTGGAGGAGGTTGGTGTGAGGATAGGGGTTCTTGTGGAGCCCAATAGCGAACACAGGAGGAGAGAGAATGGAGCGGTTTAGAGTGTTTTAATTGTTTCCCAGCAGACAAGAATCACATGCAGGAATGTTCAACAGACAGGGATGAATGTTCTTGGGGGGTAGCACAGGTGCACTCCTTGTGCAGTGCGGGAGGATGGTCTTGAAGCAGATGCACTCCGTGTGCAGTGCGGGAGAGCGTAGACACCGGCTGTGTCAGGAATGAGAGCAGGAACTCCGTAGTCCAGCACCAGGGGTCCAGACGGGCACGCTGGAACGGAGTCCTTGGGCACAAGAGAGGGAGGTTAGAACAGGGAATAATAACCAGAGCGGGTTAGCAGGGCTTCAGGTCAAGACGTCGTACCTGGGAAGGCAGTTTAACACTGCGACACCGGATGACAGGATCTGCCAGTTGATATAGGACCCGCTTGATGAGGTAATCCCTTGCAGCCGTGCTGATTGATCCTCATCTGGCAGGCTCGAGCCCCAATCGTGACAGTTGGTAGGTACACACTAAAAACAGATGGGTCAATTCTATAACCCAATTTCTGGGTTACTCGTGTTGGGTCCGATTTCTGGGTTAAATCTCTGAGCATAACCATTATTTGGGTTATTGAGATTTTATTTTAACCCAATTTTGACCCAATTTGTGAGTTGTAATAATTATGGGTCAATTTTCTGAGACATAGCCTGTGTGTTGGGTCAGAGAGCTGGGTGTGATTGAGTGAATACTTTATAATTACAGTTGGCAAAAAAGCACAGAGCACAGTTTCATACAAAAGTATGCTAGAAGGATAAACTTTTTACAATTTAAGACAAAATTGTTTTCAACTCTCCATAGTAATGTCATTCCATCGCCACAACAGATGAATGCTAGCATTATCGATCTCTCCCATTACACATTAGACTAAATGGCTATGCAAACAAGCACTTGTTTTGAACTCTCCATAGTAATGTCGTTCCATCGCCACAGCAGAAATACCTGTATAACACGCAGCTAGCTAGCTCATATCTAGCTAGTTGGTTAGCTAGCTATGATATTGGGTAATGTTCGATTTTGGCTAGCTAGCTAACTCTGCGAAGGTATGGCTGGATTTACATGGATATGTATGTGGACACGTGCTTGTTTGGATTAATAGCATAGCTATTTAGTCTAATATGTAATGGGGGAGATCGATAATGCTAGATAACTAGCTAGCTAGCATTCATCTCTGGTTGACTTCTTCTTCCTTCGTTTTCCGGCAGGCTGGATGCCAGAGGCGTATTGCTAACTAGCACATCTGGTGGTCACCCATAGTATGGCACCCGCCTCACTCAGCCTCAGCAGGCCAGTAATCTCTGGCTGCGAACTTACTTCTAAACGGTTTTAAAAGTAATAAATGAAAACCAGCATTTGAAGAAAATGTACCCGTATTGTTTTGATAAGTGCAACTGTAGAACACTTTTAAAATAGGTTTGATGCCCATACGTTCACATTGACAACTTTGTGGATAAATGGTAGAATATACAACTATTTGTTTCAGGAGCAACAGTTGGCTCACTGGGTGGAATCAGTAGAATAGATGTTAGGTAACAAATTTATGGAGCTAAACATTGTGTTTGACTGGTATGGTCCTTTCTGTTCAACAAAAGGAACTATAGAGCTCATTATGACACAAACACACGCAGAGTTTCCGCCGGGATCTGCAAAGCTACACCCACCCCCACCCCTCCCCAACTGGAAACTATCGTACGCACGCTTTGTGTGTGGGTCCTTTTGTCTACTCAGATGGTCACGGTCAACAAACCCTTTTTCCACGGAATAGATAGCTAACTGACTCAAGGTAAGATCTCGTTTCGTTAGCACAGTATTTATATCTCAACCCATCCATTGTGCCTATAGCGTCGTGTTAACCATGCACTGTGAACGTTGTGGAACTAAATTAGCTAGCTCTTCACAGCTAGTCTGTAGCTATGTACAGGTAGTCATCAGTTAGTGGCTAGCTGGGACTCGTTACCTAGCTAGCTAGCTAGCCACCGCAAGTTGCAACTTAGCTACTCATTTCTATAATCGGTTAATCTCTAACCTTGTATAAATAGTTACCGTTCAAACATGCTACCGAAAGTGACCAAGTCTATGACTCCATGGCTATGTTAGCTAGCAAGCTAGACTAACGTTAGTTAGGTACTAGCTACATGCTAGCTACAACAAAGGTTCTGGCTAGTAGCTAGGCCTAGTTAGCCAGTACTAGTACTAACGTTACTGTTATTGCTAATTTTACCGTGTTTTGGGTTGTAATGATACCAGATGAACTGGAGCCTATCTATAGCTGTGTAACGTTATATCTTTATTAACCATATGTGTGTAATAAAGCTGTTGTCCTCTCAATGCGGCGACATAGCTGGTTGGCTAGCTAGCTAGCTACATACTGTGATTTAGCGCCATTTTGAGGTTGACATTTTCCATCTTCTCTCTAATGTCCCGTGATTCCTGCATCAATTTACAACATACTATACTAAATTAAGCAGTAGACTGCGGAAGCCAGACATGTGGGGAGGCTTTTTACACCTGAATTCAGTGCTGAATATTCTAGGCTGCTATCGTTCACACGTGGCTGAGTACTTGGGCATGAGGCATTAATTTATTACAGATGTGTTCATTTCCACATTGCTTTCTGTTTTGTTTCAGGCCAGTCTTGATGGACAGCTTTGTCACAGAAAAACGAATTGAGTGGCAGCTGCCAGAGCTCACAGACAGTTTTAAAGGTGAGAATTTTTACTTTCTTGACCATGAAAATGTTTCCATGACTAAGCAGTATTGTTCAGTAGGGTTTCAACACACATGCATGCATAGACACATTATTCTGTTCTTCATCTTGGTTCTCATCCTGTTCTTGTCCTGGTCTCTGGTCCTGCCAGCCTGGTCCTGTGTTGGAGTTTGCTGCCACTGGATGGCACTGAAATTACTGTAAAAGTCTTTCTTTGTTTTCTGTCTTTGTCTTTCAGATCAAGATATCGATGAGGAGGCGTTTCAACCTTTAGATGACGAAACAATCCGGAACCTCATCCCCAAAATAGGCCCCAGGCTCAAGTTCTCAAAACTTTACAGAGAATTTTTAAGTGATCACTAAGTTAAGAGTTCTAACATATCAAGGCAGATAGCGTATACATGCTTTAAATGCAAAAGGCTAATTCCTGGTGATGCCAAGTCTCTCTTTTCACATTTACGAGTAGCACACAATATAAACGCTTCATCCACTTATTTCCAATGTTGTGAGTGAGTTTGTAGCAGAACATTTTCTTTCATTCGGTCTTACAGAAAGCACTTGCAAGGAGAACATAACGACAACCAGGCCCTGGCCCAGCCACCTAACGTACCAAATCAGGCTGCTAATATTTTCAATGCTGAAGAGCTAGTACGGCAAGTTGAGGGTGAACAAATGGAGGAAGATGAAGATGATGATGATAATGATGATGAATGGGACGAACTAGAGCAAGAGGGAATCACAGAGAGAGTAGCCCATTTTATAGCTCATCTTAGATCCAAATCTTCCCAGACCTTTACAAATATAAATTTTGTGGTTCAGCAAACCTCAAGTTTAATTGGAGATTTAGTGAGCAGGCTACAAACAAAGACCATGTCGCTTTTCAGTCAGTTTGGGCATGATCAAAACCCACAGGTAGAGGACCTCAGGCAGGACTTTTTAGATGCAGCTAACCCTTTTGAGGGTCTGGAGACAGACTATAAACAGATTAGGTATTTTACTAACTCTGGGAACTTCATCCAGCCAATTGAGGAGTGTTTTTCCGATAACCAAACCTTTGTACAGCGGAGAGACTCTGCCACTGGCAACGTTCGTCAAGTTGCTGTTTAGTGGAATACCTTTCAGCGTATTCCACTAAAGCGTCTTCTGGTCAAGATACTGGAGCTTCCCGGTGTTTTACAGGCCATGATGGAATGGCAACAGAGAGAGAGGGATGCTCTTCAGGATATATTTGATGGAGATTTCTGCAAAAATCATCCACTCTTTTTGAAAGAGGTGTCTATCCCATTGCTGTTATACAATGATGATTGTGAAACTGTGAACCCCCTCAGGTCAAAGACTGGGGTTCACAAGTTAGGATTTATATATTTTATCTTGAAGAGTTTGTCACCAGACATCCTATCCAATTTGCAGTCACACTTCTTGTTGGCAGTCTATAAATCAGATGATGCAAAAACCTATGGCATTGATGCAGTGTTGCGCCCTATCGTGGAATAACTAAAGTGTCTTGAGAGGGATGGCATCACTGTTAACACGCCTAACTTCCAAGGCGTTGTTCACCGTTGTTTAGGTAGTGGGAGACAATTTAGGATTGAACGCAATACTTGGTTACATAGAGAGTTTTTCGGGGAACCATGTGTGCCGTTTTTACACCTGAATTCAGTGCTAAATATTCTAGGCTGCTATGTCAGCTAGTACTTGGCCTATCGTTCACACGTGGCTGAGTACTTGGGGATGAGGCATTAATTAATTGCAGATCTGTTCATTTCCACATTGCTTCCTGTTTTGTTTCAGGCCAGTCTTGATGGACAGCTTTGTCACAGAAAAACTAATTGAGTGGCAGCTGCCAGAGCTCACAGACAGTTTTAAAGGTGAGAATTTTTACTTTCTTGACCATGAAAATGTTTCCATGACTAAGCAGTATTGTTCAGTAGGGTTTCAACACACATGCATGCACAGGCACATTATTATGTTCTTCATCTTGGTTCTCATCCTGTTCTTGTCCTGGTCTCTGGTCCTGCCAGCCGGGTCCTGTGTTGGAGTTCGCTGCCACTGGATGGCACTGAAATTACTGTACAAGTCTTTCTTTGTTTTCTGTCTTTGTCTTGCAGATCAAGATATCGATGAGGAGGCACCACCAGTACCTCCCCTCACCAGAACCAGCAGTACCTCCCCTCACCAGAACCAGTACCTCCCCTCACCAGAACTAGCACCTCCCCTCACCAGAACCAGTACTTCCCCTCACCAGAACCAGCAGTACCTCCCCTCACCAGAACCAGCAGTACCTTCTCTCACCAGAACCACCAGTACCTCCCCTCACCAGAACCACCAGTACCTCCCCTCACCAGAACCAGCAGTACCTCCCCTCACCAGAACCACCAGTACCGCCCCTCACCAGAACCAGCAGTACCTTGCCTCACCAGAACCAGCAGTACCTCCCCTCACCAGAACCAGTACCTCCCCTCACCAGAACCAGTACCTCCCCTCACCAGAACCACCAGTACCTCCCCTCACCAGAACCAGCAGTACCGCTTTTGGAGTCCGCAAAAGAGGGGTGGAGTTCTAAAGGAAGCAAGGTAAGCAAAAAAAGCCATATAATGCGCAGCTCCTCCCCCTCAGGGAATGCTACACCCATTTGCAAGGGGGCAGAACAGGAAGCACAGCCCCCCTCGTCCTTCGCATTGGCTTAGCGGGGCAGGCAAAACAGCAAACGTAGGTTGCACCCACAGAGTTTGGTTGCACCACCACCAAGCCAAGGTCTGACAACCAAAGTCCCCCAGGCCCCCATAACCTCTATTTAAACTCGAAAGGCATTGAGGTTTCCCTCATTTACAAAGACGAGTTAAAACCACTGTTTTGAGCACTCCAAAATGTCATTGCACGTTCCATTGGCATGAGAAAATTTTTTTATTTAATTTGGCTCCCTTGTATAATTGGTATCAACCTGTTATCTTGCTTATGATTTGCTTTTAACCCAAGATTCACCTGTATTTAACATTCTTTCTTTGCTTATGTGCTTGTCTTCGGTTGGGACAAATATGGTGGAGTACCTCCAGCAGGCAAGACCCTCTCCCTCGGTTTTGGTGCTGGGAGAACCACAAACATATTGTGCTCAGGCATTCGTGATCTATGCAGGTCAGGCACACACTGAAAGCACACTGCTCGGGGGCAGTTGATACGTGTTTTAAAGCATTTTATGTATTTTAAGTACCCCAGGCAGTGTGCTCAGGCATGGGAGTTTCTCCAGCACGTTGTATATAATATTGAGGGACCAGAGTCCAAGCATGTAGCATTCTTAAGGACAGCCGTACGTAACGCAAAACTTACAAATGAGGAGGAGGTGGAAGAGGTGAAGTAGCAGGAGGGAAGGTGGAGGAGAGGAGGAGGAGTATAAGGAGAGGAGGTGGCGTAGTGAGGAGGTGAAGTAGGAGGAGGGAAGGTGGGGGAAGAGATGGAGGAGGAGGGAGATGGGTAGACGCTAGACCCTGTATAAGTCCCGTATTTTATGTATATATGTGTTTTGATCAATCAATATCTGGGGGAGTGTTCTAACAGGGCAGTAAAGCAGTACAAAACCATACCGATACTGTGGGTACAGTAGTGACGTTTTACCCAAGTTCTCAAGTATCGATTTACGACCTCATTGGGGTTTAAAGGTTTAAAGTTGTTTGAAAACAGGAAATCAGTTTATCGCAAGTAATTATCTAATGGATTGAAAAAAACCTCTAGTTAAATCCAGTTATCCTGAATGCATTTCTCACTTAGACTCTGACATGATGTGTTTCATGGGCACTAGCTATACGCACTTAGACTCTGACATTATGTGTTTCATGGGCACTAGCTATAAGCACTTAGACTCTGACATTATGTGTTTCATGGGCACTAGCTATAAGCACAAGCATTTTTTGATGTCCACACGCCGTGACATGTATGCAACAACAAGCGTAATAAATGTTTGAAGTGAAATGTATTCTATGCCTGGGTGTGAATCTGTTCTTTTCATTGATTTCAGCACATTCAGACACCTTTCAATCAAGCATCTGTGCCAACCTAATTTATTGTACTAACTAGCAGTTGTGTTAATAGGCCCTTTTCACAGCAGCCATCTTGACACAGCAGGGTAAACCTACATCCTGTGAACCAGACTGACACATGTGTAATTAATCATGTTGCTGTGTCTGTCCATCTGTTGGTCAATCGTTGTCAATCTGGCTCACTGCTGTGAGTTTACCCTGCTGTGTCAAGATGGCTGCTGTGAATAGGGTCTATTTGACCCTTTTGATGTAACCCAAGATTCAGTCAAATCAACTATTTTGACCCTTAAAATGGGTCGTTGATATAACCCAAGACGGGGTCAAATAAACTCAGACTTTGGGTTATTTTGACCCTTAAAATGGGTCATTGGTATAACCCAATATGGGGTCAAATCAACTTGGAGGATGGGTTATTTTGACCCTTAAAATGGGTCATTGATATAACCCAATATGGGGTCAAACATTGTGTATATTGGATTATCGACGAAACCTTACTTGGTTCCAAGAAGAGGGTCTCATGTATTATTGGGTTTAATAGGACATTTATTGTACATTGGAGGGGGTTGCGTTAGGACATTTACAGGGGCCAGTTTCGAATTGCAGTCCCTTGTAGGTGCTCTTTGAGAGTGGTTTCCTTTACAGCTGTGGTTAGGGCATTCCACATTGATGTGGCATAATTGCGAAACGTGTTTAGTCCCTTGTTTGAGCCGAATCTGGGTTTAACATGATTTGTGGAGCTCCCTCTGGTGTTCTGGTCGTGGTATTCACTGACCTTTGGGAAGTATTTTGACATGTACATGGGTACCTTAGTCATGTAGTGTATCTTGTAGACCAGGCCCATTGCAAGTTGCTGTACTCTGTCGTCTACTCTAAGCCATCCTAGGTTGTCAAAGTGGGCAGGGGTGAGGTGGGTTCTAGGAGTAAGGTCAAGCAGTAGTCTGACCAGTTTGTTTTGAGATGTTTGTAATTTAGTTTTTAGCGCCTTTGAGGTGCTTTGGTACTATGAGGTACAAGCATAGTCGTAGTACCCTTGAATGAGTGCTCCTGCCAGAGTCTTCAGGGTATTCTTGTTTACCAGAGAGGAGATCCAGTACAAGAATCGAGTTCGTTGGTTGGTTTTTATTACATTGGATGCTATTTTGTCACAAGAAAAATTTGCCTCTAGGATGGAACCTAGGTATGTAATTTAATCTGTCCTTGTGATAATATTGTCACCCACTGTAACTGAAAAGCCGTCGGTCTTGCTGAGTTTGTTATTTGAACCGAAGAGAATGGACTCTGTTTTAACCAGGTGTAATGATAGTTATCAGCGAGCCAGATGCAGATGTTGCCTAGTTCTATAGGATAACCACAAATTTGTGATTTTTTATTGGTTTGTCATGACAAACCAATTACATAATCCAACATATGTGTAAAAACCTAACATATTCCAGTTGACTGTATATTTTTTTAATGATTCGTTACGACGAAATCAATACTTCCATTTGTCTAAATTACTGGTACCGCTCCGCCATTTTCTTTTTCTTTAGATTTGCGAAAGGTTTGCAGTGCATTCTGGGAAATACCATCTCTCCGAGCCTGCATCTCGGCACACTTCCTCTGAAGCCATATTTGGAGGGCTGGAACGTCACTACCCCTTGATCCAAAGAGAAATGGGACAGCCCTACACTTCGCGGGAACGCGCAAAAACGGAGCCGTAGGCCCAAGCCATAGCGCAAAGGGGAGAATTGGGACGCAGCACAAGTGTCTTGCTCAAGGACACTTCGACACGCTGCCCGGGAGGAGTGGGAATTTAACCGGGTATCGAACAGGGAACCATCCGATTACCAGCTGTTACTTATTACTTTCACATGGTGGAGGGATACTTACTGTCTGTGGTGCATATTCACATTGTGGTAGTAGTGTGTTGTCACTAATGGGTGGTTTGATTGACACACTGTTTTCTTTCTGTTGTCTTTTTGGCTTGTCATTAATTATTGATCACATGAGGTGTGGTGATGAGGCACCACGCCCTACCAATGCAGAGCAGAGTGCAGGCTGCAGTTGTCAAGTTCTCACTACACAGAGCTCGTCCTCATCACAGCTCTCCAGCGTCTCACCTGCTCTCACTGCTTGTTATATTTTCGGCTTGTTCTTCCTTTTTGCCTATGTGCATTCCTTTTGTTGTTGAATTATGGAGTCTGGATCACCCAGCTCCCGTTCTTTTTGTTCCCTAAATTAGCTGTGCTAATAAATAGTTATTTTTGATACACTCCTGTCTTGTCCTGTGTCCACCACTTTACATTCAAGGCCTACACAAGCCATATTTTAGGATTGAATGTAACACCAGCCAACAGCTGAGACTGTCGCATATGAGCCACCACTAGGAGCAGAGTGGCTAACAGTGAGTGAGTGAGTGAGTCCACGGGTGCGTTGGTCATGGGACGGGGTTGCACGCCGTGCAACCGGGTCTGTGAGCAGAAGCACGTGCACGCACATGCACGGTTCAAATACGTCCTCAGATTCACACAAAACTTGTGAATGAACATTCATTACATTCATGTTACATTCCATTCCTAGAGGCAATTAGGCATTGTCTTTATTCTGTGAGCACGCAAGGGAACAATTAAGTGCATGCGCGGGGGCCAACCACGTATATATACGTGTTTCGGATGTGGTAAGGTTGTTTTGGCTTTTATTCCATTGTAATATCCTACTCAATGTCACGAGCGGCACTGCAGATTTACCCTACTCTTGGAATTCGGAAAAGTGCATTACTGGCCAGATCCTCGTAGGGGCGCTGTCTCGATAATGCAGTGTTCCCTGTTACAGACCGGTGTTTTTAAATTTTTTAGTATGAATGGGCTTTTCTGTTAGCCTAAAGCTATGCGTGTAGCCGATGGCCTGGAATAGTTTTTGGGACGCTGAATTCAGTATGCAGTAAAGGAATATATCATCAGCCAATGGATATATGGATCTACCAGATGGCGATCGATAACTGGGAAATCCTTCTTGCAGTCCAACCGGCCACAGGTAAGAGCTTTTTCCCGTAAATTACATGCTGATCAGGCCTTGTTATCATACCCAACCAGCCGATCAGCGAATAAGGCTACTGAGGCTAATGCCGTTATTGGTAATCAATAATCAGAAACGACGTCCCCCGCCCCCCCCCCCTTTCATGCATTCATGGTGGACCATGATACCGACAATAAGCATTTTGAATTTTAGCTCTAGCTTGTCTATAGCCGAAACGTCATTCGATTTAACATTATTAGCTTAGCACCCTATATCTTGCGTTCCAGGAAATACCCCAGAACATTCTGCTATAATGTCCATATTCACAACGCTATAAAATGGGAACGTATTGATGAAAAAATTATTTATTTAAGGCATATTGAAGGGACGGTTTATAGTGTCAATTGACAATGAGAATGGACAGATAACAATAATATAAAGTATAGATTTAGCTCTACAAACAGCCTCACGCACAATGAAAGTTTGTTTTGTTATGCTGGCCGTATAGAGTGGGCCCCGTGTAATCCCAATGGCCCCAAATGTGTTAAAACACAGTGCAACCAGGTATGAAATCACCAACGCACCACTGAGTGAGTCAGTCAGTCAGAGAGTGAGTGAGTGAGTGAGTGAGTGAGTGAGTGAGTGAGTGAGTGAGTGAGTGAGTGAGTGAGTGAGTGTGAGTGAGTGAGTGAGTGAGTGAGTGAGTGAGTGAGTGAGTGAGTGAGTGAGTGAGTGAGTGAGTGAGTGAGTGAGTGAGTGAATAAATAAATAAACTAGTTAGTGACATTGCCAGTCTATGAAATGCTTTGCATTTAATTAAGCATATCTATTCAAATATAAAACGTTGTACAAAAATTACAGATGGAAATAGTTTCATTCAATCAATCACTGTGCAGATTGATTGATTGAATGAAAGTTTTATTAACAGATTGCATAATGGGTACAATACAGTACGGCTCAATACACACAATTGTTAAGGGGATGCAGACCAGAGAAAGACTTTCGTCTTGTTTACATCAGGGTCCCCCATTTTCAATTCATAATGAATTGTAAGTAAGGGTGCAACTTGCTCCGTGCAATCCATTCTTTGTGTATTGTGCTGGGAACAAGGCACAGCGGTGATCTACAAATCCAAAGCTTCATTTAAACTTGTGAAATTCGGCAGTTCAACAAGTTGAAAGTACTAAACTCCTTGGAGTGATGCTGGATTGCACTCTGTCTTGGTCTCAACATATTAATTATATTGTTTTAAAAATGGGAAGAGCAATTGGTATTTCCAGGAAATGTGCTTCTTTTGTTGCCCGTCCCCTTTTATGTCAGATAGTGCAAAGTTTAGTTTTATGTCATCTTGACTATTGCTCTGCGATGTGGTCATCTGCTGCCAGTGGTGACCTCAGGAAGCTCCAGGTGGTCCAGAACAGGGCAGCACGGTTGGTACTGGGCTGCTCACTAAGGTCTAATGTGAGCCGTGCATGCCCGCCTCTCTTGGCTTAACATTGAAAATAGATAGTCTTTTAATATACTTGTGCTGTTGGTCATGAGCAGTAAAACTCCTGTTTTTATACATAATCAGATTGTTTTTAGTAATACTGTGCATGAGCATTACACTAGAGCATAGGTGTCAAACTCACGGCCCGCGGGCCAAATCCGGCCTGCCACGTCATTTGATGTGGCACCCCAAGAGCTCAGGTAAAAAAAATAAAAATAAAAAATGTTTACATTAATATTGGGTAAAAAAATAGCAGTGTTAAAATAATTGTGGGTTAATGCGTTAATAAAGCTTTAACTTTGACAGCCTTAGTTATTACACATTCTTACACATCCATGTATGTTGAACATCTGAGGTAACAAAGGAAAAAAGCCAAAAGCACTTACTCCTCAGACATTCTTTGACAATTTTACAGCCCAAAATACAAAAAAGATCCAGGCGGAATAAGTAACAAAGGGTTGAAGAAATATTGTCTGAACTGTCAGATGCAAACTGGCTGTGTGACATAACCGAACATCTCGCTCAATTGAATAAGAAGCTGTAGGGACGCAAACAAGTCCCACCCAAAACTTGACCAATATAGTTGTGAACTGAGACAACCCTTATTTTGTTATTTTTGAGTACAGTTACAGTTGTGTGTTCATGCAGACACATAATAGCAATTTCATTACGAATTGAAAATGGGGGACCCTGATGTAAACAAGTCGAAAGTCTTTCTCTGGTCTGCATCCCCTTAACAATTGTGTGTATTGAGCTGTACTGTACTGTACCCATTCTGCAATCTGTTAATTAAAGTTAATTAAACTATCTTCCATTAGTTGGATGTATGGCCTCTGCAAGGTTGTGTGCAGCCATTTGTTTTTGTAACATCTGCTACATCTGTCCCACGTGTTCTTTGCAGCTCACAGTTGTTAGTTCTGCCCCTCTTGACTGTGACAAAAAGGTTTTGAACAAACTTAATGTCATAGCTTGTATTTGATGATATTCTTCTTTGTTATTTACTTGAATGGTTTGATCATTGATTGGTGGATAACACCTAAATAACATAAGCTAACATATTTTTACATTTATGCAAATGAATATGCAATATGTATAACTTGAATAAGTAATAAATACAGAAACACCATGTTTAACAATATGTAAATGTGTAGCTACATTTATTTTACATTACATTAACATTTATACGGTCTTTGGCCCTTTGAGGGCAACCATAATGCTGATGTGGCCCTCTGTGAAAATGAGTTTGACACCCCTGCACTAGAGGTTCCAGTAGTGGGCAGCTTGAAATCCTGCTCTTGGCTATGAGCGAATCTCTGTAGGATTCGGAGGGAACGTTAGTGGCGTTACGAGGACATTTGCTCGTAACTTTTCTCGTAAGTCTGTTCGAGAATGAGGACCAATGTTCTAGAATAATGGTTGTCTAAATCTCATTTTGGTCGGACCTTAAAGTTCTGATAAAACTAAAATATGATTATAAATATGTGTTCTGAGTGTCACACCACAGAAAAATGTGTTATCAACCACCCAGCCTAATTTTAATGATTAAATATGTTACTACTATAACTATATGTTACTATAACTATTATAAAAACCAGCTCAAAAACAGCTAATCTGGCTGCTCAGACAATTTCTCAGGATTGTGGGGGCATAGTCAGATCAGGCATGATTGACAGCTCCCTTTCAGCTCTGAATGAAAAATATTTCAAACTGTTTGAAACGACCAAATCTATCAAATGAACCCTACTTGGAAGCTTTACTAATCGTTTACTTAGCATTCCCCATTTACATACATGAAACGGTTAGCATTACTGTAACTTAGCTATGCTACACTTTTGAGCTTATCAACTCCAGGAGAACCATGCTATTATAGTGTAACATTTCAAGTTTCAACCTTTATTGACGACTCTCGAGGCAGGTGTTAGTTCTCACTCTTTGCTTCTTTATTCCAACACAGGTGCATAGGTTGCAGTATACACGTGACTCATCGCTACCACTTCCCATGCCTCAAGAGGCTGCACCCTAGGTGCCACACCCTCTTATACCCTTTTCAGTTCAGCCCCTCCCCTCTGCCAACCCCTGGCTCGCGCGACCAATAGCGCCCCAGGTTGGCAGAGTGCAGAGTGACAGCTCGGCTGACCAACCGACCCAAATCCCAGGGTCGCTACAATAGTGTTAGGGGAGGGGTTATGCTAACAATGGCTCCGGTGTGTCATCAGCAGATGATTTAAAAAATTTAAACCGAAAAGAGTTTCAACGGTCTAACTCCTACAATTCAGTACTACATAGTTCACAGCCTTTTCACATATTTTCAGCAACTATCTTCTAACACGGAAAATCTGTTTAGAAACAAATCTGAATTCGCTTTACTCTGACATCTTTCACCATCCCCAGGCTGGTCTCTGCCAGAAGAAGACAAGCAATGCTTTGATTGGGGATGCAACTTGATTGTTCTTTCTATTGACCCCTGCCCTGTACATGTGGAAACGTGGGACAGTGTTTATGGACATACTCCCCCTGTTCTCAGATATGGGGGCTTCTTACGGAGTCATTCAACAACACAGAGGGGCTCGCGGGATAGATCACCCTTGCGGCGTGTGGTAATCGCACTCTGCGGACTCATCACAAATTCTCTCTCAGCGAGATCGTTTGTCAATCTGTTAAGATTGAGGCAGAGGAATAGGAGGCCGCCGGACAGCACGTTGTGGAAGAAGAACGCACCCGGGCTGTTACACGAGTGATCCACCAATCAAAGACAGGGTGATAAAGCCCTCTAGATGGTGACGGTTCGCATGGTGAGAGATGGCGGTTCTTAACGAGGGGAGGGGTGACGTCATCGCTGGAACAGGTGTTAAAAATAGACAAGTTGATCATCCACATGACTGCTCCTTAACACATCCACCGCCATAAACGGCTTACAACGGGTTTGCTGATCATGCGAATTCCGCCAATCCACGGCGTACAACGTTATTGAGATCATATTAAATTTTTTCGCCATGGTATTCATAATTCCCTCACCCAGCCTCGGCTGAGACAGTGGGACTCGGCACAACCATGCAATGCTTCAATACCGCCGCCTGGTGGATGATCGGGCGAGTTACTACCGGAAATGGATCTCTGGTGATCTCGGTGCATCTGGGAATTCCGTCCGGCAGTCACATATTGTTGCAGGACTCTAGACACACATCTGTGTATATGGATCGCTGCCATAACACAATAATCGATATTATTTGGGCGTTTATTGCGCCATACAAACCGGAAATGGATCTAGTCGATCAACGTCAAATAAGTGGGATCTTTTTCCTCCAGTCTCATCGGCGAACGGTAAGAGGACAGTAACGTTACTTTCAGCTTGATGGTTTATTCTTTTCAATGCAAACCGCTCTGATCAATATATCACCCATACTACATAAAGCATTTACTGACGATCACGGAATTATAAACGACCCCCCCCCCTTTCATCCGCGCATGATTAGTCATAACGTTTAGGATCGTATTCAGTTGGATTTTTTTATATAGCGTGTATCGCGAATAAACTGCAATCGATAATCTATATTATGCGTTTAGGCCTATAACTAGCGTTCTAGGAATTACTGCAGAAAACGATAAAAACATACTTATATTCTAGACGGTATTTTCGTATGAATATATGAATGAAAAAGTATAACGTTCCTACATCCTGAACGATAGATAATAGATGTTGAATGGGCCATAGTAATGTCAATTTAGCAATACAATTTAAAAAGTTATAGCCCTGCAAAGAAGGTGAACATCTCCATAGGCTTAGACTGGTGGCAGTGATCATACATTGATGGATATAAGCGTGGCAGTTAATGTGTTAAGAGAGAGAGGGATCTGTGTGCACTTTGCTCCATGTGGACCGAATCCCAGGCTCTGTGTGTGTTTGTGTGTGTGTGTGTGTGTGTGTGTGTGTGTGTGTGTGTGTGTGTGTGTGTGTGTGTGTGTGTGTGTGTGTGTGTGTGTGTGTGTGTGTGTGTGTGTGTGTGTGTGTGTGTGTTTGTGTACTAGGTGTATGCGTGCGTGCAGAGGAGGAGAGGTGAGTTTCCTCTCTACCCAACAGAGGTCACTAGCTTTTTCATCCTTCTGAGGAAAACATCATTAGCCTTCTTGCACCGTTGATATTATTATTATATCACCATATTAACTCATTGAACGCCAAAAACAAGTATACTCGTTTTTCTTTTTTTATTATAATTTTTTATTATTATTATTAGGGATGCTCAATATTGGCTTTTTTACCGATACCGATATACCTTTTGAACTGGGCTAGTTTACTGTGGGGGGGGGGGGGGGGGGTTGCTCACTCACTGCTGGCCAGAGTCGTAGCCACTAGCCTCGGAACTGCCTATGCAATGGCGAGCGAACTATTGGAGATTATTATGAAGAGGACAAAACGATCACACTTATGGATGATAAGGTGCATTTTCACCAGACTACATTGGACTCAGCACTTCTGGTAAATCATAAAAATAATAGTCAAACCGGCCGAGGAGGTAACGTTGTGTATCTGTTCACCACTCCGCGATGGTCGCGGCCGGAGTTGAGAGCACTCCAGAGGCAACTAACATTCGGCAATGGCGAATACCTAGAGCGAACTATTGGAGATTATTATGAAGAGGACAAACGGTGATGATCCATCCATAACATAAGGTGCATTTTTATCAGACTATGTTGGATTCTAGTATTTTCAAACAGGCTGCTTGGATGTAACGTAACATTATCTGTTGGGCGCTGCCAGGGCCAACTAATGTTATTTATTGTTCCTGTTCTGAATCAGACACTTCGGAGAAAGAGTGGACAGGGTTTTGGTGGACCTGCTGACAAAGGTAACGTCTATTTTACCGAACCCCATCATAAAACATGCCTTTGTAATTGTAGTGGTCGCTTGTCACTCCCCAAATGTATTGACAAGCATCATGATGCACCCGCTTTATTAGTTCTCTACTCTGCAACAAAGGTTGTGGTGGTTGATGAAGTAGAATGTCCAAGCTGCACCTGATGTAATTTGCAGGTTTATTGTCCAAAATAAATGATGGGATGAACAGAACAGTTGTCAGTTGCTCAGTTCATTGAAACAGGTTAAATAATACAGTTCAACAGCCTTCGTTAGCAGGTACGAATACGTGTCTCCTTGGCAGGTGCATGATTAACAGAGCCTTTTATAATAGAGGTGGTGTGCCCCCTAGTGTTCAAACATAAATACACCATTCAAACATAAATAGACCATTACCATATAAGACAAATTCTAACTTAAACAATACAATATCCATCAAGTCGGTTTTGGCTTCTACAGTAATGATCCCAGCATCAGAAAACGAGTCCCCGAAGCACCCCCCCCCCCCCCCCCCCCCATGGTGGCTTTGTGAGTAGAAACATTCTATGTATGGTCATGTTTACCTTTGACCTGGAAATAATATAGGTGTTTGGCAGCAACCCGCACGAAATGCGCATGCTGCACAGAAAACACGTAATATCTCGCCTTACAGGAAACGAGACTGTATTATTTTGAAACTGGACCGGTTTTAGCCTGGGATTGCACAGGGACGAAGTTATGTAGAAATAAACAGTTTGTTCCCTGTTGGAGTATAAATATTGCCTGTCAAATGAGCCATACAAAAACGCTGGTGCCAGGGAGTACAGATGGAAAAACAGCGTGGCAGTCAATGAGTTAAAAGACAGGGCCAGAATAATGCTTAAAATACAATCTGTAACACTTAAAGGGGCTATGTATTGCTATTCCTAGCACTATTTGGGCAACTTTACACAATTCCTGTAAGTCTATTGAAGACATTTGTAAGGTTTTCTTCAAAAAAATGCATTGTTTTATATTTCTAATCAAGTACTCAAAACCATCATTTTTCAGCCTCAAGAAATCAGGCTGTTATGGCCTGGCTCCGCCCATAAGCACTTTGAGTGACAGTGCCCACAGTCTGCACTGGTAGAGGGAGGGAGGGAGGGATGGGGGGGAAGAGAGAGAGAGAGAGAGAGAGCGAGAGAGGGAGGGGGTGGGAGAGAGAGAGAGAGAGAGAGAGAAAAAAAAGACAGTCCGCCGGCAGCTTGTGGTTTTTTATTTCTTTCTTTCAATCTCCCGTTTGCGTGTGTGTGGCGCGCTGCAGGTCCCCCCCCCCCCCCCCCCCCCCAAGTGCTCTCTATCTCTCTCCCTCTCTCTTCCTTTCTCTCCCTCTCGGCTCTCGGTGATGAGAGTCCGCCGGCAGCTTGTGGTTTTTTTTTCTTTCTTTCAATCTCCCGTTTGCGTGTGTGTGGCGCGCTGCAGGTCCCCCCCCCCCAAGTGCTCTCTATCTCTCTCCCTCTCTCTTCCTTTCTCTCCCTCTCGGCTCTCGTGATGAGAGTCCGCCGGCAGCTTGTGGTTTTTTTTTCTTCTTTCTTTCAATCTCCCGTTTGCGTGTGTGTGGCGAGCTGCAGGTCCCCCCCCCCCCCCCCCCCAAGTGCTCTCTATCTCTCTCCCTCTCTCTTCCTTTCTCTCCCTCTCGAGTATGCGGAAATGGTTTCGCTGTGTACAGTCAGTCTAGGTAGAATGGGGGCGGGCATTAGCTCCAACCACAGAGCCAATCGCATCACTGTGCGCTACCCAGAGCCCGTATGACGTATATCGGCCGTTCAAATCAAAATGACCTGATTTACTGGAGGACGAAAGGGGCTGGGCTGAATCTGAGCAATCCGCCAATATGGTATTTAGACCCTAAAACACATTGATACAAACTCCTATTACTATAATACAATGCTAGAGACTGAAAAATGACATTTATAATACATAGCCCCTTTAACAATAAGGGTACATTGGGGTGACAGTGGCTCAGGAGCAGTGGAGGTTATTCCATGACAACACGTGAAACACAAATTCACTCATAATTCATAATTATTATTAATTTACATATATATATTATTTTTTAAATTATTATTATAATTTCTTTTATTAGAAATGTTATCCTCTATAAAAAAAATCCAGTGAATTTAATTTTTTTTTCAAAAATGGTCAAAAGTGACAGCTCTGAGCTCTCTGATCAGGCCTGCAGTCAGTAATGGCTAGCTGTCAATCACTCAAGTGCAACTTTCCCTGCACGGGTTGATCTTTTTATTCTATTATCCAATCAAAATAGGCTATTTGAGTCATTTAAGCCCCGCCCGTGCAACTTTGCGCACGCTACTCATGAACGCCGGTTGAATGATTGACAGCCCTTGACGGTCTGAGACTCAATCAGAGAGGAGCAGCGCATGGCATAGACCACTGCTCTTCCGCGTTACATGGAGCTCGTGAGGAGGAGGAGGGGGGCGGGGGGACGAGAGCACGAGGGAATCAAATGAATGCGCTGCCTTCCCCCCCGAACCTCCCATGAGCTCAAAATACCGGAAGTGGTGCAGTGGTCAATTGTTTACACTTTCCATGGGATAAAAGAACGTGTCTCGACTCGAGTCGGACTTGTCACGATGGAGAAGCTGCAATATTCAATGGAAGATGAGATCGGTCACTGCTTTGGCTGTTGTGTGGTGAGTGCATTTAAAATATATATATATATTTGACAGTGATTATGAATTCATTGGCCCGCTGTGGCCTTGCGTGTGTAATACACCAACACAGTTCCCGCGGGCACCAGGTAGCCCCCAAGGACCACATGAGTCGAGCAAGCCTTGCTTGCGTTTCTAATCAAATATTAATATCGCCGTGGGGAGGGGGGGGGGGGCATAATCCCACGGGACAATGGGATTGACCGATATGTTTACCAATATTCCAATGTACAGTTTTGCTGTACCATTGACTCAGAATGGTCTGTTTTATTGAAATCGTCACAGCAGTATAGTTTGTTTATATATACTTCAGAAGTATGATATTTAAACATGGTCCCCAAAATGAATGGAAGCGAATGAGGAGCCTGACACCTGGGAGGAATGGGGGTGTTGCAGCGTTGGGGATGTTTAAAAAATATAATTTAATATATAATATAATATAATAATTTTGTGCTTCACCAAGAAAGCCGCCACTGCTCAGGAGGTAGAGCAGTCGTCTGGGAATCCAGAGGTTCATGGTTCGATTCCAGCTCCTCCCAGGCAACGTGTCGAAGTGTCCTTGAGCAAGACACTTAACCCCTAACTGCTCCCAATGAGAAGGTTGGCACCTTGCATGGTTGCGCTAGCGGACTGACCATCGGGAGCACCGGGAGTTTTTCCGGTGGCCTGGCAGACAGGCATGGCCTGGCCCTGTCATACTGGCAATGTTTTTTATTTTATTTATTTGTATATTATATTATTTTGTTGCCCGCAGTCAGGCCACTGAAATCCGAAGCAGGCCACGGTCAGGATAAGTGTTTCTAGTTGCGCGGAGATGTGCTCTCTAATATACGTTCGTTCCGCAGGCAGGAATGAGTTAACTGTTGTCACCCAGCACGAGGCAGCGCAGCGCGCCTGCGCGGGCATGTCAGATTGTATGTTTGTAGCTAGATAATCCTCCGTGGAGCACTGCTTTGGGTGGTGCAGAGAGGGAAAGACACACAAAAAAAAGGCACTAGTCAGAGATGCTGCTAAAAGTTTTTTTTTAGCAGTCCTTTTATCATCTATTTGACTCGAAGAAGACTTGGAACTAGCGATTGAGACCAGGCATAAACTCATAAAGAAAGCATAAAGATTAAGAAATCGGGTAAAAAAAGAAATTGGGTAATTTTCCTATTGACTTGTATACAATCAGAATTCTTTTTGCAGCTGTTGACTGTATAAATGGGCGAGTTATATACAAATGCACCCCCTGCAGTTGTTATGAACAGTGAAATTAGCTATAGACAGTGTTGGTTGCTGTAATTAAACGAATTACAATTTTACTTTTTTCTAATTTCTGCTCATTGAATAGTAAATTCCAGATGTTTGTTTTTTTAGTTCAAGCGTTTTAAAAGAAAATTATTTGCCCATCACCTTTCCACAGAGTTCACACACTAATATGAAGCACTCTTCTTTAAATAATGTTTGCTGTGATTTGAAGCTTTTCTACAGTTGTGTAGAAATCGTCGGAAAGGAGAGACGCACAATTTCTATCTTGCGACAACACCAAGTAGTGTGTCATTTATTATCTTCTTAGCACAAGTGACAGCTGTCAGATCTATGCCATGCTAAACTCTGACAGCTCCTCGTCACCAAAACCTTTTATGAATGACATTCCACCAGCGCGTCTTCTCTAAGCCCAACCCCATTAAAGTGACAGTGCCCCATCAATACATCAAAACAATCTAATGGTGAATTATGTCCATAGCACCCACTACATACGTCCCCCCAGAATTCATCATAACAAAAGAAGTCAATGAACAGGAGGGCGGAGAACCCTGCCATAACGGCTCCGCCTGACCCCTGTAGCGGCCGGCGCCGCTGTAGGGAAAACCTTAAGGGCCCTACGGCCACTCGGGCACAGGATAGGTGGCGAGGGGGTCTCGCGGGCCTTACTCGGAAGACGGGGCAAGGTAGGGGGTCGTCCCCGCCGTGGGGGCTGGGCCAGTCCAACAGGTTTGCCCAAGTCCACATGAGCCGGTTTAAGGCGGTCTATGGAAATGTGTTCCAGCTTCCCGCCCATGTCCACAACAAAGTACTTGTCTCCAGCCTCCTGGACACGGAACGGACCGTCGTATGGAGGTTTCAAGGGGTCCCGGTGGGCATCGTGACGGATGAAAACATATTCCGCTGACTGCAGACTGGTAGGGACGTGCGACCGGGGAAGGCCGTGCTGTGAGGTGGGGACCGGCGTGAATACCTTAGCCTTCTCCAGAAGTGCTGTCCGCTGCTGGGCTGCACACCAGGGGGCAGTAATGTTAGGGATGAAATCCCCTGGCACCCGCAGAGGCTGACCGTAAACCAGCTCAGCCGAGGAGGTCTGAAGGTCTTCCTTGGGGGCCGTCCTGAGACCAAGCATGACCCACGCCGGTCGACCCAGCCGCTGTCAGTAAGGCTGGCCCAAAGTGCTGCTTTCATTGAGCGGTGAAAGCGATCACATAACCCATTGGCCTGCGGGTGGTATGACGTAGTCCGGTGTAGCTTCACGCCCAGGCTCTTGGCGACCGTGTTCCAGAGCTCGGACGTGAACTGTGGGCCCCGGTCTGAAGAGAGGTCGGCTGGAGTGCCAAACCGGGCGACCCAGGTTCCAATAAAGGCTCTGGCCACCTCGGCGGACGTCGTGCCTGACAGTGGAACTGCCTCTGGCCAACGGGTAGTCCTGTCTACCATAGTAAAGAGGTAACTGAAGCCATGTGAGGGGGGCAGGGGGCCCACTAGGTCAACGTTCACGTGGTCGAACCTTTTTTCAGGTACAGGGAAGTGCTGCAGGGGGGCCTTGGTGTGACGGTACACTTTAGCGCGCTGGCACTCCAAACAGGAGTCAGCCCAGTCTCTTACATCTTTTCTAAGCCCAGGCCAGACAAACTTGGCGGACACTAGCCTCTGCGTAGGTTTCTTTCCCGGGTGGGAGAGGCCGTGAACAGCGTCATAAACACGCCGCCTCCATCCTGTGGGAACGATGGGGCGGGCCTGCCCCATAGAGACATCACACAGGAGTGTGGTGCCAGCGCTGTCAAAAACCACATCCTCTAACGGCAGGCTTGAGGTGGCTGACCTGAAATCTTGCATTTCAGGGTCGGTAGCCTGGTCCGCCGCCATACCGGTGTAATCCAGCCCCAAGTGGATGGCGCCCACTACAGCCCGGGAGAGGCAGTCTGCGACAAGGTTTGCTTTACCTGCCACATGTTGAATGTCAGTAGTGAACTCTGAGACATATGAGAGCTGTCGCTGTTGACGGGCGGACCATGGCTCAGACACCTTGGCCATGGCGAACGTCAGCGGCTTGTGATCCACGAAGGCCGTGAACTGGCGGGACTCCAGCAGGAAACGAAAATGGCGGATGGCAAGGTAGAGGCCGAGGAGCTCCCGATCGAAGGTGCTATACCTCCGCTCGCTGGGGCTTAACTGGCGGCTGAAAAAAGCGAGCGGCTGGCAAGCCCCACCTACCCACTGTTCAAACACTGCGCCCACGGCAAAATCTGAGGCGTCGGTGGTGATGGAGATTGGGGCCTTAAAGGAAGGATGTGCCAGCATGGTGGCGTTGGCTAGGGCAGCCTTGGCATCCAGAAAAGCTTTGTCTCTCTCTGTAGACCAGTCGACAGCATGTTTTGGCGCTTTACCCCTAAGGGCCTCATACAACGGCCGCATAATCCGAGCCGCCTGGGGAATAAAGCGGTGATAAAAGTTGATCATTCCGAGAAACTCCTGCAGTGACCTAACCGTGGGCGGCCGGGGAAAATTCATCACCGCTTCCACCTTCATGGGAAGAGGGACCGCTCCCTCTTTAGTGACTCTGTGCCCCAGGAAGTCAATGGTCGACCGCCCAAACTGGCATTTGGCCGGGTTGATTATCAGTCCATGCTCATTTAGCCGCTCAAAAAGCATCCTGAGGTGGGACATGTGCTCAGCCTTAGAGGGGCTGGCTATGAGGATATCATCCAAGTATACAAAAATAAAATCCAAGTCTTGTAGCACAGAGTCCATAAGGCGCTGGAACGTCTGTGCAGCGTTTTTGAGGCCGAATGGCATGCGCAGAAACTCAAATAGTCCAAATGGAGTTATGACTGCTGTTTTGGGGACATCCAGCGGTTGGACGGGCACCTGATGATACCCACGCACAAGGTCCACCTTGGAAAACATTAATTTCCCTGAAAGGCGGGCAGAAAAGTCCTGAATGTGCGGGACTGGGTACCGGTCCGGCGTCGTAGCATCGTTGAACCGGCGGTAATCCCCACACGGGCGCCACCCGCCTCCCGGCTTGGGGACAATGTGGAGGGGGGAGGCCCATGGGCTGTCGGAGCGACGGACAATGCCGAGGCGTTCCATGTTCTCGAACTCTGCCTTGGCAATGCTGAGCTTGACCGGGTCGAGGCGCCGAGCCCGGGCATAGACCGGAGGGCCGGTCGTGGCGATATGATGTTCCACTCCATGCTTGGCTGTAGATGATGAGAATGTGGGCCGCGTGAGGCCAGGGAACTCGGCGAGAAGGTGTTGAAACTCATCTGCGGCGGAGAGCATGCTAGAGAGTCTGATGGAATCTGCACCCCCAAGTGCACCAGCATAAGAGCAGAACGTAATGGTATCAATTAAGCGGCAATTTTTAACATCCACTAACAGTCCATAATCACACAAAAAATCAGCGCCTAGAAGAGGGACGGCTACATTAGCTGTGATAAAGTCCCAGCCAAACCGTTGGCCACTAAAACACATTTCGACATACCTGGTGCCGTATGTGCGGATGGGGGTGCCGTTGGCGGCCTCCATGGGGGGTCCGTGTCCGGCGGATAGGATGTCCACTCTAGAAGCCGGCAAGACGCTCCTCTGCGCGCCCGTGTCGCACATGAAACGCCGCCCGGAGAGGGTGTCCTGGACAAACAGTAGCCTGCCAGCCTGACCGACGCTCATGGCCACTAACGAGCGCCGGCCCGGGCATTTCCAGGCCCACTGAAGCTGCACGGCGGGCGGCACTGCTTGGCTTTAGGTCCAAACCGTGCATGATAAAAACACAGCCCCGGTGTCGCTGCGGCGGTGAAGTTCCAGTCTCCCGGCGGTGAAACAAAGGCTTGGGTTGGGAAAACTGCCGCTGCACAGTGCTGTTGATCAGCCAAAAAAAATCAGCCTCCTCGGCCAGAGCGCGGCAATCGTCTATAGTGGTGTTGGCCAGAGCGGCCCGAACCGGAGAAGGCAGCTGACGCAGGAAAAGTTGCATGAAAAGGAAATCAGGCTTGTGCTCTCCCAATAAATCCAGCATCCTATCCATGAGCTCCGATGGCTTGCTATCACCGAGCCCTTGCAAAGAAAACAACCGGCTGGCCCGCTCGGTATCGGAAAGTTCGAATGTCTTTAACAGATGAGACTTGATCGTGAAATATTTATCTCGAGCCGGAGGGTTCTTGAGGAGGCTCACCACTCTGCTAGCTGTCGAACTTCCCAGGGCTGACACCACATAATAATATCTTGTGGTATCCGAGGTAATCTCATGCAGCTCGAACTGTGCCTCCGTTTGCGCAAACCATGCCGAGGCTGACGACTCCCAGAACTCATGTAATTTCAGTGAAACTGCGTTCGTAGACATGTTGCCGCGGAAGCGTCTTCAAAACGTATAACAGGGTCACCAATGTAGAAATCGTCGGAAAGGAGAGACGCACAATTTCTATCTTGCGACAACACCAAGTAGTGTGTCATTTATTATCTTCTTAGCACAAGTGACAGCTGTCAGATCTATGCTGTGCTAAACTCTGACAGCTCCTCGTCACCAAAACCTTTTATGAATGACATTCCACCAGCGCGTCTTCTCTAAGCCCAACCCCATTAAAGTGACAGTGCCCCATCAATACATCAAAACAATCTAATGGTGAATTATGTCCATAGCACCCACTACAGTTGCATGTTTTGTTTTTGTTTTAACTTTTTCCTGTTATATTTGCAGTTATGTAGGCAATGTTGAATTCTATTATAGTGAACAAATAGGTAACATGTAACGTCATATTAGCATTCCTACCCAAGAATAAATAAAGTTATCCAAAAACAAATTAATTTAATTCATTAATTTGTTTATTTCAATTGAGACACTAATGGAAACAAATAAAAAGATAAACATTTAAAATAAAACAGCAACATGTAAGAAACATTGTAAACATTAATTGTAAGGTCACTACGTCAGGGAGGAACTAATCACCTGTATCTGTTGGTTTTAACATGTTCTTTGTTGTCGTAAAACACACGGTGGCTCTGTAGCTACAACTTAAGCTAGACTAGAGACATTTCACACAAAGCTGACCACCTCTCCAAATAAGGCAAAAATGAATGTCAGACTTTTTTGGGAAGCCTCAACAAAAGAAGATTATGTGACCACCACCGCCTGGACATTGATTCCCTAATAAGACCTTCATCCGCGCCAACCCGGAGAGAAAGGCATTTGGAGTTGGAGATGAAGTTGTGGGATGCATGCAGCAGGCGCGGCGCATCTAAGGTAAGGGACAATATATAAGGTTGTCATTTAAAACTGCCGCTGTGCAGCACCAGGCATTGGTCTGTGTTGGCACTCTCTTCGTCTGTTAACTTACCATGGTGATTGATCTGATCTGTGGTCTGTGCTGCCCTGCTAAACTGTGAGTTGTTCAGCAAACTTAACAGTCAAGTCATTCCTGCTCGTTAATTTGCCCCCTTTTCATTTTATTTTTCCCCCTCAGCATCCCGTTATAAATGCGTTCCGCGGCTATGATTATATTCTGTTGGCCAGGCCTGGCATGTCCTGGCCTGACCTGGCCTGGCCTGCCTGAGTAAAATTCCCGGTAGGAATTATGGTCCCAGTCCGCGACTGCATGGTTGCCTCTGCCAACGGTGTGTGAATGTGTGAGTGAATGGGTAAAATGTGAGGAACAAATTTTAAAGCGCTTTGGATAAAAGCACTATATAAATGCACCCATTTACCATTTACATTAATTCAAATGAGTAAATACCGTAATAAGCATTAATTAACTCTCTTGAACCTAGACAAAACTCAGACAAAACTGTCAAGACATACTTTTGTATATTTGCTAATCCTGAGTTTATTCTTTCAGCCAGTATCAAGTTATACCATATGAATCAGGGGAACCTATACCCTTTATTTCTGGTGCAGTGTAAAGTCACCACCATGTATTGCTCTTGAGGGAGCATGGCATATTTAACTGAAATGTTTTTTTTTTTTTTTTTTTTTTTATGTAAACGCACCTAACTCTTCTCAGTACCTCTTCATTCTTGATCTTATTATTATTATTATTATTATTCTTGATCTTGATCCATGTTATCTTCAGCATCTTCCTCAGCATCCACATTTCAAAATAGTCTATCATCCTCTTTGCCTCTTCATTCAGCGTCCATGCTTCTGCTCCGTATGAAAAGACTGACATAACATACGTTTTTTCCGAAATCCTGGTCTTCGTTTTCCAACTTATGTTTCGTCTCAATAAATCTTTATGGTTCCAGAACGCGCTCTTTGCAATTCCGGTTCTTCTCTTGATGTCCATGTTAGCTCTTCCACCTTCACTGATCCAGCTTCCAAGCTACTCTTTCACTTGTTCAAGTTTTTCTCCATCCACCTGTATTTTACAAACAGTTACTGGTGTTTTTTCAATGATCATTACTTTAGTTTTCTTTGTGTTTAGCGACATTCCATAGTACATTCAGCATTCAGCGTATTCATCATGTCCTGGAGATCTTCTTGACAGACTATAGTGGTGTCATCAGCATATCTTATGTTGGTGATGTTCTCTTCGCCAAGCTTTACTCCATTCCCTCCTCTCAGACCTTTTTTCATCAGTGATTCACTGTACATATTAAAGAGTACAGGGGACAAGATGCATCCTTGTCTTACACCCTTCTCCACAGAGAAGTCTCTTGATGTCTCCTTTCCTATTCTGACATTAGACTTCTGCCTCCAGTATAAGTTGGCAATTATTCTTCGGTCAGAAACTGGTATTTCAAATTCTTCCATTGTTCTCATCAATGTTGTATGTTTAACTCTGAAGGCCTTCGTGAAATCGATAAAGCAAATATACAGCTTCTTCTGTTGGTCTATACATTTTTCACCCAATGATTCTGATTTGGCAGATTATATCTCTTGTTCCTTTTCCTTTGTGGAAACCCATTTGGCTATCCGAGAGCTGATGTTCAATTATGGGTTCTATTCTGTTCTTGATGATTTTCAGGAGTACTTTTGACCTGTAATTGTTGCATTCTGTGGCTCTTCCGGTCTTTGGGATCGTAATGAACATTGATTTTAACATTTTGACCCACACCTGCAAATAAAACACCTTTTCACCCACACATTTTGGCAATAGGCGGCCCGTGGGCCGAAATTGGCCCGCCAGCAATAATATCTGGCCCTTCAGAATATACATTTTTTTAATGATTTTTTTAATTTTTTATATCAGACCAACTAGGCTAGGCTATATGTTAGCTATACTGTCCAAATAGAGAAACTACCACCACCTAAAGAATGCTTATTATACGTTGTTTTAACAGGTAGGCAGCAATTAAACTGAAGTCAAATCAGAGCAAAAAAAGCTGAATCTGCTTCAAGAAGATGCGCTACATTAGGTATATAAGGTATTACAACGAGACATTTATTAACTAAATAAAAAATACTATTAGGCTTTTAACCCTCTAAAGCTGGGCGCAACAGTAGACATGTTTTGTAAAACATTAAATATCTTTGGATTTGTTTGTGATAAAGACTTGCTTTATTGTATCGGAATCGATTGTCATCTCAAAATGTAGTGCATCTCTCAGAGAATGCGCGGATGTAAAGCATAGAATCTTGAAATATCTAGATTGGTTGTTTTCTCTGGACTGCATCTAATCCACTGTATCTATCCATTTATCATATATCTATGTCTGTCACTATAGCCAATGAAAATGCTAGAAATGGTCACATGGACTGGGAGAACCAATGGAAAGTTCCTATTGTTTCTCAATAGTCCAGTGCGCTCCACAGAAAGGGCCGTCAGATAGACACATTGGTTGTGCGTAATGTAAGATAGGCCTATAAGAGAGAGGCGCTTGTCTCTGGTTTTATAATAAAATGGCAAAAAGACAAAGGTATAATGTTCAGTGCAAATGTGTATGTCGTTTACAGTTTATTAGGCCACCTATGCAGCTCGTTTATTTTGTCCATTATCTGCCTCTGCCACAAATGTATGTCTTAGTTATAAGGTGGTCTGTCACAGAGTTAAAATGTTTTCATTATCAATATATTAAATTAGCCATTGTTTTTGTTTCCGGCCCCCCATACAATGGCTTGGAAAAAATTTGGCCCTCGGCCAAACTTAATTGCCTACCCCTAGTGCTTACTTTGTAAACCAGGAGGTCCCTGGAACACAGGAAGGAGAAAAGCCCTCACAGGACCCCAGAGGGGGAGGAAGGCAGTCCAGATGATAGGTGATACCCCGGGGGGTTTCATTCCAAAACGATCATTTCGGCCTGGAGGCAGATACACTACAAATACCGCAAACTACACTCCAATTTAAAATGTACACTCTAATGGTCATGGCAAACAAGAAGCTCCGGTTGGGGGAGGATTGTTTCCAGTGATGGTAAAATATATTCCATTTGCATGGGTGAGTTTTCTGTAGCGGTGAGTGATATTGTGAAGAGATACTTAACTGAAAGAGGTTGTGAGTCACAACCTCACCCCTCTGATTTCCCACGAAGCCTCCTCTCTAGTCGGGAGCCCCGGCGTCTCAGTGCCTCTGGTAGCCTATTCCATGTCTGCTGGTCCCCACAACATCAAGGGCGCTGGCTAGGTTCACAGCAGCCACTGGTTGTCCCGCTCCAACATCTGATGTGGTTCTGTTCTCGCCCCACTCTTTCTCTCTCTACTGTCTCTAGTGGAGACAAAGGCCAAAACACCCACACAACCCTGTAATTATCCACAGCTGATTGATCTAATCAATCACACACATACACACTGACACATTCATGGAAATGCGTGCACGCACACACACATACACATACACACACATAAACACACAAACACATGCAATACTGAGCCTCATGGGAATCACGGTCACATTAAATGCAAGGAATATACATTAAATGTAAGGAATATACAGTATTGTCATTGGGGGGTAAAGGTGTGAGTATTGTGGCAGATCTCACCCCCCCTCTCATGGATATGTGAAGGAAGGGAGATACTATTGCCATGGAAGGAGTAGACAATTAGGTAGCTGATTAGTACTGATAGAACACACCTGCGCATCATTCGGTCACCCACATCTCACGTGCACACACACCCCGGCACACACACTACAAAGCCACTAGGTTAGTGAGGAGTAAGTTGAGCGGAGGTGAGGTTGGAGTTGTTGTATTGAGAGAGAGATTGAGTTATTCGGAGTTGTGTAAGGTGAGAGGTAGTGACAGGAGAGGTGAAGTCGAGAAGGTGTTCATTGTGTACGGACCCTGGACTGGCTGAGAAACCCCCTTGTGTACTGACCCTGGACCGGACAACTACCCTGAGTATTGAACAATCCCCTTTTCTGTCGGCGAGCCTGTTTTGTGTTTTTGACCATCGGACTGTTTACGACCATTCTCTTGCCTATCAAACTGGATTCTGCCTTAATTCAATATATATTTTTATTGATTGATATTGCTCTTGTGTGGACATCTGGACCCCACCAGGCTTGTCACAGTATGTACCCCCAATTCTGATGACGCTCTCCACTCATCCCTTTATCAGAATGTATGTAATTTGACACATTTCATAATGTATTTGTTAACACATTCAGTGCCAAGGATTAGTCTGGTCCTTGTGGATAATGTGCCATGTTTCCATAACATATTTTCACTGTGCGTCATATGTTTGGAGAGCTATATCTATATTCTATATTATAGCTATGGAGACAATACTATAGTCATTTGACAGTGACTTTCTTCCGTTGAATATGCAAAAAAGAGATTTTTTCATGCATACGTTCATGCGTTATCCCGTGGTGAATATAAGTATAGTTTAGGAGTGATCCGGGATAATTCCTGAAACGCTGAGTTATAGGGCGCTACGTGTATTCTACTATAAGCGTTGGCGTTTCTTGGCTGAACACGCTACTATTTCCAAATCAAATGTATATAATAGGTATTATGTTTCATCATGAATGCATGAAAGGGGGGAGGGTAGTTTTTGTATGCTTTGATGGCCAGTAACGGCATTTGTGTTGAACACTACAGAAGCTGATCAGCTGGATCGATATGAAAACATTGTTGGATCAAGCTGAAATTGATGTCAGATAGTCCTTACCTTTGGTCCTTACCTTTGGCACTACTTATGGATTGAGTGTGCCAGATGCGTTTTGAAGTGGTCGGATGAAGCGATTTACTCTGCTCCGTCTAAATATAGCGCCCGGAGACATTTGAGTGTAACACATGGTTATATAAGGTTTCAAAGGGTGGGCGACACTGCCATCTGGCAGGATGCGGCCCGTATTGCACTTTGGCAATCTCAAAATCCTTTCCTATGGCAACACCGAGGTCAGTGGATGAATAATGAATAAAAATATCGAATAAAAGAAAAAACGACCAAAACCCGAGATATCTCGGGTCTGGTGTCCAACGCATGGCGAGTTAACGCGACTTATCTCGGGTTTGGCGCCGAATGTGTTAAGGACCACTTCAAAATGCACCACTGTTCCATCCTGCAACACAGTGGTCACCAACTTGTCATGACTGGTCAGTCGCGGAAGCATTGGGACACATACTGTACCTGACAAATAAGGAGTCTGACAACTCATAACACCCTGAACCTATAGTAAATGCAAGTGTATTGCTGCTTCTGAATTAATTGTATATAATACATATACCTGTATACCCAGGTAGATGTGGCTGTTTGTAATACCAGAGGAAGGAAAAAAGCTGTTTTCACTTGCTAGCTATGCAATCAGGAGAATATACTTCACTTTTTCCAAAAACACATACATTATGTTTGGAAAATGTTTTTGCTGACATGCAACCGAAAATGGCACTGGAAATAACCTGGTGCAAAGAATTGTGGGATTGAAACGATGGTTTAGCAACCATAGGCTCCATACTTGTTGGTGCTTTTGGTATGCATCCAAATCTCTGTTTGCATGCAATATTTGCATATGAACAGATCACATACTGAAGATTGCATACAACACGGTAGGGAATATTGCACTCCGGTTACATATTGGTGCACGCACCGGAAAGGGAAGTAGTTAGACTACTGCTATGATGTAAACAGACACACGTTTCCCCCGGCTCATGACTTGTTTGATTATTGTCATTTCGCCTATTAAAGCAAGTGAACAAATAGAATGTTGTTCTTATTTATAATCAAACAAATGAGCTCAGCCAAGTGAAGATTGCCAGCAAGAAGGAGGACACATGTACACGAACAGATCACGGAGACGGCAGTAAATAATGCCACCCAGGAATCTGTATATACACGAACAGATCACGGAGACGTCGGCAACTAACGCCACCCGGGAATCTGTATACAAACGGTGCCACCTGCAGGACAAAACTGGTAGATAAATCTACTTTGCTAATTTCGTGGAGCTACTGGGAATACAGTGCCAATGACGTCTGTGCAAGTTGAATGCCCTGTCGAGGATTGTGAATATGTAGCTGAACATAAGGAGGTAGCAGTGGTAGTGGCTATGCTAAACCTACATGCAACGGAACATGCTGCAGCCTCCAGGACGCCGAGGGCTAATACCAAAATGGAGAAGCTCAGGCGCCCCTCTATAGCGCTAGCCGGGACAGCAGAGACTTGGTCATACTTTATAACCCGCTGGGGCGAGTATAAGAGGGGCACCAAACTCGTCGGACCCGATGTTGTCACACAGCTTCTAGAGTGCTGCGAGGAGGATCTGAGGAAGGACCTCACTCGCTCCGAGGGCAGGAGCCTGGTGGACAGTGATGAGAGAGATGTCCTCGCGGCCATGAAGACGCTCGCCGTCCGCACGGAGAATATCATGGTAGCCCGAGTGGCCCTGTCTAACATGCGACAGGGACACGAGGAGCCCATCCGGTCGTTCCACGCCCGCTTGAAAGGGCAGGCGGACACATGAAAATACGAGATGAACTGTACAGGGTGCGATCAAGTCAACGACTTCACAGAGGAAATACTATGTGACGTGATCGCCCGCGGCATCGCGGACCAGGAAATACAGCTCGACCTGCTTGGTGAAAGGAACCAGAATATTCCGTTAAGGGACATGATAGAATACATCGAAGCAAAGGAGTCTGGAAAGCGATCAGCGTCGCGCCTACTCGACCCCCAGAGCACGGATATGGTCAGTAGCTCATACCGTCGGGGGAAACAGCAGGATCTCCGCACCAGAGGGGCTACCAGGCCTGAGACACCGAAGGCCAAGCCTGAAGGAACGTGCGTTTACTGTGGCGGGATGGGCCACGGCAAAACGTCCCCATGGCACGCCAGGCGCGACGAGTGCCCCGGATATGGCAAGACGTGCCGGAAATGTGGCCGCCAAAACCACCTTGAGAAGGTCTGTCTGGGTGGTCGGTCGGATAAGCCCCCGTTCGAGAGGACAAACGAGGTGTCCGACGAGCAGACGGCAGCCTTTGTCGAGCTATGCACGCTCACCGTGGCCAGCGCGAGCGACCAGCTACACACGCTCCCCCTCGCTCACCACCTATACGACGATATGTGTGACAAGTGGATGAAGCGCACATCCAACCCGCAGCCCTACATTAACCTGTCCCTCACTGCCAAGCGTGAGGATTACAGAGCACTGGGCTTCGACCTCCCGAAACGCACCCGCACGGTAACCCTGCCCGCCATGGCCGACACGGGTGCCAGAGCTGCCTGATCGGGATAAAGGTAGCACAACGAATGGGCCTGAGTACGGAAGACCTCATTCCCGTGTCCATGACCATGAAGGCGGCGAACAACGAAGGCATTCGGATACTCTGCGCCGCGGTGGTCAGATTCTCCGGTGACAGCAACGACGCTCGGAGGTTGGAGACGCACCAAATCGCGTATGTGACGGACTCGTCCGATCGCATATTCCTCTCCCGCTCAGCCTGCGTGGATCTGGGTATGATCTCCGACAGTTTCCCAACGCTTGGGGAGGTGAATCTGGCGACCTCAGGACTATGCGTGCAGAGCCGCCAGCTAGGTCGACCACGCTCCCCATGCCGGCGACGGAAGCTAACAGGGAGGCCCTACGCGAGCACCTACTCAAGGCATACGCTCAAAGCACATTCAATACATGCCCCCACCAGCCCCTACCAAGAATGTCTGGCCCGCCGCTCCGTCTCATGCTCGACGAGAACGCGACGCCGGTCGCCCATCACACCCCCATCCCCGTAGCCATACACTGGCAGGATGAGGTGAAGGCGGCCCTCGACCAGGACGTTCGCCTTGGGGTGTTGGAAGAGGTACCTGTTGGTACACCGGTGACGTGGTGTCACCGCATGGTGATCTGTGCGAAGAAGAACGGCAAACCGCGACGCACAGTTGATTTCCAGGCACTCAACAAGCATGCGTTCCGCGAAACCCACCACACGCAGTCCCCATTCCACCAGGCGAGACGCGTGCCGAGCGGGAAACGGAAAACCGTGTTCGACGCATGGAACGGCTATCACAGAGTCCCACTGCACAGAGATGACCGCCACAAGACAACGTTCATCACTCCGTGGGGGCGCTACCGATACCTCTCGGCCCTGCAGGGGTACATGGCATCGGGGGATGGTTACTCACGACGGTACGACGAGGTGGTTGCGGACATTGGTAACAAAACCAAATGCGTGGATGACACACTGCTGTGGGCTGACACGATCGAGGAGAGTTACTTCCAGGCGATAGAACGGAATCATCCTCAACCCGGAGAAGTTCGTCTTCGGCGCGTCCACGGTAGACTTTGCGGGCTTCACGATCACCATGGACAGTGTACGACCGTGCGGCCGCTACCTGGAGGCGATCCACGACTTTCCACGTCCATGCAACATCACTGACGTCAGATCATGGTTTGGGCTTGTCAACCAAGTGGCCTACGCCTTCAGTATGGCCAAACCTATGCTGCCGTTCCGGACACTGCAGAGCGGAGCACGCTTCGAGTGGTCCCCAGAGTTGGAGGAGATATTCTGCGAGTCGAAGGACATGATTGTCCAGGAGATCGAGCGCGGTGTCCGCATCTTCGACAAGGCCAGGCCGACATGCCTTGCCACAGACTGGTCGAAGGAAGGCATCGGATTTTGGTTGTTTCAGAAGCACTGCCTGTGCACACCAGTTAGACCTTTCTGCTGCACCGACGGGTGGAAGATCACCCTAGTCGGCAGCAGGTTCACGCACGCAGCGGAGTCCAGATACGCGCCTGTGGAGGGCGAGGCCCTCGCGGTTGCAGACGCCCTAGACAAGGCGCGCTACTTCGTACTGGGCTGCGAGAACTTGATTGTGGCAGTCGATCACAAGCCGCTACTGAAACTCCTTGCGGACAGAGCACTTGACGACATACCCAACCCCCGCCTCAGGAACCTCAAGGCCTCACACGCAGCTCTGGGTTGCCCATGACGGGGCCTCGGTCCGGCCTGCCACCTGCACCGCCATCGGCAAGCTCTCCTCAGCGCTGGACACGGCCCGCCTCTGCCCCGCCGGTGACACCGGCTCGGGACCCGCTGCCGGCCCCTGTGCGTGTAGCTTATTGCCAGCGGAAGAGTGCAAGAATGCTTCCGCATTCGTCACCGCACGCCAGTACGGTAATGCGCATTTCCTTTCAGCCGAGGTTGAGTAGTTTCTACTGATATCACTTTCAAACTCCAAGTGATTTAGATCCAAAACATTTTCTAACACAGATTCATAATGGTTCTTCAGTGCAAGGGTTCAATTTACAATCAATAATCCATTGTAGGAAAATCCAGAACACTGTTTAGTCTGTGACGACGCGTCGCGAGAATATACATGTATTCCATAGTAAAGTACAGTTGACAGCTGCGTTAACGTTACAATGTGTTGTGTTCACTCATAGTTAAAGACAGCCGAGGTTGAGTAGTTTCTTCTGATATCACTTTCAAACTCCAAGTGATTTAGATCCAAAACATTTTCTAACACAGATTCATAATGGTTCTTCAGTGCAATGGTTCAATTTACAATCAATAATCCATTGTAGGAAAATCCAGAACACTGTTTAGTCTGTGACGACGCATCGCGATAATATACATGTATTCCATAGTAAAGTACAGTCGACAGCTGCGTTAACGTTACAATGCGTTGTGTTCACTCATAGTTAAAGACAGCCGAGGTTGAGTAGTTTCTTCTGATATCACTTTAAAACTCCAAGTGATTCGTTGCAATGTACGCGGAAATGCTGCGTTGTGTTGCAATGTACTACATGCATTTGTCTGAGCGGGGCGAAAGGAAAGGCGCATTACCGTACTGGCGTGCGGAGACGAATGCGGAAGCATTCTTGCACTCTTCCGCTGGCAATAAGCTACACGCGGCCCCTGTGGCCCCGGTGGCCGGACGTTGTCGCGTCGCCGCGGCCGCTGGCATTGGGATTACGCCGGTCTGCCAGGGCGACCTGCGTGCCCGCCTGGCACAGTGACCTTTCTATGGACTGACTTTGCGTGGGTGGTGCTCATGTTGTATGCTATACTTGTTGGTTCGCAACTGGTGCACTTGACTCTGCTGTTTACTGTTTGCTGTTGAAGTGTTACCATTCTAGGATTGTTTTATTTTAGCCTTTATTGTAGTCGTGTTAAAGACTCGGTTACATATTGGTGCACGCACCGGAAAGGGAAGTAGTTAGACTACTGCTATGATGTAAACAAACACACGTTTCCACCGACTCATGACTTGTTTGATTATTGTCATTTCGCCTATTAAAGCAAGTGAACAAATAGAATGTTGTTCTTATTTACACGGTACATAGCACGGAGGAATGGGAAGCAGCATATGTGAATGTGAATGTACGTGTACTATCCTCTGACTATAACCCCTCCAGTATATGTGAATGTACGTGTACCATCCTCTGACTATAACCCCTCCAGTATATGAATGTACGTGTACCATCCTCCTCTGACTACAACCCCTCCAGTATATGTGAATGTACAGTACGTGTACCATCCTCTGACTATAACCCCTCCAGTATATGTGAATGTACGTGTACAATCCTCCTCTGACTACAACCCCTTCAGTATATGTGAATGTACGTGTACCATCCTCTGACTATAACCCCTCCAGTATATGTGAATGTACGTGTACCATCCTCTGACTATAACCCCTCCAGTATATGTGAATGTACGTGTACCATCCTCTGACTATAACCCCTCCAGTATATGTGAATGTACGTGTACCATCCTCTGACTATAACCCCTCCAGTATATGTGAATGTACGTGTACCATCCTCCTCTGACTATAACCCCAGTATATGTGAATGTACGTGTACCATCCTCCTCTGACTACAACCCCTCCAGTATATGTGAATGTATGTGTACAATCCTCCTCTGACTACAACCCCTCCAGTATATGTGAATGTACGTGTACTATCCTCTGACTATAACCCCTCCAGTATATGTGAATGTACGTGTACAATCCTCTGACTATAACCCCTCCAGTATATGTGAATGTACGTGTACTATCCTCCTCTGACTACAACCCCAGTATATGTGAATGTACGTGTACCCTCCTCTGACTACAACCCCAGTATATGTGAATGTACGTGTACCCTCCTCTGACTACAACCCCTCCAGTATATGTGAATGTACGTGTACAATCCTCCTCTGACTATAACCCCAGTATATGTGAATGTACGTGTACCATCCTCTGACTATAACCACTCCAGTATATGTGAATGTACGTGTACCATCCTCTGACTATAACCCCTCCAGTATATGTGAATGTACGTGTACAATCCTCCTCTGACTACAACCCCTCCAGTATATGTGAATGTACGTGTACTATCCTCTGACTATAACCCCTCCAGTATATGTGAATGTATGTGTACAATCCTCCTCTGACTATAACCCCAGTATATGTGAATGTACGTGTACCATCCTCTGACTATAACCACTCCAGTATATGTGAATGTACGTGTACAATCCTCCTATGACTATAACCCCTCCAGTATATGTGAATGTATGTGTACAATCCTCCTCTGACTACAACCCCTCCAGTATATGTGAATGTACGTGTACAATCCTCCTCTGACTACAACCCCTCCAGTATATGTGAATGTACGTGTACAATCCTCCTCTGACTATAACCCCAGTATATGTGAATGTACGTGTACCATCCTCTGACTATAACCCCTCCAGTATATGTGAATGTACGTGTACCATCCTCTGACTATAACCCCTCCAGTATATGTGAATGTACGTGTACCATCCTCTGACTATAACCCCTCCAGTATATGTGAATGTACGTGTACCATCCTCCTCTGACTATAACCCCAGTATATGTGAATGTACGTGTACCATCCTCCTCTGACTACAACCCCTCCAGTATATGTGAATGTATGTGTACAATCCTCCTCTGACTACAACCCCTCCAGTATATGTGAATGTACGTGTACTATCCTCTGACTATAACCCCTCCAGTATATGTGAATGTACGTGTACAATCCTCTGACTATAACCCCTCCAGTATATGTGAATGTACGTGTACTATCCTCTGACTATAACCCCTCCAGTATATGTGAATGTACGTGTACCATCCTCCTCTGACTACAACCCCAGTATATGTGAATGTACGTGTACCCTCCTCTGACTACAACCCCTCCAGTATATGTGAATGTACGTGTACAATCCTCCTCTGACTATAACCCCAGTATATGTGAATGTACGTGTACCATCCTCTGACTATAACCACTCCAGTATATGTGAATGTACGTGTACCATCCTCTGACTATAACCCCTCCAGTATATGTGAATGTACGTGTACAATCCTCCTCTGACTACAACCCCTCCAGTATATGTGAATGTACGTGTACTATCCTCTGACTATAACCCCTCCAGTATATGTGAATGTACGTGTACAATCCTCCTCTGACTATAACCCCAGTATATGTGAATGTACGTGTACCATCCTCTGACTATAACCACTCCAGTATATGTGAATGTACGTGTACAATCCTCCTATGACTATAACCCCTCCAGTATATGTGAATGTATGTGTACAATCCTCCTCTGACTACAACCCCTCCAGTATATGTGAATGTACGTGTACTATCCTCTGACTATAACCCCTCCAGTATATGTGAATGTATGTGTACAATCCTCCTCTGACTACAACCCCTCCAGTATATGTGAATGTACGTGTACCATCCTCTGACTACAACCCCTCCAGTATATAGTATGTCATCCAATGTTAACTGAACAACTTTGTTGTTTACTTTGTTGTTTTATTTTAATAAGCAGAGGCATGGAAATTAAAGTTTCAAGTTCTAGTTTTGTTTTATTTGTCATATAAGGTACATGTACATTATAGTGAAATGTTTGGCTCTGTATGAGCCTCCTGAGATTGTGCTTCATGAAACAGCAAAAGACAAAACAATACAAAATATAAATGTACAAAATGCTAAAATGCTCAAATTAGATAGAAGAGGTATTAACAAATGTAATTTTTTTAATTAAAATACTATAGATGCAATGTCGAAGTGAGTGCAAATGTGTAAAAATAAAATATGGTATAATGAAATATCAATGCAATGTACAAGTGTGAAATTATCAGTGTAGTGAATGAGTGCATGTGTGCATGTGGCTGTTGTGTGCAATGCATGTAGAATGGATGAATTAATGCTACATTGAGACCACATTGAGCATCCTGATGGCCTGAGGATAGAAGCTCCTTTTGAGTCTCTCTGTGCTGGCCATGATACTCTGGTAGCACTTACCTGAGGAAGTAGAGGCGCTGCCGTGCCTTCTTGACTACACTGTCTATGTGTGTACCTATTCCATGTCAAGTCCTCTGATATGTGGACGCATTCATAGTTGATCCCAAAACATGGTGAAATTATAAATACAGACTCCTTTCCTTTGCCTGTGAGACAGTGTCTTTCCACACACAGCCCAATCCACATGTTTAACTGTGAGGGTGATGAAAGTAATTTGCCAAGATATACTGCCAGATATGTTGTTTTAGCCACTGTGCTCATACAGCTCTGCCAAGTTACAGTTGTTACGCACGAGGACACTGCAAGACACTGTGGTTGCAGACACACACAGATATGGACAGAGGTATATGTGTTCGATTTGCTCAGACAGCGTTTGTGATATAGGCTACAGTGAATTAATGAGTTTATTTATTTCTAACATAAATTAAAAACAAATTAAATAAACAAATAAAAAATGATAAAACAATAAAGTAATAAACAGATTAAAAAACAAACAAGCAAAACAGTAATGTTTGAAAAGGAGTAGGATGAAGTGTAAACTTATATGTATTCCTACCCCCTTCACACTCTATTATCCTATGCAACTCAAATTTGCTAATTTTCATACAACCCAAATTTCCACACCTGGACAGGGACGCTAGGGCTCAACATTTACATTTACATTTAGTCATTTAGCTGATGCTTTTATCCAAAGCAACTTACAAGTTCTGTACGACAAGTCATCAGGAAGGGCACAACTCTATCAGCTGAGTAACAATGTTCATCAAAGTGTTGAGTGCTACAGTGTAGGTTAGTTTATTAGGACAAGTGCATGACAGTAAGGTTAGTTAGGGGTAGATTTTTTTTTTGTTATTATTTTTTTAATTTCAGATGATAGTGGTTGAAGAAGTGCGTCTTTAGTCGACGGCGAAAGATTGGACGGGTTTCGGCTGTCCTAACTGGGTGGGTCAGTAGTTCATTCCACCATTGTGGGGCAAGGACTGAGAAAAGGCAGGTTCTCCTTGATCACCCTCCCGGAGCTCGGAAAAGAGTGGGTCTGAGACGGCCAGAAGATGCAGAGCGTAGGGGTCTTGAGGGTGTGTAGTTAGAGACCATTGACCAGAGGTAGGCGGGAGCCGTTCCCTTTGCCACACGGTATGCCAGGTCGAGGGCCTTGAAGCGGATACGTGCAGCAATGGGGAGCCAGTGCAGGTGCCTAAGAAGTGGGGTGACATGGGGCCGACTTCGGTAGGTTTGAGATCAGGCGGGCCGCTGCGTTCTGCATGAGTTGAAGAGGCTTGGTGGCAGACTCAAGCAGTCAACACAACGCCTCCTCATCCATATACCTCTGAGATATAATCCTTTTATATGTTTTTTTAAGTCATTTATATTTGTGCTTTGTTTTAATTCCACACTCAAAGCATTCCACAGATTCACTCCACAAACTGAAATACACATACTCTTAATTGTTGAATGAACAGCCTGTTTCTGGAAGTTAGACTCTCCTCTTAAATTGTAACCCCCCTCTCTATAACAGAAAAAAATTTGGATGTTACCCGGGAATCAATTGTTTCGTGCTCTAAACATGATTTGTGCAGTCTTAAAATCAGCCAGGTCCCTGAGTTTCATGGCATGTGATTTTAAACACAGTGTGTTTGTGTGTTATCCTACCGTATTGATAATCCTAATTGCTCTTTTTGGTAGTGTGCATAATGGTTTTACTTTTATAAGTGTTACCCCAAATCTCCACACAGTAGTTCAGATATGGTATAGTACTAGTGAGCAATATAGAATTTACAGTGATTTATGATTCAAGATGTGTTTGGCTTTCCCTAGTACTGCAGTGCTCCTTGCGGTTTCCAGCTGATTTTGTGGTTCAGTATCACACCTAGACATTTATTTTCATACACTCTTTCAATGTTAACATCATCTATAGTCATTTGTACTTGCATGTCTGTTTTACGATTTCCAAATAACATACGTTTGGTACAGTAGCTACATTCTTAGTTTTCATACAATGAACATTATCATCTTTTTGAAAGGAAAGAACAATGCATTCCATAGGAGCACATTATGTTTTATCATGCTGAGCTATTCCTGCACAATTCAAGATTTCCGTGATATAGATCCACATCCACAGTAGTTGAACACACACCCATGTGCTACAGGTAGGTCGCCACATAATGACATGACCTAATAATGGCCTATGGTAATTGTCTATTAATTAATTCAGTAATAGTGCAAGTGAAATTGTCTCGATCATGCTGCAGGATTAGAGGAGTGATTTGTCTTCAATAAAACATGTTTCAGAGATTCAGTTTACACATTAGAAACCCTATACAAATGAAGCACTACAGTATTTCCATGTTGAACCTTTATGAAAGGTGGGCTAGTTCCAGTCAAACCAAACCATTGGGAGGGTGAACATCTGTGCTCTGTAGCCTACTGCACACTGACGGAACACCAAACCAACTGTATGTGTGTTTCCAGTGATAGATTGTATGGTAACATTTTACAATAAGAGTACACTAATTAACATGAGTTATATTATCGTATAGCTTATGCTCTGCTCTATTGGAATATATCCCATATCCAGTCTATATACTGAATACATTTCTCCACATGTACCTATACACCCCCATCCGTCTGGCCACACCCCCATCCGCTCCTCTACATAAGTAGGGGTGTGGCCATACTAATAGCTCCTTCCTTATTTTCACCACAGCGATTGTCTGTATACACCACTTGAGTTTAGTGTAAAATAGTTGGAAAGGAACTATGTTGAAGAGAAGGAGCTGCATTGGCATTATATCTTTGTATTCTCTCTCACAATTTTTCGAGGAAATACAGCGATAATGTCTTCGCCACCGGAGTGTCTAGAAGATGATGATCATTCTGACCTCCATTGGAGCTTCGTAGTAGGGGCTTGCGTCGCTGAGCAATCTCCGCCTGCATTACCTCCGGCTCTGCAGTTGGATACGTTGCTTGAGAGGCGGTCGGCTGTGTGAGGGCTGACAGCCTCTCTGGGGCGGGTGATGTGTTTGCAGCGCGGGCGCCAGGTGTGTTGGTTGTGGGGGGAACAACTACACAGTTTACGAAGATCCTGCCCCAGGCTGGTATCCTTTTTTCGCTGCTCTAGCGGCGTGGAGAGGGTTCTGGTTTGATGCCCACGTTGACATTTATTAAGCTTCTCATCGAGAGCTTTGTTTACTGGGACCATGCTCCGAATCTGCAGTTCAATTCCCCGGGTCTCTGGACAAACGGATCCCCTCTGTCACCGTGCAGGCCCCGCTTTTCAAGATGAAAATCACCCGGCGCGAGGGAGGTGAGCTTGGTGTTTCATTATGAGAATATCCCCATGCTCAAGTCGGCTGCAGCCCGCGAGGGACTTGTTGCCGACACCGCTGTGTCTGGTAAACACTGTTCTGAAGACTGTGTTGCCTTCTTTTTTTCTTCTCTCTTCGGATGAGGAGAGGGACAGACAGCGTCTGTCTGAAGTGTTGGCCTATATTGTTTTCTCACGTTGTACAGTTTCAGTGGTAGCTGCTTAGCTTGCTTCCTAGCCGGGTTGAGCTACATGTTAGCCAGTTAGCTGTTTAGCTACAACGTTAGCTGCCATACGTTCGCTCGGCTGGGAACGTTAGCTTGATGCTATCAGTTAGCCTAGAGTTAGCTGTTAGCTTGTGCTACAACCGTTGAACATTAGCCGTGAGAATAGCAGGCCCTATAGCACTCTGACTACGACGTCATCTTTGGCAGAAGATGTAGTCGGGCCTGCACCATGACCGGCTGCTGGAGGGGGGCGTCTCGCCGGAGCAAGGCTCCGGCCATAGCTTCTTTTGCCCCGCCAGCGAGAGGCCTTTCGTCAACGTGGAGACCAGCCTGTGTTGCAGCCTTTCAGCCTGCGTTCGTTGGTGCAGGTAAGGTGTCCATTGGACATTACCCCACTCTTCCTCCCTTCCCCTCCCGAATGTTTTGTTAATAACGATGTTTTTTCCAAAACGTATGTTGCTTCACTACATTTGGAGATACGACATGTGCTGTGTGTGAATTGTCTTGGTTGCTTGTATAGCTTGGGTACCGCTGGCCAAAGCTTGTGCTTTTCTCTCTACCTAGAAACAGCATTGTTTTTTACGTGAGTAAAAATGAACTGGGTTTTTGTTGTATGATGAGAAGTTGTGTGTGTTCATGTAACGTTAGACACCGTGGCTGAGCCCACAACTGGCTGGGTTGCCCTACAATGCTGTGCATAGTGGCATGTGATCGAGGGATGAGTCCTTCTCTCAGCTTGTGATGTCACTATGTTTTTGGGGATACGGTGTAACCCCTCAGCTTCTGCTGGGGTTGTGCTCTTGCTTAGAGATCCAGATAGCAAAAGGTGTTAATTCAATGTTGATTTATGGTCAAAATGCTTGATTTTTGGTTAAGGTCGACGATTGATCACCCATTAACCAATGAACCTATTGACCAATGTTGAAAACATGTCATTGAATCAATATTGTTTTGTGGTTGCATTTTAATGATTGAAATGCCAATATCTAATAAATGTTGAATCAACGTATGCTGTTCAACGTATGCTGTTAGTCGTCATTAAGTTGGACCGATCCGAATGCCCCCCCCCAATTTAAACAGATATGGTACGTCCCAGACGCGTGAATATTAAAGGCAACCAACTTGTGTTCGGCTTTTCTCTGATTGGCCGCGCCCCCCCGCCCCCACGCGCAGGCAAGCGCAGCCGTCCCACGTCCCAAATGAAATCCAAAGAGCAAGCGCGGCAGCGCGGGCAACCAACTGCTGTAGTGTTGGGCTGCTGTTCCAACGCACTTGTGTTGGGCTGCGGTAGCAGTGGAGCGCTGCTGACTGATTATTATGTTTCGCGTTTTTAACAACCAACGGTAGATTCACTCGTCACTGTCAGTGTTGTGCTAGTTACTGAAAAATAGTAACTCAGTTACTTTACTAGTTACTTCATTTCAAAGTAACTTCGTTACTGTACTAGTTACTTACACCCAAAAGTAATGAGTTACTGTGAAAAGTAACTATTTAGTTATTTAAAAAAAAATAAAAAAAATAAATTGCTCAAGTCCCATGCCCCATATACTCAAAATCGGTTGATCAACTTGACAGTTTCCATTCACATCACTGAACTCTGCTAAGCAATGTGGTCTAGAGCGTTTCATTATATATTCCCTCCCCGCTGTATGTATATTTCTCTCCCACCCACCCACCCCCTCCTAATGTACAGTCCCCTCCCCATCATATGTATATACTCTGTCAGGATCTAGGGGTAACAGTACTGTATATTTGAATACCGCTTATGTCACAAATGTATCAGTACTAAATACCTATATGTCCCTATGCCATAAATGTCATGTATGTTGTGTATGTCATAAATGTCTATATGAATTGAAAATGGGGGACCCTGATGGAAACAAGACAAACGTCTTTCTCAGGTCTGCATCCCCTTAACAATTGTATGTATTGAGCCGTACTGTATTGTACCCATTCTGCAATCTGTTAAATAAAGTTTTCATTCATTCATTCATTCATTCATCCATTCATTAATTCATTCATAACCATCTTGCAGCGTTGTTATCAAAGCATTGCAACGTTAGAATAGTTAGGATATCAATTGTGCATGAAAGGACTATATTTATATTGTTTGATTAGTATTATGAGATTCCCTGGCAGATTTCGTACAGTCCAAATCCGTTGATCTTGAGTTTCAGTGAACACATTGCACTCACCGTCACCAGTCTGCGGTGGTCGAGATGTAACGTTAGTCCAGTTGACTCCAGCAGCCCTTCAAACATGTTCTTTATCTCGTTTCCATGTTGTATATTAATTATCTCTAAAGTAGTTGCTAAATGGTTTGTTAGTTCGTTATTATTACTGCGTTCTTATTATGTAGATTCATAGCGAGCGTCCTCTTGTTGTTTACTGTAGAGAGCGCCTATTTCTTTCAGAACGTCAGTGGCCAATCAGAAGTGCGAAAACAGAATGAGGCTACGGAAAGAAATAATAATAATAATAATACTTCGTTTTATATAGCGCCTTTCAGTCTACAGTAAACAAAACAAACGCAGGCGAAATAAGGACGCTCGCTATGAATCTACATAAAAACAACGCAGTAACGAACTAACAAACCATTCAGTAACGTAAGTAGCGTTACTGAATTTCAAAAGTAATGCGTTAGAGTACTAGTTGCGGCAAAAAGTAACTTCGTTTCTGTAACGCGTTACTTTGTAACGCGTTAGTCCCAACACTGGTCACTGTACATGTATAAACAAAGCCCATACAGTTATGAAATAATAAACACTGTTGTGTTGGGCTGCGGTAGCAGTGGAGCGCTGCTGACTGATTATTATGTTTCGCGTTTTTAACAACCAACGGTAGATTCACTCGTCACTGTACATGTATAAACAAAGCCCATACAGTTATGAAATAATAAACACTGTTGTGTTGGGCTGCGGTAGCAGTGGAGCGCTGCTGACTGATTATTATGTTTCGCGTTTTTAACAACCAACGGTAGATTCACTCGTCACTGTACATGTATAAACAAAGCCCATACAGTTATGAAATAATAAACACTGTTGTGTTGGGCTGCGGTAGCAGTGGAGCGCTGCTGACTGATTATTATGTTTCGTGTTTTTAACAACCAACGGTAGATTCACTCGTCACTGTACATGTATAAACAAAGCCCATACAGTTATGAAATAATAAACACTGTTAGGACTCGCAATAATAAACACTGTTACGACTATCTGACTCTTAATAATAAACACTAGTGTTAGGACTATCTGACTCTTACTAATAAACACTGTGTTAGGACTATAAACACTGTTAGGACTATCTGACTCTTAATAATAAACACTGTTACAGTGTTAGGACTATCTCGAGTCACGCGTCACTACTGTAACTAGAAACTCTGGGTGTCACTGTACATCAGTAACGTTATTTCGCGTTTTTAACGTCAGCGGGGCGATGCGGTGGTTTGTCGCCGGCTTCCGTGCACCGCCGCCGGCTCTACTCGGTCCAGCTCCAGCAGCAGCGGCCGTTCCTCCGTTGTAGAACGAAGCCCTTCAATGACAGAGCTCTCATATTTTGCGAATGCATAAACTATGTCTTAAATTATGGCTATGTGTCTAATATGGCTGTCGCTTATCAATGACTTCGCGACAGCCATATTAGACACATAGCCATAATTTAAGATATAGTTTATGCATTCGCAAATATGAGAGCTCTGTCATTGAAGTGGGTGGTGGCAGTGTAACAACGTTCACCCTGATGTAAAGTAGCGATTTTTATTGTTTTGTCATGACAACCCAATTACATAATCCAACATATGTGTAAAGAAACAACATATTCCAGTTAACGGTATATTTTTTAATGATTCATTACGGTATAAATTTAAACTATATCTTAAATTATGGCTATGTGTCTAATATGGCTGTCTCAAACACAAGCACCTGGGGGAGCCTCATGCGCATGCGCAGCCACTCTGCCGCGACTGCCGCGTCGCTCTTGTCTCTCTTGTCTCTCTTGCCGCAAGGCCGCGTGCTAGTGGATTGATTGATTGGCCGTGTGGCCAATCAGAGAAACGCTGAACGAAAAGCTGAACACAAGTTGGTTGCCTTTAATATTCACGCGTCCCAGACACATACTATAGCTTCCTCTATTATATGCAGCGCTCGCTCTCATTGTGAACTGGCAACAGAACAGCAACGTCGACATCCCCCGGATTTGATTCTACTGAGTGCTTTACAGTAAGTTTTGGCTATATTACTTTTATCTTAACTGTGTTCAGTGAAAAATAACGTTATTGTGAGTGTGACCGGTGTACTCTTGATGGCGTTGTGCATGTTCATGCTGCAGTTTGGTAGGTAAATATATATATACGTCAACTAAGATAAATATTCATGAATATTCGTTAGCGTGTACTTAATATAACTCTGGAGAGTGTGCAAGTGGAATCGTACGGTTGTTTAAGACCAGTTATTTATTATTTCGATGTAATTATTCTAGCGCCAAACGAACAGAAATTTCCGTGCTCCAATTGCGTGCGTTGGTACTGAATGACGTTGTGCGACTCAGCCAATCAAAAGCATGCTTATTGGGTGAACAGGAAGTAGTCAAGGAAGCACGCGCTAGCTGGCCTAGTAAACACGTGGATCCGTAAATGCAACGTTGCCTACCAGACAACGGGACCGCGTGTTTCTTTTTGTATTGCTCCTGGCTGTTCAAACTAATTTTACAGTTCTGCTAGCTACATGCAGTATTTAGCGAGCTGGGTTAGCCGGTTAGTTGGCTTTGAATCCCGGCTGCGGCTAGGTAGCCAGCTAGCTAAATGCCCCGCGACGGTGATGTCACCAAACAAAATGGCGGCGCCCATGTTGATAAAGCGCTTCACATAACAAATCGTTTTTTCTTAGAAACTGCTTATTTTTATAACGTGATTTTTTTCTGTGGCTTATCTAAATACTAATTTGATGCTATGACTATGTTTATATCGCTATATGCTTCATCTCCCCTTTAAGCTTAGGCACTCTTTCGAAGTTGGTTAAGGTTAGAGTTTGTCTTAGAGCATGGCGATAGAACGCCAGGTAGTTTGCAGGCTGTTTGGCGTGCCACTGGTCCTGCTAATGTTGAATGAATGAATGAAAACTTTATTTAACAGATTGCAGAAGGGGTACAATACAATATGGCTCAATACACACAATTGTTAAGGGGATGCAGACCAGAGAAAGACGTTTTTGTCTCGTTTACATCAGGGTCCCCCATTTTCAATTCATAGTGACATTTATGACATACGCAACATACATAATATATCATGACATTTCTGACATACATGACATACAGGTATACAGTACTGTTACATTTGTGACATACAAGATGTGCAAATATACAGTACTGTTAGAAAGAGATCCTAACAGAAAATATATACATACTAGGGGAGGAAAATGTACATTAGGAGGGGGTGGGTGGTGAGTGGGAGGGGGGGTTTGGACATTTACGGGGGCCATACAGATATATATCATGACATTTATGACAATACATGACATACAGGTATACAGTACTGTTACATTTGTGACATACAAGATATGCAAATATACAGTAATTTAAACAGAGATCCTAGCAGATAATATATACATACGAGGGGGAGGAAACTGTACATTATGAGGGGTTTGGTGGGTGGGAGGGTGGGTTTGGACATTTAAGGGCGCCAGTTTCGAATTGCAGCCTCCCGTAGGTGCTCTTTGAGAGCGGTTTTGAAGGTGGTAGGGATTCAAATTTTTTACGGCTGTGGGTAGGGAGTTCCACATTGTTGTGGCATAATTGTGAAACGTGTTTAGTCCCTTGTTTGTGCCGAATCTGGGTTGAACATGATTTGTGGAACTCCCTCTGGTGTGTGGTTGTGGTATTCACTGACCTTTGGGAAGTATTTCGACATGTACATGGGTACCTTAGTGTTGTAGTGTATCTTGTAGACCAGGCCCATTGCAAGTTGCTGTACTCTGTTGTCTACCGTCTCTAAGCCATCCTAGGTTGTCAAAATGGGCAGGGGTGAGGTGGGTTTAGTTTGTTTTGTGATGTTTGTAATCTTGTTTTTAGTGCCTTTGAGGTGCTTTGGTACCATGAGGTGCACGCATAGTCATAGTACCCTTGAATGAATGCTCCTGTTAAAGTCTTCAGGGTATTCTTGTTTACCAGAGAGGAGATCCGGTACAAGAATCTTGTTCGTTGGTTGACTTTTTTGATTACATTGCATGCCATTTTGTCACAGGAAAGATTTGCCTCTAGGATGCAACCCAGGTATGTAATTTCATCTTTCCTTGTGACAATATTGTCACCCACTGTAACAGAGAAGCCGTTGGTTTTGCTGAGTTTGTTATTTGATCCGAAGAGAATGGACTCTGTTTTACCCAGGTGTAATGATAGTTTGTTATCAGCGAGCCAGGTGCAGATTCTGCCGAGTTCTGAGCTGAGAGTTTTTTCAACCTGTAACTTGTTCTTGTCAGAGACCAGTAGGGCTGAGTCATCCGCGAACAGAAACAAGTTGCAGTCACAAGCTGATGACATGTCATTTGCATAAATTAGGAACAGTAACGGTGCTAGTATGCTTCCTTGTGGAACACCACAGCTGGTGGTGTGAACCAGCCGTAATGGTTGTTTGTGTGCATACAGGCTTTGGAAACAAATCCTCTGAGGAGGATAATAAATGATATAATGGAGATGCTGGCTCACTGCCAAAATGCTTTATATTACTGTATGAATTAAATGTATTTCTTATTCCTGTATCTAGGTCGAGTATCACAGTTATTAGTAAATGAGTCACTGTATCCAGACAAATTTATCTACAGTAGTTCTACTAAACAATAAAGTTGACTAACTCCAATGAAATGGTTATAAAGGTCACAAAGGTCTGAGATCAGATTATAGATTATAAAGAAGATGGTTACCCCCCCCCCCCCCATTTTTGTTTTAGTGTTTGAGGACTGCATACTTTTTTTGGAAAGCATAAATTTATACTTTATACTTATAGCACATGCATAAGCATGGTCTCTTTTGAAAGGTGACATTCCGAAGTTATTAAAACAAAAAAGGATAATCGCTTTTAGTGCTAATGAAATAGAGTAACAGGTTTGAACTTGAGTTGAACTTGAACTTGTGTACTCACATTTCTCTTTAGTGGTTGCCAGATTCCTGTTTTTAAGTTCCAGCATAGAAGTATGAGCTGGAAACATGGCGGTTCCATAGCCTGAAGTCTTATGTAGTAGGCCTACAGGTCAACATTTTATAAAAATCCGTAAAGAAAATTAGTGCTTGAGAAAGGTTTTAGTAAACCGTGTATTAAAAAAAATAATTCCGTGCGTTCTGAAGCTTCAGTCACAACAAATGTTCGCTCGTCAACTTTCACCTACTTCCCCCACTCACACGCTTGTTGGCTACAATGCTGACCAATATTTTTCACCATCAGCGGCGATTGGTCAGTTCTAGAGCGTATACAGTCAGACGTTATAGAGTTTGGGGTTTTGCTCTCCTCAGGGAGCAAAGCCCTAGCGTTACCTGGTGGTAATTGACCTGTCTATCTGCCCTGATTGCATTCATTGGCACCTGGTGTGTCTAGTTAGGACGGCTTTATATGCACTTCCGTGTCACTACTGACACCGTGAGTCGATCGCCAGACTATACCTATGTGAGTAGCACTTATCGCTCCTGCCATGGAGGATAAGTTTGTTCGCCGATTATATTGATTGCTGTGTCGTTGCTTTATCGTTTATATAATGTTATTGTGTGCTTATGTAGCACCGTCGCCCGACGCGTTTCTTTTATGATGTTTTGGAGACAGCGTTTTCTCCCCTTTGCTTTCCCCATTTGTTATACAGATCAGTTTAAATGTGTTATGCTATAGCGTGTTTTTGGAGACTTGAATTCTCCCCTTTTGTTTGTACGCCGTTGTCGGTGTGTACGCCTTGCACATTTAACAATAAAGAAGTAAGTTAACCCTTTGTTTGAGAATCAACACCTGCCTCTCGTCTATCCGTTCTGCACTGCACCTGGGTCCAACACACCTACCAAACCGTAACAGACGTGGTCTTTTGACGTGCAGCCTGTAAAAAGATGCTCACCTGACATATCATCATGTAACTCGAGAACCGAGGCACGCAATTGGTCGAGTGAGGTGGCGTTCGAAAGGTGGCAAATTCAACTTTCGAATGGTGTATTACATGATCGGCGAAAAAAGTGCAGACCCGAGCCGGTAGATGCTCTCAAAGTGCCGTGAGTGCTCGCAAAGTGCATGCCGGCCCGTATACGACCCCCTGCACGTTAAGAGGATTATCTTATCTTATCTTAATGTGTGAACTCTGATGATGAAAGTTAAGGCTACAAGTTAAGTAATAATTCCTTGTTTCACTTAGGCGTTCCTTTAGAAGTTCACCAAACTTGGCTGGGCTGTGGTTGAGCCAAAACTGGCTTATCAATGATGATCCAAACACAATACAAAACAAGCCTTACAATATGTTTTAGGGGTTTAGGTTTGAAGTATTTATTTATGCATGCGTGCATGTATTTATTTATATTCAAATCCCACACTGTATTCTAATTATTTGAAGCTAAATACACCCGGCATAATCATATCCTGATATCTGATATCAAATTTGTTATGAAGAAAACAAATAAAATATCATTTAATGAGCAAAACTTTCCTAGCAATGGAATTCTTTGCTAAATTAGTTCTAGTGCAAAAATGGCAAATCATCAGGAATATGTCTGACTGTACATATTTTAACCTCTCTATCTCTTGCCCAATGCTTACTTTTATTTAATTTTAGTTGTACTTGGGTGCCATTAATCCATCAAACCATCTCTCCTTCTATTGGCAGACATTCTAGGGTCCTAGCCATCTTAGGCAGACAGCCAACCCGATTGGCTTAACCACAATTCCCCCAGAAACCCCAAGGTCAGACACACAGCTGTGGCATTTGCCTTCCATTTTATCCAAACTCCTCCTTGTGCACATGCACTCACACTGAAGCTAATGACCAGACCAGAGGCGGAATGAATGGAGGAAGATGACGGGAGGGAAGGATGGAGAGATGGGAGGACAGAGTAGGGAGGAAGAGCTGACTGAAACCCAGATAACTGGACAGTGAGCTGTGATTTACTCACCCACACCCCCGTATGCTGCCCACCCCCACCCTACAGCAGGCCTTTGGACTGTAAACAGACCCTCCGTTGATATCAAGAGGTCAGCGGCAGCATCCTTGCTGAGTTATGTCTGTCCTTTCCTGGGGTGCCAGAGTGGCGATGAGAGGGGGATTGAGGCTTGAGGATTGTAAACTAGACACCGTAGATGTAGAACAACTGTTGGAGAGTTCAAGCGAATGGGCCAGCCTAGAGGGTTGCCCAAGGACCAGACAGTGGAGAGTTCAAGCCACTGGGCCAGCTTAAAGGACTGCCCAGGGACCAGACAGTGAGACACCACGCTTCCAGCCTAGAGGGCTGCCCAGGGACCAGACAGTGAGACACCACGCTTCCAGCCTAGAGGGCTGCCCAGGGACCAGACAGTGACCCAGCACGCTTCCAGCCTAGAGGGTTGCCCAGGGACCAGACAGTGACCCAGCACGCTTCCAGCCTAGAGGGTTGCCCAGGGACCAGACAGTGAGCCAGCATGCTATCAGTCAAGAGGACTGAACACTTAAATTGTTAGAAAGGTTTGTTTTGTTAGTGCATCATGCTCAGTCAGGCAATTACTTTCCAACACTGGCCACCATTGAGCGTTTGCGCCATTGTGAAAAGTTATGATTAATCGGTTTTCAGACTTCCCCTATGGTATTTCCCCAGTCAGATGCAGGATATTTCCTAATTTCCCTACTTGGACATTTAATATTACACATATAAATCTCCAAGTGACCTAAAACTAAGAGGTAACTACTTCTAATTCTCCTTGATAGTCTTCGGTGTGATTTATATCCCTGTGTTTTGTCTTACAGTTATAGTTTATAAACAAACACAGTCTAATCCCTGTTTATTCTGATGTTTTCTGCCAAAAGAGGCGTGGCACGATCAAAATAGAGGCGTGGCGATCAACATTCAGTGCGGATGATGTACTGCTGGTCTGATGTATGCCACCCCCCTCAAAGAGACAGGGGCAGTGGGGTAGCAAGGGAGGGAGGGAGAGAAAGCGAGAGAGAGACAGAGGGGGGACTAATGCATCAGTGACAGAAATGATGAAAGTAGGGGAGGGGAAGAGAGAGAGAGAGAGAGAGAGATAGAGAGAGAGAGAGAGAGAGAGAGAGAGAGAGAGAGAGAGAGAGAGAGAGAGAGAGAGAGAGAGAGACTGTGGGGAGGTTGTGGGTAATGTGGAAAGAAGAGCGCTGATAGAGGGAGATACTGTATGTTGCAATGTCCCAGTGCGGACCAAGCTGTAGTAAGGCATGCAGGGGTGTAGCTCCAGATTCTTGGCCCCATGAACGAATGTATTTGTAGGCCCCCAGTGAATGCGAGCGCGCATTGGCCATTTTTTTATTGATTAAAACGCATAATATGGTTTTTACCTATACATTCGGATCAGCAGTTCAGCACCTGCACTGTTGGTGGGTGAGCCTAGTAAAGGATGTCGCATTGCGTTCATCTTCAATGCAATGCAATAGTCTACCAAAGCCCCCCCTCTCTCTCTATATATCTCACACACACACACACACACACACACACACACACACACACACACACACACACACACACACACACACACACACACACACACACACACACACACACACACACACACACACACACACACTTAACAAACATAGTATCAATGAGAGCATCAATAATACACCTGAGTGATGTCTAGTAAAAAAAAAAAAAAAAAAAAAAAAAAAAGATTTGGGCCCCCTTCCAGTGCTGGGCCCTTGGAATCATCCTAAGCTACCCCCCCCCCCCCCCCAGCTACGCCCCTGAAGGCATGCATAGGCTTATTCAGCTCCCAAATGGAGTCTCGTACTGGGTTCATAAAAGAGGTTATTGAGAGTAGTATGGGATATACCAGGTTATACCAAGAGCTTGGTATAGAGCAGGGGACATTCCTAATTCCCAAGGAGCAAGAGTCTTGTAGCTTTAAGCCAGTTTCAGGTTATATCCCTCCTGAATGTAGAAGGTAAGATTGTCTGTAGTATAGTGGCACAGAGGCTACAGTAGCAAACTATTTAGAAAGGAATATTTTAATAGATACCACAGTGTAGAAAGCAGGAATCCCAGGGTTTGCAGGGTGCTCATGTAGCACTTGTGTCACTAACAGTAACAGCTCGATGCCACAGACCAGTTGGCTTGAGGGAGGAGTAATATACACAGTAAAAGGAGTAGTAGACCAGAGACAAGGTTATAACAGTGACTGGTAATTTATTCAAGGTTAACAGCAGCGCTAGTAAGACAATGACGACAACATGCAACGATTATGTGAGGTAAAGTGAAGTATCCCTTTTAGGTCCTTTCATTAACCACTCCTTCTTTCAAGAAGGTTAGTTCGATATCAAGTTCTAGGTTGATTGAATCAACACATTTGGTTCAGACGTCTCTGAGAATAATCATTAGTTAAAAGCTAGATTTAAGGTTGGACATTAGATGTATCCTTTTCGTGAGTTAACTCATTATCTTTCTTCTGCAGGTGCAGATCAGTAAACTTTATATTAGTTTATCATTTTCAGTAAACTTTATATTAGTTTATAATTTTCAGTCAACTTTATATTAGTTTATCGTTTTCAGTTAGTAGGTAAGTATTTAAACATGTTAATTTAAACCTGTAAGTGTGCAGGGAATGCAAGTACCCTTTTAGGTGAAATGACCCTTTAAACTCTTCCTTTGTGGGTGTAATACCAGTACCAATAGAAATATTTCAATGTACAGGGATGTAAGTACCTTATCAGGTGAAATTACCCTTTAAACTCTCCTTTGCAGGTGTAATACCAAGCAAAGTACCAATAGAAATCTTTCAATATACAGGGATGCAAGTACCTTATTAGGTGAAATGACCCTTCAAACTCTCCTTGTTTATAGGAGAAACTTCAGTGAGATTCAAGTATCTTATTGGGTGGGTTGACGCTTTAACTCTCCTTCCCTACAGGAGAAACATCAGAGAGATTCAATCTGGGCTATATCTGAGGTTCTTGGGTGTGGCTCGCCATCTTGTGTCGGTCCGACACACTGTCTCCTCCCGTGTGCGCACGCGTGATGAGCGGCGGTCGGTCGTCGAACTCCTGGGAACTCTTCCCGGGGGTAGAAAACGGGGGGTAGAAAACCTGGCCTGCATAACAGGCCATGCAGAAAATAAAAGCTATTTATCATCTTTCATTGCTTTAGAAATAAATAATCAATTAGGCTACTTTTGACTATGCTAAAGTAGGCTATAGTGCCATAGCACATGGAAACATTCCACACATTCTATAGTAAACTCTCAAAAGCAACCGAAATATATATATAGACCATGTTCCTATCATACAGCATATCAATACAATTATAAACACTTCTGAAATGGTTTCTCGTTTTCATTTAACCAAAATGAGCTTAGAGCTTTGCTAGCATGGCTCGCGGTGAAGCTATTATTATCTAGCAACACTGCTTGCTAACGTGGCTCATACCGGGTGGGTAACGTTATTAGTTGGTTAGAATTGAGCTAGCGATATTACACATTCGACAATGAAACAGCACAATATTGATGAAACTCACCAAAACCGTCTTGGGGAGTGGTGTGTCCTTAACAGCAACACCAACTTCGGTTTTGTAAATGGGGGGAATCTTTTATGACTTGTTTGATAATTATTATCATGGTACTAGTTATACCGGTTCTATCAGCATCTCCGTCAATCTCTGTCAATATATTTGTATCTGCTTCCGTTCTGAGAGGTACGGCGCGAAAAGCTGTTTACCTACTTCCGTTCTGAGACGATTTAAAGGAGCAGTGAGGCAATTCAAACGTTGTTAACCTCACATGAATATACATATAACCAAATAGCCAGGGCCGCCTCAGGGGGTGTGCGAGCAGTGCGGTCGCACAGGGCCTCGCGGGAAGGGGGGCCTCGCAAAAAAAAAATTTGTATTAATTTTTTTTATTGTTTTTTTTTATTTTTTTTTTATTTTTTTTCGAGGCCCCCCTTCCCGCGAGGCCCTTTTTCATCACAGACCTAAAATCTAGTTTTGCTTATATGCTTATATATTTCACATTAGACACGTTTGTAGAATGTGTCTGACTTGTTCCTGGGTCTGCAGTCCTGCAGCTGCAGACATACTCACTATTGGAGCTCAGCCTCTGGGGTTCTGCAGCAGCATTGGTTTCAACGAAGGGAGTGGTTTTACTTACATCATGTGTAGACAGTGTAGTACGCCGGCAGCGTGAGTCGGCTGCGTTTGACATTTTCGCGCGTGCAGCTTTTGACTATGCTTAGTTATGCCCAATAGCCAAGACGAAGAAAGAGGTCGGTCATTATCAGTCGGTCGGTCACCAAGGAACGTTGACGAAAGGCCTCTCGCTAGCGGGACAAATGGCCGGAGCCTTTCATGGTATAGCCATGTCGGCTAGTAGCTAGCTTAGCTAAATGCTAACTAGCGTTAGCTAACCTATTCAGAGGAGCGAGGCGAGGCGAGTGGATGTCTTTTCAAAAGAAGGAGAAGAGAACTTGTGAGCAGATAAATCTGTTAGGCAGCAATACGCCGAAATTACACCGTGGGGCCAAGAAAGTCTCCTTCCACGTTGATACTGCGTTATGGTGAGTCAACTTATGATTATATACCCGCCGTGGACCTGAGTCACCTGACCCTATCTCTCTTTCTCTCTCTGGAGCCAAACTGGTCGACTAGCTAATACTACTAGTAGCTAACTGTGTGAGCTAACTGTTAGCCAGTTAGCTGTTTAGCGTCAGCTGGGAACGTTCGTTTGATGCTATCAGTTAGCCTTGAGAATAGCAGGCCCTTTGACAGAAGATGTAGTCGGGCCTGCACCATGACAAGGCTCTGGCCATAGCTTCTTTTTGTCCCGCCAGCGAGAGGCCTTTCGTCAACGTGGAGACCTGTGTTGCGGCCTTTCGCCCTGCGTTCATCGTGCAGGTAACTTGGATTAATGAAAATGTCATGACATTACCCCACTCTTCCTTCCTTCCCCTCCCGAATGTTTTGTTAATAACGATGTTTTTTTCCAGGCAAAACATATGCTACTTCACAACATTTGGAGATACGACATGTGCTGTGTGTGAATGGTCGTTTGTGTAGCTTGGGTAGCGTTGGGCCATTGGCCAAAGCTGTGTGTGGCCTGGTGTCACAGTACCTGGCTAGCCTATTTAGCTGATGTCGGCCATTGGCTCCTTGCTGCTTTGGTTTCTCTGGTATACCCTCTTCTTGTTGGATTTAAGTGTTGATCTTTGTCCTTTTGAATCTGTCATACATGCTCTAGTCTCTCTCTAACACACACACACATGACAAACACACATGTTCTCTCTCTCTCTCTCTCTCTCTCTCTCTCTCTCTTTCTAACACACACAGTCTGCCTATGGCGGCCTTTCTCGATGGCTAGGCTGTGCTCAAGGATCTTCAGTCACAGTGCTCAGGTATTCTGCCACTGTGTACTCTCTGTTTAGGGCCAAATAGCATTTCAATTTCTTTCCAATGTGTCTCTCTCTCTCTCTCTCTCTCTCTCTCTCTCTCTCTCTCTCTCTCTCTCTCTCTCTCTCTCTTGGATTTAAGTGTTGATCTTTGTCCTTTTGAATCTGTCATACATGCTCTAGTCTCTCTCTAACACACACACACATGACAAACACACATGTTCTCTCTCTCTCTCTCTCTCTCTCTCTCTCTCTCTCTTTCTAACACACACAGTCTGCCTATGGCGGCCTTTCTCGATGGCTAGGCTGTGCTCAAGGATCTTCAGTCACAGTGCTCAGGTATTCTGCCACTGTGTACTCTCTGTTTAGGGCCAAATAGCATTTCAATTTCTTTCCAATGTGTCTTTCTCTCTCTCTCTCTCTGTACACTGTATATTGACTGTAGAACGGGAGCTCTCTCTCGCTCTCTCTTTTGCTATATGTTGACTGTATCATGCCCCGCCTCGGGCAGCGCTATTATTTAAGAATATGTTGACTGTATAAAAAATATATATAATTTTTTTTTTTTTTTTTTACCTTTGGGGGGGGGGGGGGGGGGGGGCTCGCGTTAAATCTCGCACAGGGCCTCGCATTTCTCCCAGGCGGCCCTGCAAATAGCATTAACTGTTTATGTTCATATACAATAGCATTAACTATTTATGTTCATAACTGTTAGTTATTAATCTGAAACCTGGGTTACACTCACACAGCATGGTATGCGTACCAGATTCAGGCAGCCAACATAGGGAAAAGATTTACATAGTATGTTTAGACCTGGCAAATGTTTTTGGTTCGATACCACATACACAAAACGAGCCTTATTTGCTTAGGGCTTTTGATTTCTTTAGAAAGCATACTTCCAAGATAATAGAATGTACTATAGATTTGACAACAGCATGGCAGAGACTAGAGAGAGTCATTGTGTAGGGTGTACTATTTTCCCACTAGCATTCAAAAGGGCGATGGAAGTAAGTAATTATTAGAGCATCGAGCATGTGAGCGGAGCGGGTGGATTTTGAAGTGAGCGCGGAGTGGGCTTTAAAATGGGTCAGTGTGACTCCGGAGCGAGAGCTCTCCTCCGCTCCGAGCCGCTCCCAGCCGCTCAGTGCACACGATCACACAGTGGTTTAAACTGATGTAATATACATGTAGTACAATGCCAAAGCAATAGGTGGCGATGTAGTTCAAACATGAAGGCCATTTTCAACCAATCAGAAGGGTGAACGCGTCACTACACATCCTGCTAAGTCAAAACAGAAATCCGCCATCTTTAAATCACCTCGGGTGAACTATTTAGCAACATTTATTTTCTGCAAGAAACAAACAAAGTGCAATAAAAAAAAAGGATACATTCACTGTGTTCTGCCTCATTTATTGATGAAACGAAACCAACATCAACACAATGTACCACCAAGAGCGGAGAGTTTAGTCTCACAAAAAGAGCGCCGATGTTGTTAGCTTACATGCTAACGTGAATGGGATCTACCAGTATAAACGTTAGCATTGCGGCTAGGCTAGTGTACATTAGCATAGTAAAGCTAGTAGAATGGATGAAAACGTTATTTAACAGATTGCAGAATGGGTACAATACAATACGGCTCAATACAAACAATTGTTAAGGGGCCCAGGGGTGCAGACTGTTGTAGTTTAATAAAGATAAAGATAAAGATAAATCAAGCTAATTTACATCATGCTCCAAAAAAAAAAAAATTCTGCTGAGCAGGCTGGAGAGCGGAGCGCTTGATGCACAAATGAAGGTGAGCGCTGAGCGAGCGTAGATCGGCTTGGTGGGGGGGGGGGGGGGCAACATGAGCGAATGAGAGCGGAACTAAGCCGTCCAGAGCGAAGAGCTGATTTCTCGGCCGCTCCGCGCCACTCACATGCTCTACTGGTACCTACTGTAGGTGGAGAGAGACGGCAGGGCATCTGTGCCTCCCAGCAATTAGGGCTTATATGGATGACATTCCATTGGTAACCATCACAGTGCCTTGTACAAAAAGGTTACTAGAGAAGTTAATGAATTAGTTAATGATAATCTCAAATGGACTAGGATGAAGATTGAGCCTAGTAAATCGAAAAGCATTTAATTGACCAGAGGGAGGGTAATATAGAGAAAGCTTTACATAGATGAGGAAGAAAGTCCACCTGTAATGGACAAGCCAGTGAAAAGTTTGGGTAGGTGGTATGAAAGGAAGTTGAATGACAATGATCAGCTCGAACAATTCAGGAAAGACATTGTTGGAGGGGATAGGAAGGATAGAGAAATCGGCTTCCAGGCAAGTTGAAGTTGTGGAGTTTGCAGTTTGGTTTATTACATACGTTGATGATCAGTATATGAGACAGTGGCGGCTCGCCACTAGGGGCGCTCGGGCGCCGCCCCCCCCCCTGGTTAAATGAGAGAAGAACAAGAAAAATTATTTTTTTGTTTTTTGTTTTATAGCCCTATAAATAATATAAACATGTTTAAAATGAATAATATTTACTCATTTTAAGTATGTTTGTGTTTCCAATGCACAATATAACGTTAATATATCAAATAAAAAATACTCGTTTTCCTGAACAGGAAGTGACTCACTCATGCCGCATTTCTCCTGCCGCATTTCTCCTAGCCGTATTTCTCGGCCCGGGCTAGACGCACTAGCGCTCTGAGTGCGCGTCACTGTTTCATCGCTGTATCCGTCGCAGCCAATCAGTGCGTAACGCGCTGTGCGTTGAAATATGATGTTTATGATGGAAGCCGGGCGTGATTTGAAGCGGTCTAAGCAGCAGCGTCTATAATTTTTTTCCGTAGCAGCATTTTTTTCCGTAGCCGCATTTCGCGGAGACGCTCTCTCTGATTGGCCAACGCCAGTTTCTAGGTTCTAGGTTGGTTCCTAGGTTGGTAGACTGTGTTGTTGTGATGCAGCTATTTGTCTTATAGCGTGAAGGCAAGTTCTTTCGACGGTTAAGCTTAGGCACTCTTTCAAAGTTGGTTAAGGTTTGTCTTAGAGCAGGGCGATAGAACGCCAGGTAGTTTGCAGGCTGTTTGACGAGGAAATGGGCAAAGACACAGCTCTTCACAGTACTTGTTGGTTAACAACAAGCTATATGGATGCAGTGTGGACAACTGGACATGCATGGACAATGGACATCAACACAGTCTGGACAGTGGAGTGGATATACTTTATCAAGCCCTTCTGCCTGCTGTACCACTGTGCGTTTCAACTTAACAAGGTATAGTTGCGATCTCTCTCTCTCTCTTTCTCTCGCTCTCTCTCTCGCTCTCTCTCTCTCTCTCTCTCTCTCTCTCTCTCTAATTTCGCCGCGGGTGGGGCATAACCACTCAGACAATGAATGGTAACTTGTTTAAAATGACAAGATATACATATGTGTTTATTATTGAATGGATCTGAGAGAGAGAGAGAGAGAGAGAGAGAGAGAGAGAGAGAGAGAGAGAGAGCTGTGCGTGTTTGTGTTGGGCTATTGGAAATGTGGTTGCATTTGACTGACTGTGATCATATATTGATCGATGGCAATGGTGATAATATTCGCCAATGCGTGCTTTGTACATGTTTGCAAAATGTTTGGTATAGCGCCCCTAGTGGAGAAGAATTCACCAGCCGCCACTGATATGAGATGCCAATATCAAATGTGGAAAGGTTTGAGAGATTGGTTAATTTGTATATTAGGAAATGGCTAGATAGATCGACATCTTAAGTAGTGTGGCATTGTATAGTAAAGGTACTGTATTCTCGAGCTACCAGTAACTAGTCTAACAGAGGAGTTTAAAGTGTGCAAAAGTTAGAGCAGAGTTGTTGCTATCATAATCAGGGAGTAAAGATATAGTGGTTAGTAACTTAGGGCGCCTTAGGGCTCAGCTCAGGAAAACCAGCGTAGAGCAAAGCAGTTATATATCATATAGCTTACGCTCTGCGCTCTAGTGGAACATATCCCATATCCAGTCTAATACTGAATAACGGCTACACAGCTTACGAAGGCCGGCTCCAGGCTGGTATCCTTTTTCGCTGCCACTTAGTGGCGTGGAGGGGGTTCTGGTTTGATGCCCATGTTAACATTAGCTCCTCCTCGAGTAAGAGCTTTGTTTTCCTGGGACCGTCATTCCGAATATGCGGTTCAATTCCCCGGGTCTCTGGACAAACGGATACCCACTGTCGCCATGCTGGCCCCGATTTTCAAAATGAAAAGCACCCGGTGCGAGGGAGGTGAGCTTGGTGTTTCATTATGATAATATCTCCATGCTCAAGTCGGCTATAGTCCGCCAGGGACTTGTTGCCGGCACCGCTGTGTCTGGTAAACACCGCTCTGAAGAGGGACGTGTGTTCCCTTCTTTTCTTCGGATGAGAAGAGGAAAAGACAGCGGCTGTCTGAAGTGTTGGCCTGTATTTCTTTTCTCACGTTGTACAGTTTTCAGTAGTAGCTGCTTAGCTTGCTTCTGCGTGAGCTAGTGGCTAGCGATAGCCGGGTTGAGCTAACTGTAGCCAGTTAGCTGTTAGCTACGACGTTAGCTACCGGCTTCGCTCGGCTGGGAACGTTAGCTTGATGCTATCAGTTAGCCTAGAGTTAGCTGTTAGCTTGTGCTACGACCATTGGCGTGGCCGTGAGAATAGCAGGCCCTGGCACTCTGAGTACGACATCATCTTTGACAGAAGATGTAGTCGGGCCTGCACCATGACCGGCTGCAGGAGTGGGGCGTCTCGCCGGAGCGAGGCTTCGGTCATAGCTTCTTTTTGCCCCGCCAGCGAGAGGCCTTTCGTCAACGTAGAGACCTGTGTTGCGGCCTTTCGCCCTGCGTTCCTTGGTGCAGGTAAGATGTCCATTGGACATTACCCCACTCTTCCTTCCTTCCCCTCCCAAATGTTTTGTTAATAACGATGTCTTTGTCAGAATACAAAACATATGTTACTTCACTACATTTGGAGATACGACATGTGCTGTGTGTGAATTGTCTTGGTCGCTTTGTATAGCTTGGGTAGCGTTGGCCAAGGCTTGTGCCTTTCTCTCTACCTAGGAACAGCGTTGTTTTTTACGTGAGTAAAAATTAACTGGGTTTTTTGTTGTATGATGAGAAGTTGTGTGTCTTCATGTAACGTTTAGACAACGTGGCTGAGCCCACAACTGGCTGGGTTACCCTACAATACTGTGCATAGTGGCATGTGATCGAGGGATGAGTCCCTCTCTCAGCTTGTTATTCTTACTTGAGGGTAATGATGACAATAACAAGTGGCAAGTTTTTTCACACATAAGCAGGGCTGTGCCTGTTCAAACAAGGTCCTCGGCTGTGCTGGTGCTGGCGTGCATGATGTAAAGCTTACTCTACACATTTGGCGTCGTATCAGGGGTAAGGCGGTGAGGGGTGGGTTCAGGGATGCGTTCTTCATGGGACGGGGTTGCACTCCGTGCACCCAAAGATTTGAGCAGAAGCGCGTGCACGCACATGCACGGATGTGCGCGCGCATGCGCGTGCACTCAAGAACGCGCTGCACTTGACTCTCGGCGCCGTGTTTACCTGCCTGCCGGCGCTACAGTACCAAACATTAACATAACAATAGCCGCTCGTTAGGCCGGTGTCTACTACTGTCTTCAACTACGTCCGCACATACAATGTATAAGTTAACACAGGGCCGCCTGGGAGAAATGCGAGGCCCTGTGCGAGATTTAAACGCGAGCCCCCCCCCCCCTAAAAGGTTAAAAAATATATATATATATATATATATATATAATTTTTTTTTTTTTTTTTTTTTTCATACAGTCAACATATTCTTAAATAATAGCGCTGCCCGAGGCTGGGCATCATACAGTCAACATATAGCAAGAGAGAGAGAGCGAGAGAGAGCTCCCGTTCTACAGTCAATATACAGTGTTATCGCTGCACAGACCCGGCAATGCCCCTGACCCTCCACCAGAGCAAGGCCAGAGAGAGAGAGAGAGAGAGAGACACATTGGAAAGAAACAACCCAAAACCAGAGCAAATTGAAATGCTATTTGGCCCTAAACAGAGAGTACACAGTGGCAGAATACCTGAGCACTGTGACTGACCCAATACTAAGAAGATCCTTGACTAGGTACAGACTCAGCGAGCACAGCCTAGCCATCGAGAAAAGCCACCATAGGCAGACCTGGCTCCCAAGCGAAGACAGACCCACTGTTTCAAGTTTCAAGTTTCTTTAATAGTTGTTATACAGAAGTACAGAATACTTTTATACAAAATGCTTCTTACTGTTACGCTCCAGAGACTGTGCAAGACAAGATAAGTATGAAATAAAATAACATAGTATAGCATGTAAATTAGAAGTAAAAAAAAATGAGGTCACAGTGTTCAGTATAGACATATGTACAATGTTCGATGCAGAATAGACGTAACTGAGTTACCATATAATATACAATACTGTGCAGTGTACTAATACAATACTATATAGTGCAAGGCAGAAATGGGATGAGGTGCAATTTAGGTACAATTTACAGTGGGTGTACGAGTTGTAGTGCAAATCCTTTATCAATAAATATAAAGTGTGTTTGTGTGGTTTAAGTGAGTGTGTGCGTGTGGGTGTGTGTGCTGTGTGCATTTGATGGTTGTTGCATAGTGTTTATTGTTCGTTTAGCAGCCTGATGGCCTGGGGATAGAAGCTTCTTCTGAGTCTTTCTGTGCTCGCCTTAAGACTCCGGTATCGCTTGCCTGACCGCAGCAGTTCAAAGAGGCAGTTGTTCGGGTGGCTCGAGTCCTTAATAATTCTCTTAGCCTTCCCCCTGCACCGCTTGTTGTAAATGTTCTGGAGGGTGGGAAGCCCCCCTCCAATTGTGCGTTCGGCTGAACGTGTCACTCTTTGTAGTCTGCTACGGTCTTGTGCAGTGCTATTCCCAAACCAGGAGGTGATGTTGCCAGTCAGGATGCTCTCTATTGTACATGAGTAGAAGTTCCTAAGGATCTTCTGACTGACTTGGAACTTCCTTAGGCGCCTCATCTGCACACAAGATGAGGTGGAAACCGAGCTCCACTTCTTAACAACCTGCCCACTATACCAAGACATATACTTCCCACAAATTGCAAACACCCAAAGAGACTTTGAAAACATGGACAATAACTCAAAACTCCCATACCTACTGGGAGAAATACAAGAATGTGAAATAAAGCCCATTTGAATTGAAGAGAGAGAGAGATAGATAGAGCATGTCTGTGTGTGTTAGAAAGAGAGAGAAATATATAGAGAGAGAGCATGTCATTTTGTGTGTTAGAGAGAGATATAGAGCATGTCTGTGTGTGTTAGAAAGAGAGAGAGAGAGAGAGCATGTGTGTTTGTGTGTTAGAGAGAGAGAGCACGTCTCTGTGTGTGTGTGTGTTAGAGAGAGCATGTATGAGAGAGATAAGCAAAGATGAGCCCCTAAAGGATATTCAACTTTTAATGGAAGAACAAAACAGAAGGAAAAGATAACTTCACAAAGGCAACATGAATATACATAGATCCAAAAGGACAAAGATCAACACTTAAATCCAAAGAGAAGAGGGTCTATACCAGAGAAAACAAAGTAGCAAGGAGCCAATGGCCGACATCAGCTAAATAGGCTAACTGCAAATAGAGTAGCCAGGTACTGACATCAGGCCACACACCGTTAGCTACTACAACAGCTAGCCGGCCCGTTTGGCTCAATATAACGTTAGCTACGTTAGCTAGCCGGCCCGCTTTGGCTCAATATAACATTAGCTAATAAACTAACCTACACTGTAGCACTCAACACTTTGATGAACATTGTTGCTCAGCTGATAGAGTTGTGCCCTTCCTGATGGCTTGTCGTACAGAACTTGTAAGTCGCTTTGGATAAAAGCGTCAGCTAAATGACTAAATGTAAATGTAAATGTAAATGTAGCTACAACAGCTAGCCGGCCCGTTTGGCTCAATATAACGTTAGCTACGTTAGCTAGCCGGCCCGCTTGGCTGAATATAACATTAGCTACAACAGCTAGCCGGCACGTTTGGCTCCCGAGAGAGAGAGAGAGAGAGAGATATCCACGGCGGGAATAGAATAGAGTGCATTAAAAACTCACCAAACGTCCAAGAGGATGGAGACAACCGCGTGGAGTTGACGAAGTTCATCTGCCAAATGACCGTCCTCTTCATCTTGGCATAACAATGCTGCACGCGCTCTCTCTAGGTTAGCTAACGCTAGTTAGCCTTTAGCTAAGCTAGCTACTAGCCGACATCATCATGGCTATCCCGACTGAACCACACGTTAGCACTCGATATTATAATGTAGCTAAAGCTAACTAGCTGTCCCTGCCTTTAGCTAAGCCGACATGGCTAGCCTGACTGAACTGTCTAACATGCAACAACTTTCATCTTCAGTCCATCTGCCGAATGACCGTCCTCTTCGTCTTGGCTGGCATAACTAAGCATAACCTCCAAAGCTGCACGCGCGAAATAGTCAAACGCAGCTGACGCACGCCGGCATACACATGATGTAACCCCTCCCTTCGTTGAAACCAATAGTATGTCTGCTGCAGAGCCCCAGAGCTCCAATAGTGAGTATGTCTGCTGCAGAGCCAGGAACAAGTCGGACACATTCTACAAACGTGTCTAATGTGAAATATATAAGCATATAAGCAAAACTAGATTTTAGGTCTGTGATGAAAAAGGGCCTCGCGGGAAGGGGGGCCTCACAAAAAAAAAAAAAAAAAAATATAAAATAATAATAAAAAAAAAAAAAAAAAAATCTTTAATTTTTTTTTTTTTTATTGTGCGAGGCCCCCCTTCCCGCGAGGCCCTGTGCGACCGCACTGCTCGCACACCCCCTGAGGCGGTAACCCTGAGTTAACAGTATCTACCTGTCTTCATTCATCATCACAACTGAGCAAGGATGCCGCAGCTGCCACCGTTCAAGAAGAGGAAGACGACACTCGTTCAAAGCAAACTTAGTTTTGCTAAACCAGGAGTGGACGCCAGGAGCAGGAAGGCAAGTAACACTAACAGGCAACAGCATTTGAACAGCTTTTATTTTTTTTAATATAGGCTTTTGTCCAGATTGACTAAGCTAGGTTATTTGCCTGTTTTGTTTCTCTTGAAAATAATCGTGGTTCATGATGAGACATGACAAATGCGTGTTTACAGAGTCCATCAGACATCAAGACATAATCATGTTATTATATATGTGATTCACTGATTAATCTTGTACTGACAAAAATGCAGATATATTCTTCTGCTATCATAACAAGGCCACCCAAAGAAACATTTATTTGCCACGCGATCACATTGGAAGAATAATAATAAAATTAAAATACGAATTCAGTTTGTTTTTGTTTGTAATCTACTGTGTAGGCTATGCATGTGGTTGGAATATAGTGAATCAATGATTTAGAGTAGACCATTCATGCAAAACCATGAAAGCATGCTTTGACATAGGCATTGCTGTTCATAATAATCACATGCTGCTTAAATCTGTTGAATTAGCTAAACAAGAAACAAATCATGCAGTAATGACTAATGGGAACCAGGATATGTATTCTAATATTTCCCTCTCTGTTTGTGTTTTTTTAGCAGGGAGATGAACAAACTGCTGGCAGTGGTGTAACGCCTGTTACACCACTGTCAGATACACAGCAGCTCCCACCACAACTGAATGAGAGAAATGATGATTTGATGCTGTAAGTAACAATAATGTCTTCAGAATAAGTATTTTACTGTGTAGTGTGGTAGTGTGGTAGACACTGCTCCCTGACTCCCTGCCGTTTACACCTGTGAATTCCAACCCCCTCCAATGTACAGTCATTTACCTAGTATGGTTTTGTCAATAGTTCAATGTACAATTGTGTTTGTTTGTACAGTGTCTCCCCCCCCCCCCCCTCAATGTACAGTGTTACTTGTTTATACAGTATGCCCCCCCCCCCCCCCCCCCCCCCCCCCAACCACCTCCAATGTAAATTACCCAGTATGGTTGTCAATATCCCAATGTACCCAACCCCCCCCACCCAACCTCCAATGTACAGTTTCTACGTCAAATGTATATACTCCCTTTTCTTGACTCCTTCTGTATCACAAACAGTACTGTATTTGCAAATCTGGTATGTCATAAATGTATAGATGTAGCAGTACTGACTATCTGTATGTCATGTATGTCATATATGTCTATATGAATTGAAAATGGGGGACCCTGATGGAAACAAGACAAACGTCTTTCTCAGGTCTGCATCCCCTTAACAATTGTATGTATTGAGCCGTACTGTATTGTACCCATTCTGCAATCTGTTAAATAAAGTTTTCATTCATTCATTCATTCATTCATTCATTCATTCATTCAATGTGATTGCCATGAAATGGGTTGCATTCCATCCCTAGAGGCAATTAGTCTCATTGTCTCACAAAACAAACTGGTCAGACTACTACTTGACCTTACTCCTAGAAGCCACCTCACCCCTGCCCACTTTGACTACCTAGGATGGCTTAGAGTAGACGACAGAGTACAGCAACTTGCAATGGGTCTACAAGATACACTATACGACTAAGGTACCCATGTACATGTCAAAATACTTCCCAAAGGTCAGTGAATACCATGACCACAACACCAGAGGAAGCTCAACAAATCATGTTAAACGCCAGATTCGGCTCAAACAAGGGACTAAACACGAATTCGAAACTGGCCACCGTAAATGTCCAAACCCCCCCCACCCCCTCCTAATAGACAGTCTCCTCCCCACCGTATGTATATATTCTCTCCCCACCGTATGTATATTTCTCTCCCACTCACCCACCCCCTCCTAATGTACAGTCTCCTCCCCACCGTATGTATATATTCTCTCGCCACCGTATGTATATTTCTCTCCCGTCCACCCAGTGGCGTTGTTTCAGTAAAAGGCAAGGTATGGCGGGGGGGGGGGGGGGGGGTGAAGGGGGTGTTTCCCCCCATTGGTGGATTTTTTTGTGTCAAATCAATTGTGCAATAGTCACTTTTGGTGAGTTGTTTCTATACAATTCAGTTATATGACATCTAGGTATGACACAGGTCTACACAAGCATTTTTAGTATAGAAATGTGTCAACAGACTAAAACAGGGAACCACAATATTTTGCATACGAATTATGCAGAATGTAATATCATAACTGTCTATTACTTTTCTTGCAATTGAGCCAATTTTCCGTAGGTACGGTTTTGAGGTTTGTGTTCAACAGAATGTAGTATCAAAAACACATTCACAAAAAGTATGGGTTACTGAATGCTGAACTGCAGTATTATAATCACTAAGCCAGACCTTACCTGTGTCCCTGTATCACTTGTCTCTGCTGCCCTTTGATTAAAAAACATCCCTATGTCCATTTTCCTTTTTTTGGGCATATTTCAGTTAATCAAAAGTCACCTAGTAAAAGTGAGATAATTGACAATATCAAAACATGCTAGGGCTGTACCGAATAGTTCGAAGCTTCGTTCATAATGTTGACATTCGAATTCTAAATCAACATAAAAAATTGTAATACAAAAAAATAAATTTACTATATATACTCTCTGTATATTTGCATATCATATATGTCACAAATGTAACAGTACTATATACCTGTATGTTGTGTATGTCATAAATGTCACTATGAATTGAAAATGGGGGACCCTGATGTAAACAAGACAAACGTCTTTCTCTGGTCTGCATCCCCTTAACAATTGTGTGTATTGAGCCGTACTGTATTGTACCCATTCTGCAATCTGTTAAATAAAGTTTTCATTCATTCATTTCATTCATTCATTCAGTCTTTCATATGCTGGGAATGTGTTTTGATGTGTTTTTCTCTCTTTGTTTGTTTTTTCAGCAGGGAGATGGAATTGTTGCACCTGATTCCACTACATTTTCACCATTTCCTCACCTATGGTCAGACAAGATGTGGAAAGAGAGACAGGTCAACTACCCATGGCCTGCTTGTAAAGATGGGAAGTTGGGCTGCAAAGTGTGCTCAGCCATTACGAATCTCTCTGTCTTCAAAGGCCACGGTATACGATTGATACCAGAATGGACTACCTACGAGATCACATACAATGGAATAATAAGGGCTGCTATGCTGCTGTCTCAACAAGGGGGGAAGGGCCTGCTCTTGGATGGGCCCTGTCCGATATGCTGGCGATGTGGGGGGTGGTGTCACTAGTGACCGCCTGGTGGGGTCTCGATGCTGCGGCGTCGTTGGCCTCACCAGGCCCCCTTTTTCCGGGGGGTCCTGACCCTTCCTGGGGCTGGGTCCTCCTTCACGCTCCACTGCTACGGCCTTGCCACAGGGTTGGGTTCTTGACCTTGACCCCGTGATATTAGGGATTGTAACGTTTTTTTCCCTTCCCATTCGTTCCCTAGTGGCATGTGGGTTGCACGCCTGTGTAGTCGTGGGTTCTTCTGTGGGAAGGTAAGTCCCACGATCTGCTCACCCTTTGCGCTTGAGTTGCTAAACCCTCTTCGCACAGTCGGATCCGATTCCCTCCTGTCCTCCACTAGGGGGGTCCGGGGGCTCGGGTCCTCCCTGGTTCTGATGGTTGTGGGGGGCCTCAGCGGGTACATTTGTCGAGCTTCTGCTCTGCTCAGCTCCTGTGTTCCACTAGAGCGCAGAGCATAAGCTATACAATATATAACATACGGTTATCCTATAACCATAGTTATATGAGTATAGCGAGCGCTCTGCGCTGACTCACTGAGGACCCCGTGGTCTTCGCCTTCGGTGGTGAAAGACTTGGGAAGGAGCTGTTAGTATGGCCACATCCCCGCTTATGTAGAAGAGCGGATGGGGGTCTGGCCAGGCGGATGGGTGTGTACATGTGAAGAAATGTATTCAGTATTAGACTGGATATGGGATATGTTCCACTAGAGCGCAGAGCTCTCGCTATACTCATATAACTATGGTTATAGGATAACCGTATGGTCTTATAGAAAGGAGGAAGTTGATAGTGAGGTGTACAAAGGCTGTGGCCCAGGCTAAGCAGGGACAGTGAATGAATGGGGAAAGTGTAGAGAAGAGGAAACTTAGCTGGAGGGACCTGTGGAGTATGGAGGAAAAGCATGTACAATTCCTAATAGGGGCTACTTATGATGTGTTGCCATCACCACAGAACCTAAAACAATGAGTAGATGGGGACCTGTCGTTTGGAATTCTATCAAATATAACTAGGTGATTTTAAGTTTCTAAAGATTGCCCCCCCCCCCCCCCCCCCCTTTAAAAACTCTTATCAACCGACGGTGATTGGGAACGACATCATTGTCACTCTGTCAATCAAACAAATTGCCGTCACACCTCCAGTTCTCAGTTGGACATTTACGGTGGCCAGTTTCGAATGGCAGCCTCCCGCAGGTGCTCTTTGAGAGCGGTTTTGAATGTGGGTAGGGAATAGGATTCAAAAATGTTTACGGCTGTGGGTAGGGCGTTCCACATTGTTGTGGCATAATTGCGAAACGTGTTTAGTCCCTTGTTTGTATGATAACAAGCCTTTTAGTTCATGGTTCAAAGTAATGGGAAAAGGGTGCTAGCTCACCATCAATCAGAAGCTAGCCACAAGACTTGCATTCACGCTCTCCAGCACACAGCCTCCCTGCTTGGCACAACAACCACAACAGTAGGGTCTATAGTCACAGTAAGGACAGTAGGCTAGGGTGACCAAACGCCCGGACATGTCCTCTTTTCACGCCCTGTCCGGGGCGTCCGGGGGGGGTTTATAAATTCATAAAAATGTCCTGGTTTTTCAGTTTCAGTTTCAGTTTCACGGCATTTTGCGAGCGTCTGAAGGCTCGGCCTGCATTTCTCGCTGAACATATAAATTACCGAATTAAAGCACTCTTTGTTGCCGTTCGAATGCCATCTCACTTGACAAAATCCGTTCATCGGTTCTCGAGTTACATATACCTATGTCAGGCGAGCGTCTTTTTACGCCAGATTATCACCCCGGACTCCGGAGGCTCCAGAAGTCAATCATCCGCCGATTGCTAAAATGATTGGTCAGCGTTGTAATTTGTAGTCAACAATGAGTGTATAGCTTTCCAGTGATATCCCATGTTGGGGTGTGCAAATCAGGGAACTACTGTAGGTGAAAATTGACAAACAAAGACAGGATCAAGTGATACAAATTCCGAATGAATTTACTTGGATCAGGAAATGGAGAGATGGAGAGCTTTTTTCTTGGCACACGGTTTACCCGGATGTCTCCTCCTAGAAGACTCATTTCTGAACAGATTTTTATAAAATATGGACCTGTACTACATAAGACTTCGGGCTATGGATTTGCTGTGTTTTCCAGCTTATACAAAAAAAAATATATATTATTTTGGAATATTGCAACTACTACACAAAAACGTGAGTACACAAGTTCAAGTTCAACTCAAGTTCAGCCCTATGTTACTCATTAGCACTAAAAGTGATTTTTCTTTATTGTGTAAGAAACGTCAGAATGTTATCTTTCAAAAGAGACTAGGCTTATGCGTGTGCTAAGCATAAAGTATAAAGATAAGCTTTGCAAAAAAAGTATGCAGTCCTCAAGTTCAAGTAAAAGAAAATGTGCCACTTTTCTGGGCGCATGTTATGTGGTTAGGGATATTACAACCACTACAGAAAAATGTGAGTACACAAGTTCAAGTTCAACTCAAGTTCAGACATATATGCTACTCTATTTCATTAGCACTAAAAGTGATTTTCCTTTTTTGCATTAGTAACTTCAGAATGTTATCTTTCAAAAAGAGACCAGGCTTATGCATGTGCTATAGGGAGGTGTAGTCTGACGTCACTTTGGACTGCCCGCACGGTCCACCCGTTTAGGGATTTATCATTGGGAAAATGTATTATCGGCTATTGTAATAATTCTGCCTCATGAACATTGGGCAAGCTTTCCATTTTTGCACAAAATGTGTTCCCTTCTATCACTAACATTATTGTTTAAGCTTTTTTGGTTGAAATAAAATTCAACGTAATTATTTTACGATTAATTGCTAATGGTTTCATGTTGAGCTATAGATTGTGGATGAATACACACAGAAAGGTACACCATGCCAATGTTCATGCTTTATTTGTTTTAAACGAGACGATTTACAAATGTGTCCATTGGAAAATGTACAGTGCAATTTCAAGCGAGGTGGACCAGCCGGAAACAACAATGACGTAACCACTACACCTCCCTAGCTATAAACATAAAGTATAAAGATACGCTTTGCAAAAAAAGTATGCAGTCCTCAAGTTCAAGTAAAAAAAATTGCCACTTTTCTGGGTGCATGTTAAGAAGTTAAAACAATAAGGCATCTTTGAGTAAACTTTGAGTAGAGATTCAAGATTCAAGAAGTTTATTCATCACATACATACACAAGACATATAGTGAAATGAAGGTGGCCATGCCCGCTTCGATTGTGCAAAGTATCATTAAGTATCTCGAGGCTGGGGCCAGCATGTCCTCTTTTTTGGAAATCAAAATATGGTCACCTAGGCTCTACAAGTAGGCTCCCTTAAAACGCTAACGCTATTAAATAAAAAATACAGTGGAGGTTAAAGTAAGAATAGGACTTGGCCTGAAAGTTCAGTCATGATATTTTTTTTTGCTTTAATCCCTGTGCCCAGACACAACGCTTCTAGTCAGCCATCGGTGATTAGCCCAGCTAGCCCCAAGCCTGCTCGTACCTGGCTCATGGCTAACATTCAGCTAGCTCAACCACCAGCCTGGCCCCCACCTTTCCCAACCCAGGAATGAGGCTTGGAAGAGAGGCAGAGGAAGACAAGGCTTGAGGAAGATAACTGGATACGTTTACTGTCAGGATGGAGGTAGGTGAGTTCCAATTGTTGTAGGCAATCATAGAGACGGAGATGGTATACTCTTGAACAGGTTCGACTTTAATAGTAAAGAACACAAAGAGTAATACTAGGATACTATGCCGAGGGCAAAGGAACGAGAGAATAAGATAATGGAGCTTAGTGGTGGTCCAGAACTGGAACCGGCCGCGTTATCTCCGAACGCCTATAGTGAAGACCTGACGAATAACAAGCAGAAGGAAGGAATGTTAAATAGACACCAAATACCAACATTCCACACACACCCCTGTGACAGCCAATCAGAAGCCAACCCCTAAGTGACAGCACTAAATGACAGGGAAAACAAGTGACAGTAGTCAGATGACAGGTGACAGAAATGGTGGGTGGTTCCCGACCGTAGTCAGTAACCAAAACGTAACAGTTTACTACATTATTATATAAATAATAGTAATAAAAAAAAATAATAATAATAATAGTATATCTGTCAACTGTTCTATTGGCTAAATATCATCCACTCTCATTTTTCTTATCCCAATTACGGAAAGTGCTTGAAAATTCATTTTTATCTTCGAGTTCAATTTCAACAAGTTCCAGTTCCACTACATATGAAGAATAATAACAATGATAATGATGATAATCATACACATATTTTATATCATTGGAAAGCCCTAGTTGTTAGCTTCAAAATGGTACCAAATATGAGGTACTTTGAAATACCCAAGTAACAAATAATCCATCACAAACCCATGAAGGTCAAGTTCAGGAAGGTTATGCCTCACAGTGGTTTGGTTCACTAAAGGCCAAGATATACTTCTGTGTTGACTGTCAGAGCTCTTTTCTCTGACCATCATACCTACACACTGTCGCCGTCGCCCAGGTACCTTTTTGTCCAGCTGCACTTAGGTATTGGCTTTCAGCACTACCCTCTGTGAAGCAACAATGCCACTTTGACGTTTGAGTATAAAGTACACTTACTGTGCTGAAGGGTCTGCAATTAGGTAAAATTAGACCTAAAATAATCCCCCTTTAAGTTCACCAACCAGTTAATATGTGGGAGTTAAGTTATTATTTACCACATAATGTTACACTGTCTGCCTATTGATGGCATCTCAGGTTATATGACGGTGCTGCCATCTAGTGGGCCAGAGGTGGTTTAGTGTTCCCTCGTATCTGCGTCACTTCCTCTCTATGAGCTTATTGACGTTGAACTTGACCGGACACGCAAGAGAGCGGACGTACACACAGCGTTGCTCTCGTTAACGTTATAGTTTGACGGTGACCAAGTATGTAAAGTGGCTTACCAAGCGGACATTATACCACCAAGAGAGAGTGAGTTTTAGTACCCAGCTAATTTGATGTTTAGTAAACGTCTGGGATTAGCATATTACAGCGGACTCTATAGTATTCCCCATCTATCGTTACCAGTTAGCCGAAGCTAGCTAGCTCGGCGCTAATACCTAAAGTAGATTAGGCTCATGCTTCGATAGCTGCTCTATACTGGACATATCAGTCGATATATAACACAGACCAGAGAACATTTAGATAGTGTCTGTGTCGCTGTAAAAGGACACAACTAGTCCTAAGCAGTAGCCTGTGGTACAGAGGGGACCAGCGTGTCTGCAGCAGCTGTCGGCGTGCGCCGTGCGCCGTGCAGCACCACGGAGCGGAGCGAGACACTCGGACCACCACAGCGGAGCATCTGGTCTGCAGGAGCAGACTGGTGGCGCCTATTGGACCGGGCAGCGTCTTCCCGCCCTCATCAACACGCAGCGGTCTACTACTCCTCATCACCTCCATCTCTCTCATCCTGCAGAGGGAATTGTTCCTCTGTCACAGTGGTAACCGCGGCAACGTTTGGCCAGAACACTTTATTAGAACTATTTGGGCGCCCATCTAAATTTAGTAATAGTATTTAATTAGGCTTTGTGTAATGTGATAACAATATTTTGTATGTATCTTTTTCCCCTTTTTTGCTTATATAAAAGCATTATGATTCAAACAGTTTCCTCGCTCTTTCTAGTTTAGGTGACTCCATTTTAAGTTATTCACTCAGTTGTGTATTTGGTACAATTAGTTTAAGAGTTAAGGCATCCTACCACACCCCCCTAAGGTGATAATTATATACAGTCCTCTAAGCTCCCGCACAATTTGGTCACTTCGAGCCGGAGTTAAACCAGATAGGATGTCACAAAAGAGCGAGGTAGGTTCAAAGGGTCCCCCCCCCCCCTTCCCTGAAGGGAAGACACGTGCTCCTAGGGAGCGTAGATTACCCTCCCGACTAGATGACTGTGTCCTGGGTACACCCAGTAGCCCTAGTTCGGAGAGCAATCAGCATGTGCTAAACACATCAGCTGACCGGACAGTAGGGGACTTTACAACCCAGACGGCAGGCACACCCCAGCTAGTAGAGGGTGCTGCTGCCACACCACAGTTAGATCAGACGGCAGGCACACCCCAGCTAGTAGAGGGTGCTGCTGCCACACCGCAGCTAGATCAGACTCTGAGAACAGAGTCAGACCCGACTGACACCCCCCAGCGGCCTGAAGAGAAGAAGAGACACCAGGTGGCAGTCTCATGTAGTAAAGACATAACTACCTTCTCGCCACTGGATACCGCCAACCAAGATGCGTATGATGAGCAAGATGAGTCTGAAGAAGAAGAGGAGAGTGACTCCGCTGAAAACGACTCGCAACCTGGAGAGGATATTAACCCCCCAGACAGAGTGGAGCCACGCGGCAGGCAGGACTTCAATCACTTCCAACCGGGAGAGTTCTTCCTAGACACTAGCAGAACTAGTAGGCCCCCCAGCAGAGCACAAAGCAGAGGGAGCGTTACCAGCCAAACAGGATTCATATTCCAATGCATGCAACAACAACGCAAAGATGTGCTCGACAGAGAGAGAAGAGCCGCGGAAGCACTGGAGCGGGAGCGCGATAGAGCGGCAGCCCAGGCCTTGGAGTACACCCGGCTCGCTACCGCCCAACTGCAATCGGCCTCTGCCTCCAGGCAATCATCAAGAGCATCCACTAGGAATAACTCACCCCAGCGCCGCCAGCCTGAAAGGGAGGAGCACCCGGCTACGTATCCCCGACCCCGAAGAAGGGACAAGGCCGACTCCGAAGACCTGGAAAGGCGACTGGCTCGTCTGCAGGAGGAATATACGGCACCAAGAGAGGTGCCACCCCGCTCTCAATGTGAGCGGCTACCCGCCACACACAGAGCAACCTCCAGATCCCATCAACATTGGCCCGTAACTGCACCGGCCCCTAGGTACGACCCGCTCCCACAGCGCCCACCAGGGAGCGCCATCCCATTCTTCAAAGACAATTCTAGAAGTCAGTACCATGACATGAGGATGTGTCTGGAGTTCCTCCTGGGCGCCGCCAACCACAGCGAGCAACAGAAGTTCCTCGAGCTGTCTATGCACTGTACGCTGCCTGCGGCCAAGCTCATATGCACTGCCAACGCATACTCCCCCACCCCCTATACTTCGTCTATCCAGGCCCTGGACGAGCGCTGGGGACGCCCGTGGGACCACATATTGGAGGAGATCCACGAGCTGGGAGAAATGGCAGACATAAAGGACGACCACGCCCTGGACGCATACTCCTTGAAGGTACAGGCTCTGGTGAGCCTCCTGACGTTTCAAGGAGCCGCCGGCCGCACTGAGCTCTATGCAGGCTCCAACGTAGAACGCTTCGTCAGGAAGCTTCCAAAGGAAAGGGAAGAGAGGTTCCGACGGGAACACGAGCGTCTCCACCCCCAACAGCCACTGTCTACCCTGATGGAGCTCTCAGAGTTCCTGAAGTCGGAGATGAGGCACATCCGCCTCCCCAAGCGGGAAGAGCCGAGAGGCAATGGACGCAGTGGACGAGACAAGTCAGACCGAACGGGGCGGCCCGTTAGGGTGCTGACCACCGTACATGAAACCACATCAAAGGAGCACCAAGGGCCCCCGAAAGGCCAACGAGGCTTCTCCTCCCAGAAGAAAGGAGAGAAGAAGACTCCGCCGCCATGCCAGTGCTGCACAGAGGTCCACTGGCTAGACAACTGTCCCGTGTTCAAGGAGAAGACTACAGAGGAAAAGAAACAGTGGATAATAGAGAATAAGCGGTGCTGGAAGTGCGCCCGTGAGCACAGAGCAAAGGACTGCACCCTCAAGGGACCCTGCAGACAGAGCGGGTGCGGGAAGATCCACCTCACGGCCCTCCACGACCTCAACAATAGAGACGACAAGGCTAAGCCTTATGTGGCGGAAGTCCGTGATGAGCCCTCTAGAGAGCTACGCAACTACTACGTGGGCCCCGTGAGAGGCAGCACTCCCCGCGTGCTGTTGAAGATTGTGCCGGTGGTCCTGCGGAACCGCGACAAGACTCTGGAGACCTACGCGGTTATTGACGATGGCTCGGAGCGCACGCTGCTGATGCGTGAGGCTGCCATCGCCCTTGGACTCGTGGGCGACGCAGAGGAGCTGGATCTCCTCACCATCCAACCAGGGCGCACCACTATTCAAGGAGAACCGCTTGGGGACCAGGTTTCCATGATGCCAGTTACCCAGGTGGGGTATCTCCCAGGCCTTTCTGTGTGGAGTTTGCATGTTCTCCCCGTGCTCGCAAGGGTTTCCCCCCCCGATAAGATAAACCCAATGGAAAAACATGCACAACAACAAGATCGCTAACGCTGTGGCGTCCTTGACGAAGACGGACAGGAGCACTTGGATTGGTCCCCTGGCGCGGCTCACGTGGCGCCTGTCTGCTCCCGGCTGCCCTTGGGGGGGAAGGACGACGGGATGGGTTAATCGCAGATACGCATTGTATGCATGGTTCGCATGTGTGCCAAATGGTGACCTCGGAGCAGGTCCTAAATTATTATTATTAATTATTATTAAGTGTGGCCCTCACCCTCACACCGGCCGGACGGCCGAAGGAAGTCTTCAAAGTGAGCCGCGTATTCACAGCTGCCGGGTTGTGCCTCTCCAGTTACGGCTACCCGATGGAGTCCCTCATGAAGAGGTACCCACATCTCCGTAATCTGGGGATCAACGCTGCAATGGAGGTGAAGCCCACCCTCCTGCTCGGCTCCGATAATGTGAACCTCACTTTACCCAAGCACATCATCCCGGGTCCACCCGGATGTCCCGTCGCCCTGGAGACTCCGCTAGGCTGGACCCTGCAGGGCCCCATCAGTCTAAGAAATCTGAACGCCCGTCAGACCCACTGCCTCTTCATTGGAGCGGGGCACGAAGACGAGGCATTGCTGGAGAATGTTCAGAGGTTATGGCAGCTGGACATTGCTCCATACAAAAACGAGAAGATACACACTCGCTCCAAAGAAGATAAGGCGGCGATGGATCTTCTCCAAGCCAAGACCAAGCGTGTCTGCGTGCGCGGTGTCCTCAGATACGCCACACCGCTCTTGAGAAGAGAGCCCATGCCGACCTTCAAGGTTCCCCCAGGAGTAGCGAAGCCGTGTCTGCTTAGCACTGAAAGAAGACTCAGCAGAGACCCCGAGACGGCTGCCGGCTACGCCACAGAAATGAGCAAGCTCATAGAGTCTGGACTCGTCAGGAGGCTGAAGCCTGAGGAGGCGGAAAGGAGTACCGAGTCATGGTACCTTCCACACCATAACGTTAAGCACAACGGAAAGAACAGAGTGGTCTTTAATTGCAGCTTTCAAGTGCGCCAGCAGAACCTCAACCGCTATCTCCTGCCCGGTCCGACTCTGACCCCTCCTCTCCTCGGAGTCATGGTGCGCTTCCGACGACAGAAGACCGCCGTCAGTGGCGACATCAAACGCATGTTCCATCAGGTGTGTTTGCTCGACGAAGATAAGCCACTCATGAGGTTCTTGTGGAGAGAAAACCCAGACGACCCGGAACCGTCCATCTATCAGTGGGAGGTGCTGCCCTTCGGGACGACCTGCAGCCCGTGTTGCGCCACCTACGCCCTGCAGCTTCATGTCGACGACGGCGCCGCACCCCCCGGAGTCTCCGATGCTGTCCACCACAGTTTCTATGTGGACAACTGCCTCCACAGCGTGGAGACCGCGGAAGAGGCCTACAAGCTGGTGCATGACATACGCACCTTCCTGGCCACCGCTGGCTTTGAGGTCCGCCAGTGGGCCACCAACGACCCTGAGGTCGTCCGAGACCTCCCAGACGAAGCGAAGGCTGACAGCAGCGAGACCTGGCTCTCCCAGTCAAGTGAGGATGCCCAGGAAATGACTCTGGGTCTCCTCTGGCGTTTCAAGTCTGACACCCTGTGTTACCGGCAAAAGAAAATCGAAACTCGCCATTACGTAACCAGGAGGTCGATCTACAGTACTCTGGCGAGTCAATATGACCCGTTGGGTTACATCAACCCCTACACGACTCGTGCCAAGGCTCTGGTCAGCGAGCTGTGGACTGAGGCGAAGGGATGGGATGACCCCCTACCAGAGACACTCGGGGCGAAGTGGAAGAAGTGGGAAGAAGAGCTCCCCACCCTCCAACAGATCGAGTTTCCCAGGAGCTACTTTCCCTCGAGCGTCAGTCTGACCGGCAGCCAGCTCTCCCTTCATGTATTCTGTGACGCGTCTGAGAAGGCATATGGTGCAGTAGCGTACCTGCGCGCGGTGGAGCCCGACGACACAGTCCACGTCTCCTTCATTCTTGCACGCTCAAGAGTTGCACCCAAGAAGCAGCAATCCATTCCCCGGCTGGAGCTCTGCGCAGCTCTAAGTGGAGCCCAGTTGGGAAAGATGCTGAAGGAAGAGCTGCACCTCCCCCTTCACGCGGTGTCGATGTGGTCTGACTCCACAACAGTCATCCAGTGGATCCAGTCGACTTCGTGCAGATATAAAGTATTCGTAGGAACAAGGGTGACAGAGATCCAAGAGCTTGTGGGGATCAGCTGCTGGCGATACGTTTCGACAGATGTCAACCCGGCGGACGTGATCACCAGAGGTGCGACCCTCGAGGAATTGGCACGTCCCAACCTCTACCACCGTGGACCCGACTACCTACGCAAGCCAGAAGAAGACTGGCCTTCTCCTCCGAACTTGGAGAACGCAGAGGTGGAGGTGGAACTTAAGAAGTCCATCTTCTGCGGCCTCACTGGACTCCAAGACCCTTCAAATACTGACGGTCCCAAGGTTGAGGATTGCCAGACCCTAGAAGAGCTCCAAGTACGTACCTTCCACCACCGGAACCCCGGTCCCGGAGACCCGACCCCTCTCAGCGCCGACGACTACGCCGCAGCTGAGATCATGTTGCTGCAGAGGGTGCAGCGGGAGGTCTTCCAGATCGAGATGGCGTGCTTGGGACGGAAGATGGAGCTACCAAGAGACAGCAAGCTGAGGCTACTGGCCCCCGAACTGGACGAGAAAGACCTCATACGTGTCGGAGGCCGCCTACGACGGGCTCAGGGCCTCACTGAGGACAGCAAACACCCCATCCTACTCCCCTCGAAGCATCCGGTGACTAACTTGGTGATTCGTCACTATGACACCAAATTGTATCACCCTGGAGCGGAGCGGCTCTTCGCGGAGCTCAGGAGAAGGTTCTGGATACTTCGCGGCCGGGAGGCTGTGCGGCGTTACCAACGGTCATGCACAGACTGCCAGAAGCTCAGAGCCCAACCCATCATGCCACGAATGGCTGACCTCCCATCCTGCCGCCTCCGTCTCCAAGAAGCGCCCTTCCACAACACGGGCATGGACTGCTTCGGGCCCTTCACCATCAAGGCGGAGATCGGGAGAGCAACTGCTAAGAGATGGGGAATCATCTTCAAGTGCCTCACCACGAGAGCCGTCCATCTCGAGGTGCTGGCTGAAATGACAACAGACAGTTTCCTCCAGTCATTCCGTCGATTTACTGGAAGGAGAGGGCGACCCCATACCTTATGGTCTGATCACGGGACGAATTTCAAGGGAGGAGAAGCTGAACTCATCAAGAGTTACCACCAGATGAGTGAGGAGTTGAGGGACGAGCTGGCCTCCCAACAGGTCACCTTCTCCTACAACCCTCCAAATGCACCCCACTTCGGTGGAACGTGGGAGAGAGAGGTCAAGTCAGTAAAGGCTGCTCTAGCAGCCGCGCTCAGAGGACAGGTTCCGAAGGCAGAGGTCTTCAACACCGTGCTGGTGGAGATTGAAGCCATTCTGAATTCCAAGCCACTGGGGTACGTCAGTAGCGACGCGGCCGATCTCGACCCCATAACACCCAACAGCCTTTTGATGGGGCGGCGAGACGCGGCCCTTCCCTTTGCGGTCTACGCCTCCACCGAGATCATCGGCAGAAGACAATGGAGGTATAGTCAGGCTCTAGCCGACCAATTCTGGAAGAGGTTCACCACCGAATATCTCCCATCGCTGCAAGGCCGCCGCAAGTGGATCACTGAAAGAGGCAACCTAGAACCAGGAACCCCAGTCATGATCGTGGATCAGGCGCTTCCCCGAGCCCGCTGGCTCACCGGAGGGGTGAAGAGTGTGGTAAAAGGGCAAGACGGAAGAGTCCGCTCTGCTATCGTGGATGTCGGAGGAAGAACATACCACAGACCAGTGGCTCGACTGATCCGACTACCCCCGTACTCTGACTCTGACCAGCCTGAGTGACTACTAGACATTCAGCAGACCTCAGTACTGATTAGCGCCGCAAATCAGGGGGCGGCTGTGCTGAAGGGTCTGCAATTAGGTAAAATTAGACCTAAAATAATCCCCCTTTAAGTTCACCAACCAGTTAATATGTGGGAGTTAAGTTATTATTTACCACATAATGTTACACTGTCTGCCTATTGATGGCATCTCAGGTTATATGACGGTGCTGCCATCTAGTGGGCCAGAGGTGGTTTAGTGTTCCCTCGTATCTGCGTCACTTCCTCTCTATGAGCTTATTGACGTTGAACTTGACCGGACACGCAAGAGAGCGGACGTACACACAGCGTTGCTCTCGTTAACGTTATAGTTTGACGGTGACCAAGTATGTAAAGTGGCTTACCAAGCGGACATTATACCACCAAGAGAGAGTGAGTTTTAGTACCCAGCTAATTTGATGTTTAGTAAACGTCTGGGATTAGCATATTACAGCGGACTCTATAGTATTCCCCATCTATCGTTACCAGTTAGCCGAAGCTAGCTAGCTCGGCGCTAATACCTAAAGTAGATTAGGCTCATGCTTCGATAGCTGCTCTATACTGGACATATCAGTCGATATATAACACAGACCAGAGAACATTTAGATAGTGTCTGTGTCGCTGTAAAAGGACACAACTAGTCCTAAGCAGTAGCCTGTGGTACAGAGGGGACCAGCGTGTCTGCAGCAGCTGTCGGCGTGCGCCGTGCGCCGTGCAGCACCACGGAGCGGAGCGAGACACTCGGACCACCACAGCGGAGCATCTGGTCTGCAGGAGCAGACTGGTGGCGCCTATTGGACCGGGCAGCGTCTTCCCGCCCTCATCAACACGCAGCGGTCTACTACTCCTCATCACCTCCATCTCTCTCATCCTGCAGAGGGAATTGTTCCTCTGTCACAGTGGTAACCGCGGCAACGTTTGGCCAGAACACTTTATTAGAACTATTTGGGCGCCCATCTAAATTTAGTAATAGTATTTAATTAGGCTTTGTGTAATGTGATAACAATATTTTGTATGTATCTTTTTCCCCTTTTTTGCTTATATAAAAGCATTATGATTCAAACAGTTTCCTCGCTCTTTCTAGTTTAGGTGACTCCATTTTAAGTTATTCACTCAGTTGTGTATTTGGTACAATTAGTTTAAGAGTTAAGGCATCCTACCACACCCCCCTAAGGTGATAATTATATACAGTCCTCTAAGCTCCCGCACACTTACTGTAACATTACCATCTCATGAGAGCATGTCTGGAACAAAGTAACTAGTTTGCTTAGCTAGCTGTAGAGCCATCAAGTTTCATGATGAGTTTTAAGCCTCTCTGGAGTGTGTCACATCTTGACTGAGTATGCTAATATTTGAAGAGACACACTTTTTTATTTTATTACATTTTTTGGCTTGGACTGGAGGCCAAACAGTTACACTGTTTCTGAAATTACTGAGTCTACTAAAGTGGATTAATGTTATGCTCCTTCATCATCAAGATGATAAGGAATGGCTAATGAGTTCTCCAAAACATACAGATTTATGTTTTCCTGGCCACTTGTCTGCAAATACTGGGTGAGTCAAACAATTCCCCCCCATCTGTAAGCTTTGCTTTGTGTTGGTGAGTGTTCAGCTGTTGGGGTGACCTATTCATCTTGATAAATAAAAAATATCCAACAAATCTTTTTGTAGTGCCAACTTCTCTACTGCTTGACAATTTATTGATGCCATTGTTTATTAATGAAACCCTGTGTGCCTGTTGCCAAATTCTCTATTGCTCAGCCTATAAATGATTGATCGCTTTAAGCAATTAATGTGGTCTTTTGTCTCCACTCATGTTGTGCTTTTGACCATAATTTAGACATTGAGGGCTCAATACTGCAAACCAAGTTGTAAAGGAGAGTAAGGGAGGGAGAAAGAGAGGCTGATTAGGATGTAAATTGCCAGAAAACACAGCAAAAACTAAATGTTTGGTTGAGCCCCTGCCTCCAAAAATGTCCCTGGGCGACATAACCAGATTTGAAAAGCTTAGCAGCAGGGTTAGAGTAGAGGTGAATTTGGTATGTAATCAGGTGGAGAGTGCAGCCATTTAATTTGTCTGTGAGGGAGAGAAATGTAGAGGAGATCGTTTTTTATGTTGGCATGAGTCAGGCCAGCTAAATGGAGCTACTGATTGGGAGATGCAGGTAGATTAAGGAGGATAACTTGTTGTTCCACAATAACCATTATGGTCTACAAGTTTGCGGATAGTTTATTTCATAGAATTGACCTGGGAGGATGTGGAGGAGTTATGAAAAAGCTTAGATTTGCAGATTTGGCAGCAGAAACTGAACAGTGAGGATGGAAAGCTGGGTTTGTCCGGTAGAAGTAGGATGCAGAGGATTTATAGCACGACCGACTATAATCACTACCGGGACAGTTGGGGATTCATGGGGAGAGTTTGGGAAAGGCAGTAAAGGAGATGTCGGAAGAAGCATTGAACGGAACAGTGGAGGTTTCTCTATGACAACACGTGAAACACAAATTCACTCATAATTCATAATTATTATTAATTTACATATACCTATATATATATATATATATATATATATATATATATATATATATATATATATATATATATATATATATATATATATATATATATATATATATATATATATAAAATAACTATATATATATATATATATATTTTTTTTTAATTATTATTATTATAATTATTTTTATTATAAATGTTTTCGTCTGTAAAAGAAAATGCAAGTGAATTTTTTTTTCTTCAAAAATGGCCAAAATGTACCGCTCTAAGCAGGCCTGCACTGAAGTAATTATTCGTGCAGAATATCTGCACAGGTTGACCAGGGTTAAATAAATAATATATAATAGCCAAATCAAAAATCAAAATAGGCTATTAATGTCATCTAAGCACGGTCTGTGCAGTTAAACTCTTGCCATTGAATGGAGGATTTAATGATTGACAGCCCTTGACATCCAATACACAGAGGTTGAATGATTGGCAGCCTTGCAAATCCAATCAGAGTATTGCTCCTACGACTGCAGCTCTGTAGCTACACAGCTGTTTCTCCCCTCGCGGGATTGATTGATTGAAAATTTTATTAACAGAGCACTGAGAGCGGGCGGTTAGGTGGCGTAGCGGAGATTGCGTTCGTCACCAACCCCGGAGCTGTGAGCTGGATTCGCCTGTTCGAATCCAGCTCACAGCTCCGGGGTTGTCACCAGCTTGGCTGGCCGTTCACACTAATACAATTGGCTGTATTAGAGGGTGGGAGAAGCTGGCGGGGTGGGTCCGGGTCGTTGTAAACAGCGACTCCTACAGTTCGGTCGGGGCGCCTGCTAAGCGCGGATAGGACCTGAGTGGGATAGTGTGATCCTTCCACACGCTACGCCCTCTCAGGGAGGGAAAACCGGGGGCGGAGAGGGGAAAGCGTCGCAAGCGCCCGTACCCTCTCCGACACCCGGGGGCACTGGCATCGGTGAGGCTGCCGGTGGCTCTCTGGGAGGCGGCTCCCGGGGCAACGGCGGACGACCCCTGCGGGGGGGAAGGGCCAACTCCAAAGGTTGGGAAACATCTACGTGAGCGGGCTTGATCCTGTCTATTGACACGGTCTCCGTCCTACCGCCCATGTCGACCATGAGGTCCTTATTACCGTGTCGCAGGACCCTAAACGGGCCATCGTAAGGGGGGCGTAGGGGCCCACGGTGCGCGTCGTGGCGAACAAAAACGTACTCCGCCGTGTGCAGGCTGCGCGGCACCCGGGAAACGGGGGTACCATGCTGCGACGTGGGAATCGGCGCGAAGGTCTGAGCCGCTTCCCACAGGGTGGAACGCTGGCTGGCCGCGGACCAAGGGGTTGTCGCGTCCGGAATGAAATCCCCCGGGACGCGCAATGTCTGGCCGTATAACAGCTCCGCGGACGAGGACTGCAGGTCTTCTTTGGGGGCGCTCCTAAGTCCGAGCATGACCCACGGCAGCTTATCCACCCAGTTGCCGTCCGTCAGGCCTGCGCGCAGCGCCGCCTTCATGGACCGGTGGAAACGTTCGCATAGCCCGTTGGCCTGCGGGTGGTACGCGGTTGTACGGTGCAGCTTAACCCCCAGGCCGCTGGCGACCGCGTTCCAGAGCTCCGAGGTGAACTGCGAGCCCCGGTCGGAGGAGAGGTCGGATGGGGTACAGAAACGTGCGATCCACGTGCTGATAAAGGCGCGGGCCACGTCGGAAGAAGATGTCGAGGCGAGGGGAACGGCTTCCGGCCATCGGGTGGTCCTGTCCACCATAGTGAACAGGTAGGTAAACCCGTGAGAGGAAGGAAGCGGGCCCACGAGGTCAACGTTGACGTGGTCGAACCTCCTCTCGGGAACCACGAATGTCACAAGCGGGGCCTTGGTATGTCGGTGCACTTTAGCCCATTGGCAGGACACACACGCGTCGACCCAGGCCATCACGTCTTTCTTGAGCCCTCGCCACACACATTTCTGTGACACCAACCTGCTCGAAGGCTTCCTACCGGGGTGAGACAGGTCGTGCACCGCCTCGAAAGCCCGCCTGCGCCAGCCCATAGGGACCAGCGGCCGGGGGTGCCCGGTGGAGAGGTCACAGAGCAGGGACGCGCCCGAGCCGCCAATCGCGACGTCTCTGAGGCGCAGACTGGTATCCGCTGTCCTAAGGGCCTGGATGTCGTGGTCGGAGGCCTGTTCCGAGCCCATGGCGACGTAGTCGAGGCCCAGTTGCACAGCTCCAATGACGACCCTGGATAGGCAGTCTGCGACCACGTTGGCTTTCCCGGCGATATGCCGTATGTCTGTCGTGTATTCCGAAATATACGAGAGTTGGCGCTGTTGTCGCGCGGACCACGGTTCAGCCACCTTAGACATGGAGAACGTGAGGGGTTTGTGGTCGACGAAGGCCGTAAACTCCCGGCCCTCCAGCATGAAACGAAAATGGCGCACCGCCAACCAGAGGCCTAGGAGCTCTCTGTCAAATGCGCTGTACTTGCACTCTCTGGGGGTCAGTTGACGGCTGAAAAACGCCAGCGATTGCCAGGCGCCGTCAACGTACTGTTCATGCACCGCGCCCACCGCGTAGTCTGACGCGTCTGTGGTAATGGCGACCGGGGCCCCCGGTGACGGGTGAGCCAACATGGCTGCATCCGCCAGGGCCGTCTTGGTGGCCGCGAAGGCTGTCGTCCTCTCGGCCGTCCAGTCGACAGGCTGGTTGGGGGACTTGTCCTTCAGAGCCTCGTAAAGCGGCCGCATGGTGTGGGCCGCCCGGGGGATGAACCGGTGATAAAACGTCACCATCCCGAGAAATTCTCTGAGTGCCCGGGCAAACTCTGACCTAGCGACTGCTAGTCTGTCAGGGTTGAGCCGGCGGGCCCTAGCGTAGACGGGAGCTCCTTGAGTCTCGATGTGATGCTCGACCCCGTGTTTGGTGGTCGTGGCCGAGAACGTAGGCTGTGTCAAGCCGGGAAACTCCTGCAGTAGGCGTTGGTACACGTCACCTTCTGCGAGCGAGCTGGCCAGCCCGCTGTATACTACTTCATTGTGCACACATGACAAGGAAGCATATGTCTGGGCGTCTACCAGGCGGCCGTGCCTCACGTCCACAAGGAGCCCATGTGCGCAGAGGAAATCCGCCCCGAGTAGTGGGAACGAGATGTCGGCCGTGACAAACTCCCACGTGAACCGCTGTCCCCCAAAACACAACTCCACGGTCCTCGTGCCGTAGGTGCGGATCGGGTTACCGTTGGCGGTCGTCAGTCGCGGACCCCCCTCCCCGCCGGCGGTGTCCTCCACCGTCGCCGGTAGGACGCTCCTCTGTGCTCCGGTGTCGCAGAGGAATTTTCGACCGGAGAGTGTGTCCTTAATGAAGAGTAGCCTGTTCGACGTACCTGCGCTCACGGCCGCTACTGGGCGCAGGTGTTGGCGTTTCCCGCCCTGACAAAAGTACAAGGTGGGCGACACTTTGTTGATTTCGCGCCGAAGCGCGCATGGAAAATAACACAGGCCTGTGTCATTATTGCCGTCGGCCGCGGCGCCTCTCTCCATCTTCGCCCCTCCCCCTCTGGGCATGTGCGCCCGTGTCGGGGCTAGCACCTCTGGGGCTAAGTGCTGCGTGGCCAGGTAGAACCGGTCCGCCTCTTCTGCCAGAGCGCGGGGATCCACAATGTTTGTATTGGCAAGTGCCGTCTGTACCCGTGGCGGCATGTGTCTGAGGAACAGCTCTTTAAATAAAAAATTCGGCTGTTCGGCGCCCAGTAGGTTCAGCATCATCTCCATATGCTCTGACGGTTTGCTGTCTCCCAAGCCTCGTATATCCAGCAAGCGTCGGGCCCGCTCAGACTGTGATAACTCAAAAATCCTGAGTAGGTGCGTCTTAAACGCCTCATATTGATATTGGGCCGGTGGAGCGGTAATGAAGCCTACCGTCCTCGCCGCCGTAGTGTTGTTCAGACTCGAGACGACGTGGAAGTATTTTGCGGCGTCATCCACGATTCCCCGTAGGGCGAATTGCGCCTCAGTTTGGGCGAACCAAGCAGCTGCCGACTGCTCCCAAAACTCAGGCAGTCTGAGAAAAACAGCGTTGTTTGCCATGTTTGTCGTATTCTCCGTCTCGGAAACTTCTTCGAGACTAATGTCGGGGTCACCAGTGTAGTGCTGAGAGAAAGGAGTCGGAGGCGGTGTCTCGAAGCTAAACCTAATTCCTTTATTAATCATCAGCGTAACAACAAGTCGACGTAGTCGAGTCGACAGTAAGTAAGAATGCCGGTGGCAGGAAGTGCCACACTATAAATCGTCCGGGGGGAACTACTATTCCCAACAACAGTTCTGTGTGAATTATGTACAGTCACTACAGTATCTAACATTTAGCACTTTAATAGCGGGACATTTACTGAGGACCAGCACAACACACATGTGGATATTATGATTTAACAAGTCTATCTGTCCAGGAGGATGACAACATTATTGCAGGTACTGTATGTGCACGGTGTTAGTGATGCTGGCTAAATGAATGAACGTTGTGTCTGAATGTTTGCTGCTAGCTTGTGGCTAGGCTAACGCACTTCGCTGAAGGTGCACAGCTGAGCTAGTGTCTTTGTGGCTTTCCCGGTTTGTCACGGTGAGATTCATGTGGGGAACTTTGGTGTGTGTGTGCAGCTCTGATGAATGAGAACTGCTGTCTTGGGTATAATGGACAGTGGGAGCTAGAATGGAGGGGGTGGTTCTGGGATGCTGGAACTAACTGTTTAGCCTTCCTGAGGTATCGTGGGCCTAACATAACGAAATATTAGTTAAGGGAGGTGCCCACTTGATAACTCTGGTGATATGCTGGCTCTCACTGCCTATCTATCGACACGTTGGGACTGGTGGCCATTAGGGGCCATGTGGTAGAGTATGTAGCATCGGCATTGTCAATACCTGGAGCTTGCACAATGGGGTATCTGTTGGAGTTGGATAAGTTATCCTTATCATTAGGGCACAATTTTTTTTATCTTATTATTAGGGCTGGGACTTTATCGCATTCATTTCGATTAATTAAATAACTACAGAAAGAATTCAAAGTAAAAAAAGATTTATGCATTTAATCGCATGATGATTTTTCTTTATTGTGTAAGAATGTTACCTTTCAAAGGAGACCAGACTCATGCATGTGCTATAAGTATAAAGTATAATAAATCACAAATAACTTTTTTTCTTAGTCTGGTTTGTTCATAAAAATAAAAATAAATAGGAGAAATTGAGATCAATCAAGAGTTTTTTTTTCCAATGGTCAACTGTTCTGGAATGTACTTGAAAGTACTGCATTTTACTTTTACCTCGAAAGTGCTTGAGTTTACAAAAGGTCCTTTGCGCTGTATATATATAATTCCTAAAATTGCTGCACTTTGTTAAAAATGGCATTGATCTGCTGGTCTGTGTAGTAGCTAATACAGGATTTTACTGCTTAAACTTATGTATAATGTATATTCATTGATTCACTCGTATACCAAAATTCATTTGAATTGAAAAATTTAGCTTTTCACATCAAATATTTATATGCGATTAAAATGTGATTAATTTTGATTAATTAACTATAAAGTCTTGAATTAATTCGATAATTTTTTTTTATCGAGTACCACCACTACTTATTATACATTCCATCTATCTATTAGCATTACATAATCACTTACTATAGATATAAACTGAGATGCTGCCAGAAATGCTTTATTATCTCCATCAGATCATGTAAGCGGCTGTTTGTGTCCATCTGTCTGTCTATTCAGAGCAAATTTTGGCAACTACAAGGCTGCATCGGAGGAAACTTGGTACATTGGCTTACAGCAGGCCAGGGACATGAATTCTGGAATGTTTTTCAAATCAGTCAAAGACAACTATTTTATTTAAATTTATTTCTATCATTGTCCATTGAAATATATTCAGGATGAAGTTACGCAATTTGAACACAAAAAGGTTCGCTGCTCAGAGCCTCCAGGAATCAGCTCTCTGGTCCCTGTTTACAACATAGAAATGACCTATTATATAGTGAACCCATTGTCGTTGATATACCTATGCATTAGGTATATCAAAACATTAATGATTTTTCACCCTTGTCCATTGAAATAAGCCACGCCCCATTTATATGTCATGTCATTTATTTGTCGTAGAGACTTATGGGAGGTATCAGTGAACTCAGTATAGACTACTATTTTCATTGGTCTAATCATACCCCATTGTTAAGTGTGTAATAGTGTAATTCTGTGTAATAGTGTGATAGTGTGTCATAGTGGGATAGTGTAATAGTGTGTAATAATGTTATAGTGTAAAGGTTTAATAGTGTGATAGATTATGTTGTGCAGTGTGTTAATTATGATTATTGGTCATAGATGGAGTCTGCATTTGTTAAATATTGTAGGCGTGTTTGTTGCTCTGTGAGAGGGAGAGAAGACATGTGTGGCTGCCGCCTGGTCGAGAATTGCACTCTGTATTTCTTATTCATGTTCAAGATTATGATTATCCCCCCTCCCCCATTCTGCTATGATGCCCAGATTTCCCCAAGAGGTTCAATAAAGGAATATCTTACCTTATCTTAATGTGTGAACTCTGATGATGAAAGGTAAGTAATAATTCCTTGTTTCCTTTAGAAGTTCACCAAACATGGCTGGGCTGTGGTTGAGCCAAAACAGTTTTACAACAACTGAACAATTCCCAGTAACTGATTCTAAATAGAATACTTCATTTCTCAAGGGGAAATACCTTGAGCAGTATTATGATCAGTGATGCCAGTAACTAATTACTAAGTAACTAGTTACTCTAATCTGATAACTTTTTTCAGTAAATAATCGAACTTGTTACTTTTTACAAGCCAGTAATCTGATTACAGTTACTTTTCCAAGTGACTGTGCGTTACTATTTAGTTACTATCTCATAATGCTGATGATAAGAGAGCCAGGAGTACAGTCAGCTAGACCGGAGATGGGACGTGCGCTCGCCAGGGGCGGGGCTAGGGGGTGGCTACTTGGGTTCAAGCCCCGAATGTTTTCTGAAAAGCCCCGAATCTATTTAAAAAAATAAAAATAAAAAATCTTTTTTTTTGACAATTAATCATTGTTACATGAAAATATGTTTGCACCAGATTTAGCAGAAGCTAATTTCCATCTGTAGTCTATCCAGCTGCTAACTGTATTTGAGTGGGTTAAGTCTTGGTGTTATGGTAGACTCAGACCTAAGCTTTAAATCACAATCAACAAGTTGACAAAAACATAATTCTTCCACCTTAGAAACATAGCTTTTGAGATCTCAGACCCATCCCCAGTGATAACACAGGCTGCCGGCATGTCTTTATGAATGGAAATATCGAATAAAAGAAACAACGATGAAAACTCTGGTTTTCGGGGGTCCTGCCGCTCAACGTTCGACGAGTTAACCCTAGATCTTAGATCCTAATATGAAAAACGATGTGATTTAATGTTCTATGTCTTACCTTGACTTTGTCTATTTTACTGCTATCTATTTTATGTTTTATGTCTGCACTTTATGCATTGCTCTTGATCTGCCAATGTTGTGCTCATTTTATGCCTGTCTTTTTGTACTGCTGTGAAGCACTTTGAGCTGCAATTCTTGTATGAAAGGTGCTATACAAACACAGTGTATTATTATTATTATTATTATTATTATTATTATTATTATTATTATTATTATTATTATTATTATTATTATTATTATTATTATTATTATTATTATTATTATTACTATTATTATTATTATTATTATTATTATTATTATTATTATTATTATTATTATTATTATTATTATTATTATTATTATTATTATTATTATTATTATTATTATTATTATTATTATTATTATTATTATTATTATTATTATTATTATTATTATTATTATTATTATTATTATTATTATTATTATTATTATTATTATTATTATTATTATTATTATTATTATTATTATTATTATTATTATAATAAATTATTATAGTTTGCTTCATTAATTAAAGGGTGTGAATTTAAGTGTTCTCTAGTGCCTTTTGTCTGCTTTAAGGTGGTGGTATAAGTTAAAGGTTGTGGTGTTGAAGTAAAAAAAATCCGTGCCCGCTAACGCGGGCACCTATCTGGGCTAAGCCCCGGATCTCCTACAATCCTAAATCCGCCCCTGGCGCTCGCGCATGCACGCACACAGCCACACACACATGTTTACGTTTATAGCTGATTTTAGAATGGCTTTAGCATGAAGTTAAATCAACTATCCAGTTCGTTTTATAGTGTAATTTGGCTACTTGAGCGAGAGTGAAAGAGTGAGAGTGAGAGAGAGAGTGAGAGAGAGAGTATCATGTTACGCACAACTTGCGGAGTACGCACTGAGTCCGTTGTCTCAGAATGGATTTGGTAGAGAGAGAGAGAGAGAGACTGGATAACGCTATCACTTACCTAATGAGACGGGTGATTGCCGATGATCACTGCCCATCTCATCGCATAAAGCTGCAAACAACCGTGAATTCAATGGACAGGCCTTGATAAAATTGACAGTTCTTACCGCTTCGTCCAAAACCTTTTTTGAGATCAGCAGGCATTTTTTTGGCAGCTAGGGCCTTCCTGTGGATGCAGCAGTGAATATATTTTGCTGAGCCACTGCTTTTACGCTGGTAAGTGCAGAGCAGAGGAGCAGGTGCGTCAGTAAAACTGTCAACACACACAAGCGCCACTATAATGATAAGCCTAATTTGAGAGAATAACAAACTATAATACCATGTTTTATATTACACAACGGTTTTACAATTTCATTTTTAATTAAAATTATATTATATAGATTTTCTATTTTATTTAGTTTGGGAACCACTGTCCTAGAGTGCCTGAGCAGTGGACAGCTGTGACCTTATATGGCCTGATGGCTGATGACGTCTCATGACCTGTCTGAGCAGCCAATCATGATTTATGAAAGTATGCACTTTCAATAAAGCATTATTAAAAAAAAAAAACTGTTGTCATTCTTATGTTGTGGCAGCAGCAGGGGGGACAACGACGACTTCGTAACCTAGTTACTTTCAAAGTAACTACTTTTTAAAGGAGTAATCAGTAATCAGATTAATTTTACAAGTAATCTGTGGCATCACTGATTATGATTAAATAGTTACCCAAGCAATTGGGAAGGCTGTAGCTAAGGCTATTGTGCACATTTATTGCACTCATATATGTGTAGGTACACAAGATGTACTCTTGAATTTTAAATTATAATGTTATTTGGTGGCTTATCAATGATCCAAACACAATACAAGACAAGGCTTACAATAGGTTTTAGGGGTTCTTGGTTTTAAAATGAAGTATTTATTCATGCATGCATGCCTTTATTTACTCTAGTAGTCTGTACTCTAGTTATCTGAAGCTAAATATACAAAGCACCATTAAATCCTGAAATTTGTTGTCAAGAAAACAAATAAGCAAAACTTTCCTATCAATAATGGAATTTATTGCTAAATTATTTCTAGTGCAAAAATGGCAAATCATCATGAATATGTCTGACTGTAAGTATGTTAACCTCTCTATCTCTTGCCCAATGCTTGATTTTATGTTTCAAAGTTAGTTGTACTTGGGTGCCATTAATCCATCAAACCATCTCTCCTTCTATTGGCAGACATTCTAGGGGCCTGGCCATCTCAGGCAGACAGCCAACCCGATTGGCTTAACCACAATTCCCCCAGAAACCCTAATGGAGAGGTCAGACACACAGCTGTGGCATTTGCCTTCCATTTTATCATTTTATCCAAACTCCTCCTTGTACGCATGCACTCACACTGAAGCTAATGACCAGACCAGAGGCAGAATGAATGGAGGAAGATGACGGGAGGGAAGGATGGAGAGATGGGAGGACAGAGTAGGGAGGAAGAGCTGACTGAAACCCAGATAACTGGACAGTGAGCTGTGATTTACTCACCCACACCCCTGTATGCTGCCCACCCCCACCCTACAGCAGGCCTTTGGACTGTAAACAGACCCTCCGTTGATATCAAGAGGTCAGCGGCAGCATCCTTGCTGAGTTATGTCTGTCCTTTCCTGGGGTGCCAGAGTGGCCAGACAGGACCCAGCCTGAGCGCAACGAGGGTCACATGTAGAGAGAGAGAGAAAGAGAGAGATGGAGAGGTGGTGTTATTGTAAGCTAGACACCGTAGATCTAGAACACTGGTGGAGAGTTCAAGCGACTGGGCCGCACATGGACCAGACAGTGACCCAGCACGCTTCTAGCATTGCTCAATGCCACCGCAATGCAGCATCCATGCCCCCAACCCCTTCAAAGAGACAGGAGCAGTGAGGGGTAGTACGAGAGGGAGGGAGATACTGTAAGGACAAGGATTGCAATAGAGATTGCTTTTCTTGGATTCGGTCCTAACTAAGAGCAGGATTTAGGATCCCTGAATAGCAGTCGTAAGTTGACAGACTGGTGTGCGCCTTGTTCTTAAGGGCTTTATTTAGGAGGAATCATAGTGATTTTGTTAATGTCAACTCTACAGGCCTCATTGGAATTAATTAATCATAATTGAAATAAATATGACAATATTTGTATGATACAAAAATATATTTTATATTTAAAGTCATGTCTCAAAGACGCATTTGATGTCCGAAAATAAATAATAGCACTACACCAACACTGCAAATGACAGTGGATAAATAAATAAGAACTAAATCTAATCGTGTGGATATATAGTGGAATAGACTGTATTAATATTCCATATTCATACCGTCTTGTTGCGCCCTGGCCAGTGCACACACACACACACACACGCACACTGTATAGCCTACGTGTCTAATGAACAATAGAACAATATTATTCTAATGACTTGTTTCATTAGGATTTAGTAGATACTATATGCTCTGCCCTATACGTACAGTAAGTACAGTACACATCTTAAGTACTGTGAGCAGACCGGACTCTGTGGAGATGTAACGCTAAGATGTGTACTGTACTGTAGTCGAACTCTGATGTAGAAATTACTACTATGGCAGCGCAGTATCTGTGAGTCATTAGAATATTAATATAAGCCTATATGCATTCATTCTTTACGCATGTAAACTATTTGTCTAGATGGAAATAGGGGTCCACGCGCACCCCCCGGAACTTTTTATGCCACCTGATGTTTCTTAATCCTTAAAGTGCCTACTTTCAGAATCTGCCAGGTGCCAAGCTGAAATAATGTCCGAAACGCTCCATTTTTAACCCTTTATTGCACCTAACCCAAAACCGAAACATTAAAATTTGATCTAGCAAGAGGCATAACCTTTGAAGTAAACAACATACAGAGACAAATGAATACATTTTTCCATACAATCCTGACCCTAGGAATTCAATCGGATGGTTATTTTTTACATTTGACAACATTTTGACTGTATTTCTGGACAAAAACTGAAAAGAAATACAAAAGATGTGTGCCTGACCAATTACCTTTTTCTTTTTTGAAACGCATAGAGTGAATATTAGTTGACAATCAGTTTTTTTTCAATCCTCCAAGTGTTTATTTTGAGATTATATTGGGTACCAAGCTGAAATAATGTATCAAAGGCTAGTTTTAACCCTTTATAGCACCTATATACAGTACAGCTGCGGCAGGTGCATGACCAGGAGCCACTATAGGTATAGTGTGTGCTGTGTGATGATAATACATTTGAATCTAATCTAACCTGTGTATTTACCACATGGAGAAATAAAAAATTATTGAATTAGACATTTCCGTTTTCTAAGCAGAAATACTTGAAAAAAAATTTGCAGAACCACTGCTGTCTGGGCGCAGTGATTTCACGCGACGCAGTGCTACTTTCTAACGTCGAGGCCAGTGTTTACATTTTTGTTTCATTCAAAGTATCCGAAGCGATTGAAGATACTTGCTCTGAACATAGATTCCAACACACCAATGGAAATAATCAAGAACGCGTGTGTTTGCTCAGAGCATTTTGCAGAAGACCACGTATCTATATGTCCGCCCATCACAATCACGCAAACTGTCTAACGCCTGTCCCGTCTCCCTGTCTCCCTGTGAGTGGCTGTCTCGGAGTGATGACCGGAGTGTTGGACGTCCCGTGATGATGACCGGGAGGATGCGACCCTCTCTGCACCACCCCTTTGCCTCAAATAGATCCAACTGCTTACCAACTTACCAAGAGGTATGTGGCAGGGCCTCAGAACAATGACAGATTACAAAGGCACCTCCTCAAACTGAACAGTGACATCTCCTTAGCAAATTATCTCAACACCTTCTATGCGAGGTTTGAGGCTGTGAATAACAACACCAGCCTACAAGCCACGGCAATGGGGGGGGGGGGTCTGCTGATGGAGACTCAGTGTTCAGGGTAACAGAGCATGAGGTGAGGCGGACCTTTAAAAAAGTGAATATCAGGAAGGCAGCAGGACCGGACGGCATCCCCGGCCGCGTCCTAAAAGTCTGTGCCGACCAACTGGCCCCGGTATTCACTGACATCTTTAACCTGTCCTTAGAACAGGCTGTCATCCCCACCTGTCTGAAGAAGTCCACCATCATCCCTGTACCCAAAAAATCTACGCCCGCTTGCCTCAACGACTACCGCCCTGTAGCCCTCACCTCCATAGCCATGAAGTGATTTGAGAAGCTAGTGAAGGGCTACATCTGTTCCTCCCTCCCCATCAACCTGGACCCCTGCAATTTGCATACCGCCCTAACAGATCCACGGAGGATGCCATAGCCCATGTGCTGCACACAGCAGCATCACACCTGGACAAGAGGCAGGGGAACTATGTGAGAATGCTGTTCATTGACTACAGATCAGCATTCAATACCATAGTCCCCTCCAAACTCATAGCCAAGCTCAGGGACCTGGGCTTGAACTATGACCTCTGCCAGTGGGTCTTGGACTTCCTGACGGGCAGACCCCAGGTGGTAAGAGCAGGCAACTGCACCTCCTCATCCATCACGCTCAACATAGGGGCCCCCCAAGGCTGTGTTCTGAGCCCCCTCCTCTACTCCCTGTACACACATGACTGCGTGGCACAGCGGAACAACAACACAATCATCAAATTTGCTGATGACACAGTAGTGGTGGGCCTGATCTCTGCCAACGACGAGAGGGCCTACCTGGAAGAGGTAGAGAATCTGTCACAGTGGTGTCAGGAGAACTGCCTCTCCCTGAATGTCAGCAAAACAAAAGAGATGATTGTGGACTTCAGGAGGTCGGGGGTCAAGGACTACAGCCCCCTCAGCATCGACGGGGCACCGGTTGAGAGAGTGAACAGTTTCAAGTACCTCGGAGCCCACATATCCGAGGACTTGACATGGACCACACACATTGACAGTGTTGTGAAGAAGGCACGACAACGCCTCTACTTCCTCAGGCGCCTAAGGAAGTTCCAAGTCAGTCAGAAGATCCTTAGGAACTTCTACTCATGTACAATCGAGAGCATCCTGACTGGCAACATCACCTCCTGGTTTGGGAATAGCACTGCACAAGACCGTAGCAGACTACAAAGAGTGACACGTTCAGCCGAACGCACAATTGGAGGGGGGCTTCCCACCCTCCAGAACATCTACAACAAGCGGTGCAGGGGGAAGGCTAAGATAATCATCAAGGACTCCAGCCACCCGAACAACTGCCTCTTTGAACTGCTGCGGTCAGGCATGCGATACCGGAGTCTTAAGGCGAGCACAGAAAGACTCAGAAGAAGCTTCTATCCCCAGGCCATCAGGCTGCTCAACGAACAATAAACACTATGCAACAACCATCAAATGCACACAGCACACACATCCACACGCACACACTCA
>NC_140184.1:21385118-21415118 GCF_963971535.1 Notolepis coatsorum
GGGGGTCCCTGGTGTGGACAGGACTAACGTTTTCTCTGGTCTGCATCCCCTTAACAATTGTGTGTATTGGGCTAGCCCATTCTGCAATATGTTAATAGACTTTTCGTTCATTCATTCATTTATCCCTTCATGGGTGCACACCGCAGTGGAGGTTGTTGCATGCCTACTAGTGAGGCAGTGCTTCACTAGTAGTAGACTTTGGTCTGCAGCCACCACTGGTGTTCCGTGCTTAGTGAAGCAGGTGGCATCAGTCCTTTGCCCTGACATGGTGGAACGGTGTCCCGCCCGGCCGACGCCATGAGGCGAGTCGGACCGGCAGGTGGCTGGTGGGCTGATGAAGCCTATACCGCCGCGGTACAGAATTAGCAGCGACTGGCAACATTGCTCAATTTGCTGTTTTTTCTGTCAAAAATGGTGTCGGGTGGTGGGCCTTAGGGTCAGCCGACGTCAAACCATCGCGCAAGGTTTTGAGGTTATTCAGCTTTTGACCTAGCCGCAAGCTATAACCACAGGGAGGGCTAGGATGCTGTCAACGGTTGTTCACAGGCATTTTTGGTTGGAGCAATCTCCCCTTGAGGGGTCTCCTCCTCAGGGCTCCCCCCTTCGTGGTTGGACCTTGGTCTGTCCACGGAGGGGTGGGCGGTATTTGACCTGGGCTCCATGCTGCCCCACATCGCGCAGCCAGAGGTGAGAGCACGGCCTCGCCAGTGGCTGCGGCGAGGCCCCCGGCCAGCAGCCATGTTTCCCCCGCCTGAGATACCCTGGACACAACTGGATCTGTCCCATGGAAGGTTCAGAATGTTGACCGTCACCCACCTGTTAGGCGCTGTCAGGTGGGGGACTGGTTCACCTCCATAGACCTGTAGGATGCGTATTCGCATCCCGATCTTCCATCCTAGGACATACCTACGCTTCCTTTGCAGGGCTTAGCGTACGAGTACCAGAGGCTGCCATTCGGCTACTCTCTGGCTCCCCGCATCTTCACCAAGTGCGTGGAGACCGTGCTGGGGCCTCTGCGTCGTCGGGGGAAAAGAATTTTATTCTACCCTGGACGACGTTCTGGTCCTTGGCCGGTCAGGGAAGATCGCCAGGTCTCATACCAGGCAGGTGGTGAAATTCCTCACCAGCCTGGGTTTTTCTTTAGACTGGAAGTAGAGTACTCCTCTTCCCAGTCAACGGGTGGAGTACTTGGGCTTATTTCTAAGCTCAAGGTCTATATGGGCATCCCTCTCAGAGCGGCGGCGAGTGAATATTCTCGGCGCGCTCGGGAGGTGCCGTCCTAGGATGGTTACGGCGCTGTCCGTGATGCACCTGCTCGGTATGATGGCATCTGCTCACTCTGTGGTCCCTCTTGGCCTCCTCTTCATGAGGAGGATACAGAGGTGGTTTTTCCAGTATGGAAATGGACCCGGTGAGAGACAAGTGGAAGCGGTTGAAGGTTCCCATGTCAGTACTGGGGGACCTTGTCCTCTGGGGGGGGCCTGGGGCCCTCACCAGCAGGGTCCCTGTGGGCAGCATGCTGTCACACGTCACGGTCTTCACCGATGCCTCCCTCACGGGATAGGGGGGGGACGTGTCGGGCCAACGCTGTCGGTCTGCACTACATTCAATGTGTTGGAATTGAAGGCAGTCCTTCTAGTCCTCAAACGGCTCTGCTGCCTTGTGGTGGGCAAGCATGTTTTGATCAGGACGGACAACACAACGTCAGCATCGTATATTGACAGACAGGGAGGAGTGCGCTCCCCCCGTCTGCACCGGGCGGCGGTCGAGCTCTGGCTATGGGCGTTCTCCATCTGCGCAGCCTGAGGGCTCTTATCATCCCCGGCAGGGAGAATGTGGGTGCAGATGTGATGTCGCGGGGCGGTCCTCACCCTGACGTGTGGGGACTACGTCCAGACATAGTCGGACGGGTCTGGGACCGATTCCGTGGCCGCCCGGGGTTCTGTATGCATTCCCCCCCATACACCTGATAGCTCAGCTGTTGGGGCGGGTACGTCGGGAGCGCGAGACTTGATCCTGGTCGCGCCGGGCTGGGGCTCAGCTGTGTGGTTCCCGGCCCTGATTCAGCTCTTGGTGGCCCCGCCGTGGCCTGTTCCGTGGTCACCGCGGGCCCTCTATCAGGCACGCAGAAGTGTGAATCTAGTGGGGATGCGTCTTGACTCTTCTGTGGTTAACGCCATCCGGAACACGCACGCTCTGTCCACTACCGCGGCTTACGCTGGGAAGTGGCGTATGGTCGAGTGTGGGTGAGCTGTGTGCTCTCTCTGTGCGGCCTGAGTGCCTGTCTATTCGGCCGATAGCGGTGCGACTCTGAGGCCTAATCCAGTCTTCGTGCCAAAGAATATCCGGAGCTCTTTTCGCTCCAGGGATATTGTGGTTCAGGCGTTCGTCCGCCTCCTCATGCTAGTGAGTTGGAGGCAAGCCTTCACCTGTCATGTCCTGTCCTTTTACCTCGTGGACATGACTGGGGGTTCTGTCTCCCAGGCGGTTCTGAGGTCTGGGACCTCTCCTGCGTCCCGCCATTGGTGGGCTAGCAGGGGTGTGTGGGTGTGGACCACGGAGTGCTGTGTCACACATGGTCCCGCCTGTGCTGTGCGTTCAGGGGCGCACTTTGGTGGAGTTGACTGCCTCCCCCCCTTCGTTAGGAAGGGCGGGTGGACGGGACTCCCCTCCTCCCTGGCTGGGGCTTACGGGCCCTCAGGGGGTACACTTGTCGGGCCACGCGTCCGCTCTGCCCCATATCTCATTGGCAGAGCGAGACGCGATAGCCAAGTATGCTATATAACGAAAGGTTATTTCATAACCTAGTTATATGAATACTGGCTGAGCGTCTCGCTGTTAGCGCCCTGAGGTCCCTTGGATGGTTTTTCCGCTCATGGAAATTGTTCTAGGTGGAGCGTGACCATTTCCGGCGTCATATAGGGAGACGCATGGGAGTGGCTTGGTCACGTGCAAGTGGGTGCATTTGTTTGTTTCGTGTGCACAATATGTGCAAGGAGATAAGAGGTTATCTCATTAGCAGAGTGAGACGCTCAGCCAGTATTCATATAACTAGGTTATGAAATAACCTTTCATTTCATCTTTTCCTTTCTTTAGCAATAAGCAGATGTTAGCTTCATATAATTATTGTGGGAAATCGTATTATCATCTGAATGTGTTCAATCATTCTGTGTAGCAAGCAAGGGACCAAGAAAATCACAGAACGCCTTAAAAAACCACTTCCCACCTGCCACTTGGGAACGCTTTTATAGCTTCATTAATTTATTCTGTGAAACTGTCCAGTCCAGGTCAGCCTTGGCTGTAAACCTTAATTTTGGAAGCTGTTTCTCTACAGTATCTCTGATCTTACCTCTTACTGCCATACATGTTTCCCAACAAGTAAAATCTGCACACTGCACCGTTGTCATTGCAGCTGTCTTGCTGTATAAGGGGTTTGAAATTCATGAATAATAGCCTTTGGGAAGAGAACGTTTAAGTTCTTCTCATCGGGATTTCTAGCAAGAGCCTCCAGAGGCTCCAATACATGCAGAACAGCGCTGCTAGGATCCTGATGAGAGTGCGTAAGTACGACCACATCACACCCATCCTCCACTCACTTCACTGGCTCCCCATCACCGCCCGGACTGAATACAAAATATCCCTTCTGACCCATCAGTGCATCCACGGAAATCCCCCCCCCCCCCCCCCCCTACCTCATAAATCTCCTCACAGCAGAACCCTCGACATGTAGCCTTCGTCTTGCCAACACCAATCACCTCCGTCCCCGCAGGACCAAGCTCCAGACCATGGGTGACCGGGCCTTCTGCCTGGTTGCTCCTCGCCTGTGGAATGCCCACCCTGGCTACCTGAGAGCACCACAGACCCCTGACTCTTTTAAAAGAGGACTAAAAACTTACCTCTTCACCAAAGCTTTTTCTTAGTTTTAACCTTTGATACATGCCTTTGTGTGTTTTATCCCTTTTTTATGTTTGTATGCCTTGTTTCTTAATTGCCTATGTTTTTATCTTGTAGCACTTTGAGATTTGGTTCCAAATGTAAAGTGCACTACAAATTAAATGTATTATTATTATTATTATTATTATTATTATTATTATTATTATTATTATTATTATTATTATTATTATTATTATTATTATTATTATTATTATTATTATTATTATTATTATTATTATTATTATTATTATTATTATTATTATTATTATTATTATTATTATTATTATTATTATTATTATTATTATTATTATTATTATTATTATTATTATTATTATTATTATTATTATTATTATTATTATTATTATTATTATTATTATTATTATTATTATTATTATTATTATTATTATTATTATTATTATTATTATTATTATTATTATTATTATTATTATTATTATTATTATTATTATTATTATTATTATTATTATTATTATTATAAGTGACATGGTGAGAGGATATGTAGTCTGTATGATATTGGGGATAAACAAAATAATCAATGCGGGTGTATGATCTGTGTACATGAGAATAGAAGGAATACTCTTTTTCTGTTGGATGCTGTATTCTCGAAATATCAACTAAATTAAGAGATTGAATACAATTATAAAGTGTTCCAACAGGAGGTTCCCATCTATTCTTGTGGGAACATTTGGAAGCACCGCACATACACACACAGACACATACACAAATGTGCATATAGTACAGTTATACAGTACATGCACACACACATGCGCGCACGCACGCGCGCACACACACACACGTACGTACGCACGCACGCACGCACGCACGCACGCACGCACGCACGCACGCACGCACGCACGCACGCACGCACGCACGCACACACACACACACACACACACACACACACACACACACACACACACACACACACACACACACACACACATACACACACACACACACACACACACACACACACACCCACACACACACACACACACACACAGAGATATGTTTGCCAGATTTGAGAGATTGATTCCCAGAGATAGTCCCTCAAGAGAGTTTTCAATGTGGATGAATGGATATAATTTTCCACTCATTGAATATCTGTCTCAGTAAAACACTAACTTTAGCACACCCTCTATTCCCCTATGGGAATGTTTAGGCATACATTGTGGTTGACTTGTAATGTGTTTGCCTTGTTATACCGCTTACCTCTGGTCAATGGTCTATAATACATCCTCAAGACCCCTCCACTCTACATCTTCTGGCTGCCTCAGACCCACTCCTATCTGAGCTCTGGGGGGGTCATCAAAGAGAAGCCGGCTATTCTTGTAACTTGTAAGTCGCTTGGATAAAAGCATCAGTTAAATGACTGAAGTGTAAATGTTATACCCAGTGGTTTAAAGCAATACAATGTGATTACATCAGAATCTGACACTATACAACTCACCAGTCACCTATGTTGGAGGAGGTTACCATGAATGATATCTACTGTTAACCTTGTACTGTCTTTTACTAGTATGTACTCTGCTAATAAGGAATCTACCTTGCCTATTTTACTACATAATATGCTAATATGCACTCAAGAATGTAGCACTCAAGTTTCTACACCATTTGACGAACAATGTTACAGCCAGCGTTTACCCTTCCTGCTGACTTGTTGTACAGAACTTGTAAGTTGCTTTGGATAAAAGCATCAGCTAAATTACTAAATGTAAATGTTAACGTTTGAGTAATACACTGACGGTATGGGCCGGCCTATAAGCAAAAGAGCAGGTTGAGGAAGTTGAAAGACCAAAGAGGAAGGTGTCAAAGGTGGACTTTTTTCTGGTGAAATTGGCTAAGTGGTTTAGGAGACCTCCAACTTCCCCAGTCAGTCTGTGGTGTCCCTGTCCCACGACAGAGGGCTCGTGGGTTACTGCAACCTACACTTCCGACTGTGGCCTCAAACTTTTGCAAACATTTGTTTGATCACCACGATTACCACATCCAATTCTAACACTTCCGAGTTTGAAAAATAGTTGTATTAACTGATTGAATCCTGTGTTCACTTTCTTGTTAGAATGAAAATGTGTACACACTGAGGCGTCCTAATACACAGGGCTGGACACCTAATAGAGATCGTTGTGACTGTATCAGCAGTTAGGACAACACTGGTTTCAACACTCTGACTAGGTAACAAGAACACGCCAACTTTTTGGGAAAGTAGCTTACTTGCCGTCTTCCCCAGAGTCAAACAGGAAGATAGGTACCCGCAGCGCACTAGCTAGTTTACACAATGACTGGAAGTGGATATGTGCCATTGGCCTGCAGTCAAAAGTAACAAAATACACTTTCCAACAACTCCAAAAAGAATAGCAAAATCAATTACAGTATAAGTGTACTTATTACCACCCTTGACATGCCCCCACGGACGGTGCTCTACTAATGGTTCAGTTCAGTTCAGTTATTTTTTATTTCGGGCTTTGGACACATAACAACGATCATTCCATAAATCGTCAATCTTTTACCAGCTGCTATTGCAGCATTGTCCAATTGTCCGAAAAGGGCTAGGGAGAAGCATTAGGCTTGTCGGGCCCTACACCTGAAGACTTACGTTTCTTTTCTTTTAGTTTTTTCATTTACATACATAGTACATACATATAGTACACATTACAGTACACACATTATAGTACACATTACAGTATAGTATACCTGCAGTATATAATAGTATATAGTACATAATAGTGTATACAGCACATATATAATGTGATGTGAGATATTTAGTACATGATATACAATATAGTACCATAATATAATAGCATATACTGCAAATATAGTTCAATATAATATACAAATTAATTATAATATGATTATATAATGTAATATGATATAACGTACAATACAGTATCATACGTATTTAAATAAAAAAATTAATATGCAATTAACTCTACGAATGGTGAAAGGGTACTGCCGTGGCAGTGCGATTCCCCTACCCTAAACAGAGCATGTAGTATAGTTGCATGTTGAACTACTGCTTGTTAGTGCTAGCATAGCCCTCGTGGCTCTTTTTGTTTGCTGTGCATAAAGATTGGCCCATTTCTTGGCCGTGACACTACACCAGGGGTGGCCAACCAGTCAGAGACTAAGAGCCACAAAAATTACTGTGGTACCACAAAGAGCCACACCATATACCAGCGTTTCCCAACCTTTTTTTTCCAGTCACGGCACCATTCATGTGTTTATATGTCTCACCCTCTGGCCTCTGAAGTTGCTAATGTCTTTTTTATTTGGGCCTCACAGGGTTAATCTCTTAAACCCGAGATATACAGTAAAAGTGTATATTTTCCGCATTACATTTGTTTACCAATTATTTTAACTGTTATTAGTGAAATATAAGATTATAGAAATATCAGGGCATTGAGTCGGAAACCGGCGCATATTGACAGGAGGAAGTGGCACAGCCAAAAGTGAGTGTAGTGTTTTGAAGGAAGAGACTCAGGGCTTTCGAATTTCGAAAAACTACCCTACCCAGCTCACACCAGCCCCTGTCAATCATCTGACTTCTGGATTAACTTTTTTATTTCTCTTATTTTTTGGGATTATCTCCTACAAACCCGAACGTTATTGCCATAAAACAGAACGCAGTTAGTTTCTCTACCTTTCTGTGAACGTCTTGCAAAAAAAACGGTGTTGCAATACGATGAAAAATGGTGGAGAAATTTACATTATAAAAAAGATGGCAGAATGCAGTACTGTATCTACAAAACCTTCTGTTTAATCATCTTCCCTTTATTCATTTGCTTAGATTTTTCAGGTCTGGTCAATTTTAGCATGGTGTTATTCACAGTCAAAGATAATTGTATTTTTTAAATAGAATTGATATTCTCCTTTGGTTCATTACAATTTACTCAAGCCTAGTAACAGACACACTATTTCTGACACTGATCCATATATGTCCCTAGATTAAGATACCAAGAACATGCAAACGGACCATTTACATTTTTTTTAAATGTTTATTCTACGTCATTATGGAATGAGTGACATAAAAAAAATATATATTATTTTAATTTAAATTTTTATGGATGGAAGAGCCGCACATTGACGGGCAAAGAGCCGCATGCGGCTCGCGAGCCGAGGGTTGGCCACCCCTGTACTAGACCTATGGTATTTCCTGTGTGTTTCCACAGTGTGCAAAGAGTACGCGTAAGAAAGATGACACTACTAATGGCGCTTTTCCACTGCATAGTACTCGACTCGACTCTACTCTACTCGCTTTTGGTACCTGGTACTATGTTGCTTTTCCACTGAAGATAGTACCCCCCCATCATGCGCCCGTCAGTGTAGCTGGTTGTCATAGCGACACGCACGCAGACAATGGAGCATATTGAAGGGATGGTGATTTTGATTCTTGGAATGTGGCTGTTTGTTACAGCAAAGAAAAAAAGTTTGCGAAGACTTTTGCTTGAGAAGAGGTTGAAGGCAGCGAGACAAAAGACTGTTGAAAAAAACTGGAGAATTTGGGAAATCAAAACTCAGAATCAGAACTCAGACGATGAGACGGCTCGGAGACAACGGCGACGCAAGAGGGTAAGTTAAGCTAACGTTAGTCACTATATAATAGTCCAGTATTATAAAGTATTTAATATTTAATTATAAACTATTTAACTAACTTTAGCTACCACTATTACATATTTAAATGGTATTCTGTGTATGTGTATTTCAGATCGTTCACTCTTTGCTAATAAGTCGCCGCCACGGACCATATGTTTGGGCATTCAACCGAGCTACCGAGTGGTGGGATGTGATTGTTCCCGGCTTCACGAGCACCCAGTGGCTGCAGAACTTCAGGATGTCCGAAGAAACATTAATGTACCTGTGCAACAAACTGCGTCCAGTGATGGAGAGACGGGACACAACCTTCCGTAGGTGCGTCGCTCTAAAGAAACTAGTGGCCATCGCACTGTGGAAGCTATAGAAGTGCCATCTTTTCGGAGTTAGTATAACCACTGTGTGCCGGTGTGTGCAAGAGTTCTGTGCTGCTGCAGAAACACTGTTGGTACCCAAACAAATTATTTTCCCAGGCCAGGTTAAGTTTGCAGAAATTGCTTCCTACACAGAGAACAGATGGGGGCTCCCACAGTGTATCGGTGCTATTGATGGATCACACATACCGATCTTGGCACCACCAGAGTACCACTGCGACTATTTTAATCGGAAAGGCTGGCACTCCATCATCCTTCAAGGTGTTGTAGATGGAAAGGGGCATTTCTGGAATGTGTTTGCAGGAATGCCTGGGAGCATGCATGATGCTCGTGTTTTGAGACTGTCCACATTGTGGGAGTTAGCCAGCCGTGGCAATCTATTTCCAGTGTGCACCAGGAGCATTGGTGGGGTGAATGTTGGCTACTACATCCTAGGAGACTCTGCTTATCCATTGCAAAACTGGCTTTTGAAACCATTCAAGGACACTGGACGGCTGACAGCAGAACAGCAGATATACAACAAAAATCTGCAGAGTACGGGTAGTGGTGGAAAATGCTTTTGGTAGACTGAAGGGAAGGTGGTGTTGCCTCATGAAAAGGAATGACTGTGATGTCAACCTGGTCAAATCTATGGTGCCGACTTGCTGTGCTCTGCACATCCTTTGCGAGAGTCATGGAGAGGCCTATGACAACGGGTGGGATGCACCTGCACCTGCAGAGCCTGTGGTGGCACTGGCAGAGGGTGTAGAAGAGGAGGGCCGGGATGTGCGTGCCGGTCTGATGCACTACTTGAATAATTAATTACCTGATCACCTTCAAACTCACTTCAGGTTACACCTCTCCCCAGTCCCCACCAATAGTAATATACAATGTACAGGTGATTAAACTGGGTATAACATATACTGATTAATAGTACTAATCAGATATATGTACCGGGTTGTAGTATTGATATGTACAGTGATGCAATAAGTCATACTGGCCAGCAGCCTTATATGTTCATAATTCAGATGTTTAGAACAAGGAAGGTTATTTATTTATTTTCTTGCTAGTTCAGTTGTAGCACAGCTTTAATTTTTCCTATTAATTATTTACTGTTCTGTAATGTAGTATAATATAGACCTTCTCCTTTCAGAATATTATTTTCCAGTTGTTCTCAGTGACAGGGTTCGCAGTACAAGGTATTGATATGTACAGTGGTGCAGGTATAAAGACACTATGGTAGTAAGTCATCAGGATTTACTATTTGGTCAATTAATCGCTAAAGCCCTTGAAATAGGAAACCATTATGAAAATGCATGTGTAACAAAAATTGTTTTATGTGCAAATAAAGCAAACTATATACATACGTAAATCAGTGCAACACAGCAAACAAACACAGCAATCAAAACAGTGCAACAGCAAACAAATCAGTGCAACAGCAAACAAATCAGTGCAACACAGCAAACAACAAACAATGTAGTGCTGCATATACAAATAAGAATGAACTTTTCTAAAAACTGCTCCCGGTGAGCAGGTGGGCACCTACACCTAGCCTATAGCCTAGTCCAGGGGTGAGCAGGTTGGCACCTACACCTAGCCTATAGCCTAGTCCAGGGGCGGAGAAAGTGGGACGCGCTGGCCACTCAGGCCCCGTCCACACGAGCGCTGGATTTAATGTAACCATGATTGTATGTGCGCAGTTGCACTGTTCGGGCACACACAACCGGGGGTTTGCTACACTGCAACCGCGGTCTTTGAAAACCGGAGTCCAGGGTGAAGTTCTGCGGTTTTACGGGTGCGTGTGGGCATAGCAACCGAGGTTATTCCCAGTGTTTACAGCAGAGCTGTCGCAATTATTTCCCATGTTCACGGCAGACTGTCGCAAACAATAGCAAGTTAACAACCGAGCACGGGGTTATAGAGCAGAGCCAGCACCACCAGTGTTTACAGCAGAGCTGTCCCAAGTAGCATTATATGAAAATGATTGTAACAAAAAAAAATTCGAAACGTATTGTTGAAGAGTGTTGTGATCGACTGATGTCTGTTGTCGCATTCCTGACCCGACCAGAGTAAAACCTGTAGCTGCGGCTAAACTAAACTCATGTGTTGTCAAGTTATTGTTATAAGGAACCCAGTCCAGACTGCATCCCCTTAACAATTGTTTGTATTGAGCCGTATTGTATTGTACCCATTCTGCAATGTGTTAAATAACGTTTGCATCCATTCATTATACTAGCGTTAACGTTACCACATTGCGTTAGCATTTAAGCTATATACTATACATAGAGAATACCATTCACATTAGCATGTAGCTAACAACACCGGAGATATTTTTGTGAGACTAAACGATCCGCTCTTGGTGGTAAATTGTGTTGCTGTTGGTTTTGTTTCATCAACAAATGAGAGGCAGAACACACAGTGAATGTATCTGTTTGTTTATTGCACTTATTATTGCACTTATTTATTGCAAATATATGCTCTGTTGCTCCGGTGGCAAAATTATATTTAAAGATGGCGGCTATGTTGCTTCTAAACAGGAAGTGTAGTGAGCGTTCAACCTTTTCTGATTGGTTGAAATGGCCTTCATGTCTGAACAACATCGCTGCCTACTGCTTTGGCATTGTACTACATGTATCGGTTGCTGGTTTTCCAGCCGCCGTGAGTATGCAATTATATGCGGTTGTTCACCTGTGTGGACGGAGTTTTATTTTTTTCAAACTTCGGTTACATTAAATCCAGCGCTCGTGTGGACAGGACCTCAGTGTCTGCACAAGCTGGCTCAGCGTGGCAATGAACGCTCGATTGAAAGCTGCAGTTTGCAGTGCTTCCTCCCTCAGCAAGGCTACTTCCTCCCTCCGCAAGGCTGCTTCCTGCTCCCTTGCACGTGCGGCATCTTCAAGGGCCATCTGGAGATGCCCCTCACGCTGTGCCCGGTTCAGCACCTGCTGCTCCACATCCGAAGCTTGCATGCCCTCCAGGAACAGATTATCCTGTTCCCTGGACCGCTTCCTCTTGCCTGGACAATGCAGAAAAAACAAAAGTGGACCAAAGCACGTTTGTAAAAAAAAAATTGGTAAATAACTAAATTTGGGGCTTGAGACAATTCACATTTTCAATCAAAGCATTGTTATGCAAGTATATTATGCTCAATTACAGGTTCTTACTTTTAGTGCAGAAAATAGATTTACAGACTAGAATAGTTTCTCCTATTAACTGCATTGGAGTTTGGTCTGAGAACAGCCAATGTACCATTGATAAATTATGTATGATGTTCACAATATCAACATAGAGTTTCTATACTTTCTAAAGTACATAATAATATTATGTATTACTATTATTCTGGTACATAGTTTCTAAAGTACACAATTATATTGTATACTATTCTGGTGTACAGTTATATCCGAGTTTAATTGCTCTTTAATGGACCTTATCGTAAAACTAAAATGGTACACTTCCAGGTGTTTTGCCATGAACTACCTACCTGTGGATACACGCTGTGGTGTTGTGATGTTGGCGCTTGAGGTTGCCGGTGCCGGTGTCGACGCTCTTTCTGGCAGAAACGGGGTTTCTTCGGCGACCAGAGAACTGCCCGTAGATTCGTGATCTTTAACAAAAAGATAAAAAGTACTTGCTAATTACTTGAACTACTGCAACACAATACGAAACAGCAACCACAACTCAAGATAATTGGACGTACCGTTAAATAACACCAGCATCTGCTTGTGTGTTTTCATATTGGAAATTCGGTTCAGGCTGGCGTTCAGTAGAAAGCTATCTGGCTGCATGTTGAATGAATGAATGAATGAATGAATGAATGAATGAATGAATGAATGAATGAATGAATGAATGAATGAATGAATGAATGAATGAATGAATGAATGAATGAAAACTTTTATCTAACAGATTTCAGAATGTATACAATACAGTACGGCTCAATACACACAATTGTTAAGGGGATGCAGACCAGAAAAAGACTTTCGTCTTGTTTACATCAGGGTCCCCCATTTTCAATTCATAGTGAAATTGTGTTTGCATAAAGCAGCCGTCAACGACATGTTGATTTTACACGAAGTGAGCTTTTCCCATAGCCAGCCAACTAAAGAAAATGAAGCTTTTCAAGCAGAGTAGGCCTACAGAGTTATCGCTAAAAAGAAATAACTTACCGTAACCGTCCTCCAACAGGGACTCCAACAAAGCCGTAGCGGAGTCGATGCAGCTATCTCGACCGTTGCTCGCTGGTCTATGGCCATATATTGCGTCCATTTGATCAAACCACTTCCAGCTCTTTCTGTTTGAACCACTCTGGCCGTTGTGGTCCTTAATAGTTTCACTTTTGAGTTATTTTTTTACTTTTCCCTACACTGTTGGAACGACCTTTGGTAGCCGTGGTCGGACATCAGTTTAGTTTCCTGATAGACTTTCTCGTTGCGTGTCGCACCATCTAGCTCTCGCTGGATCTTCTCCTCGGCTATCAACCCGAAGAACGTCTGCACCTCCTCAAATGACCATGGAAGGACTTTGCGGGTTGCCATTTTTATCGAGGAACTATACAATATTATGCTAACGTTCAGTAGTCGGCTAGTCGCAAAGGGTATTTAAAGATGGCGGTTTTCTGTTTTGAGGAGACGTCCCCCCGTGTAGCGCAATGATAACGTAACGTAGTGACGCTACTCTCTTCTGTCCAATCAGTGGTCTGCAGTGTTTCACGTAACTTTTTTTGGTACCTCTTGGTACCCGCTTGGAACCTCGACAAAGCCGGTACTAAAAAAAGTACCCGGTACCAGGTACCATCCTCACATTTTGGCAATGGAAAACCGAAAAGACAGAGTCGAGTAGAGTCATAACTGAAGTGTGTACTAACCCCTGTCATTTTGGCACAAGTGGTTGTCTTGGTTCATGTCGAACTGATTGCATTACCAGCAGTAATACTATTAATTTGTGTTAAGCTAGGCTAGCTTGCAGCCGTATTAACTTTCTACTGAACGCACAGAGAGGAAATTCATTTGATCTTCTTGTCTGAGTGACTCTGGGGAAAACGGCAAGTGCATTTCCCATAATGTTGGTGTGTTCCTTTAATCTATATGTATAATCTATGTCTGGCTACTATTGAAAAAGGGTGCAATCCTTTCACTATAGACTGTACGGTGACCTCGTTCACCCTTTCTTGGGTAATTTTGCGTATGTGTTCAGTGAGTGTGAAAGGGTTTACCTGGCTGGGAATGGGGTTGGGAGCTGGGCAAGTGGAGCTGGCTGTAGCCTGAGAGCTGGCTGTAGCCTGAAAGCTAGCTGTAGCCTGAGAGCTGGCTGTAGTCTGATAGCTGGCTGTAGTCTGAGAGCTGGCTGTAGCCTGAGAGCTGGCTGTAGTCTGATAGCTGGCTGTAGTCTGAGAGCTGGCTGTAGCCTGATAGCTGGCTGTAGTCTGAGAGCTGGCTGTAGCCTGATAGCTGGCTGTAGTCTGAGAGCTAGCTGTAGCCTGAGAGCTGGCTGTAGCCTGATAGCTGGCCTTAGCCTGAGAGCTAGTTGTAGCCTGAGAGCTGGCTCCCTTGGGTCCTCAGCAATACACCAAGTGTGAAGTCGATCGGGTGGACAGTTCTTGAGCTATGTGAGCCACAGACATTTGCAGACGTTTGTTTTTATAGCACTACCATCTGGCCAAATGGCATCAAATTTGACACTGCACTCCCCTGGGACCTCAGCAATACACACGCAGAGCATGAAGTTGATCGGATAGCTCTCAAGATACTGTATGCACGCCACAGACTGACAGATTCCTTCCTTTATAGTTAGATGGATGAAATGAGAGAATATTTGTACAGGATTTATTTTCATTTAGGTTTTACAGTCAAATAAAACATTTTCTAAGCCTGCCTGAGTGGTGCTAATATTATTACAACATAAGATATATACCCTCAGTAACACCAGCGGAGTCGGGCATGCTGCTCGGTTGGGAAGCAGTGGCAGTTATGCGTAGAGTGTCAAACACATCTTTCTCTGTTGGCTGCTTGCAGTGTTGTAGTCGAGTCACTAAATATCGCGTCCGAGTCGAGTCTCACGTCCCCAGTGTTCGAGTGCGAGTCCAAGTCCGAGTCACCAAAGAAGAGCCAGAGTAGAGTCTGAGTCGAGTCTCCATTACCCGAGTCCGAGTCCAAGTCATCAAGGTTGAGTCCACTCCACAGATGTCTGTTGAAGTTTGAGGTTGTCCCGGTCTTCTCTTCAATAGTTCGTTTACATATTGTTTACATACATCTAGCAGTGCTCTTGCTGGAATCTGATGTAAAATCTGTGTAAGCAAAGCACACAATGCAGGATGTCTCTTTAGGCATCTTAAGTACTGAACATGAGAGTATCGAGAACGTATTGAGAACGTATCGACATGAATCCGCATGTAGGTGGAACAAACGTGTCTGCCCTTGCACAAAATTAAATAATGTTACAGTATTAATATAGCCATCAATATCTTATGCCAAATGATTAGGGCCTATTACAAAAAAATATATTTATTTATCAATAATAAATGTATCATTAACAAGTCCAAGTCCTCGTCTGCACCTTCCGAGTCCGAGTGCAGTCAATGCTTGAGTCCAAGTCCAAGTCTGAGTCATCAGTGCTCAAGTCCAAGTTGAGTCACGAGTCCTGAAAATCAGTCCAGGACTCTGACTTGAGTCTGAGTCCTGGACTCGAATACTTCAACACTAGTTGCTTGACATTGTTCTGTGGGTATTTTCTCTATGATGCGTCAAAATGAGGGCGAGTCAACTGTGGAAATAGGTAACATCTCCTCGACGATATACCCAGCGATGAGCTTCCTCAGACCTTCTCCACTCCTTGTATGTGAAAACTACTTGGCAATAAAGACCTTTCTGATTCTGATTCTGATTCTGATTCTGACAGGGTGGTGTTCACCCTGATCTTAGATCCAGTTTCTGTTGTTTTGTGTACGTCCTTCACTGGCACCGGTAGAGGCTTCCCTGTCAGCGTTGTGTTTTTTATGCGTCAAGTTTCACATTGTCGTGCTGCCGTCTCAGATGCTTCAAGTTAGATGTTGTATTTTTTGCAGTTGCAAACCTTTTGCTCCACCCACATAGTTTACAACCAACAGCTATTGAACGCGTAATGTTACCTATCTTAATCACCCTCCATCCTGACATATTGCATTCTGGAAACGATGTAACACAGCATTACTTGGATTAGTGACTGTAATATAATTACTATTTTGGAAATTGTAAAGCCTTACTTCACTCGTTACTGGTAATGTAATCAATTAAATAAAACTATAATGAAATAAAGTAATGCATTATTAAGTGAGTGTTACTGCCCAACACTGGAAATGAAGTGCTTCAGACCGTGGCTTCTCATCCCTATCTATGATGTTCACACAAAATAAAATAAAAATTAAATGCATTTCTAGTGCATTTCATAGTGCATATGTCACTAACTCACTCACACATTCATTCAATTCAGTCATTCACTCATATTTAGCCAATAGGCACTGTGCCCCCCAAGCGCTTGCTTGACATCAAGAACAATCATACTTCCAAGTGCAACACTTGCAGACCATGCCGGCACAGGGCACCCAGTGCTAAACCATCTCAAGACCACACAGCATGAAATCTCCAGGTAGAAAACCATTACATTAGTTTATAACACCATTGCATTCTGATATTCTGAGCCATGTATGGGTTAGCATTTTAGTATTTCAATTTGCTATTGCCTATTTGGTGAACCGAGAGGAGGTGGAGAGAGAGCAGGGTGGGGGGTGGCTCAACCTCTCACTCACTGCTCTGAGATGTCTTTTTCTATTTGGCCAATATCCAATGTTACTGTTTCATCACGTGCGTGTGCATATACGCGTGTGTGTGTGTGTGTGTGTGTGTGTGTGTGTGTGTGTGTGTGTGTGTGTGTGTGTGTGTGTGTGTGTGTGTGTGTGTGTGTGTGTGTGTGTGTGTGTGCGTGCGTGCGTGCGTGCGTGCGTGCGTGCGTGCGTGCGTGCGTGCGTGCGTGCGTGCGTGCGTGCGTGTGTGTGTGTGTGTGTGTGTGTGTGTGTGTGTGTGTGTGTGTGTGTGTGTGTGTGTGTGTGTGTGTGTGTGTGTGTGTGTGTGTGTGTGTGTGTGTTGTACTGTCAAATCAGTGCACAAAGGGCACCCAGAGATAACCAACTCAACACCATGGTATGAAAGCAGTACAACATGGACCACAGCTCCCCCCTTAATGCCTGCGATGCTTCACATCCATGACACTGTGTGTCAAGAAGTTACAAATAGTTTAGCCATCTGTTGAAGAGGGGGAGACATCTGAGAAATACAAAAAAAAAAAAAAAAAAAAAACGAATTGAATTTTGGCCTTTCACTACCGCACTATAGAGGGTTAACCCTTTCAATACCGCACTATAGAAGGTTAACCCTTTCACTACTGCACTATATAATGTTAACCCTTTCATTACCACACTATGGAATGTTAACCCTTTCACAACCACACTATAGGTTAACCTTTCACTACCACACTATAGAAGGTTAACCCTTTCACTACCACACTATAGAAGATTAACCCTTTCACTACCACACGATAGAAGCTTAACCCTTTCACTACCACACTACAGACAGTTAGCCGTCTGTAGTGTGGTAATAGTAATGAATAATTTCCTTCCCTGTCTGGCTGCCACACAGTCAAGAGTAAAAACCTTTTACAAACAGGGCAGTTCAAGCAGTGTTCCTGGCTCCACAAAGCACAGCTAATTGATTCATTAAAGATAATTGATCCATCTTGACACCACCGAGGGCTAAGCATTTCTGAACAGCTTGTTTAGGCTTGTCACTCTGAAGACTTCAAACCCTGGCCAAACGGCAAGGAGCAAGTAATTTTCCCCTCAGCGCCTGAATAACATTCCAGTGCCAAATACATACAAAAACTAGGCAAAACCCATTTTCCATGATATGCCCTCTTTAAAATCCCAAAGTCAAATGGAATTGTGGATCTGGTGAATCATTACACCCCTAGTAGACATACATTAATGGTGTCGCATTACCAGACCATCTCCAACTTGCAAAATAATGTTTGTTAATAATGTAAAGTTTCTTGTAGCTTTTAGATTTGGGATTTTGAAAACAGTAAAACAACAAAAACTAAAAAAAAACGTAACCTTGAACTGGAGAGTCTGGACTGGTCAGATGAGCTCAATGGTACACTGGTTGAAGAAACATGGCTTGGTTTCAAAACCATATTTTCAACAATACTAAACGACATGGCCCCCCTAAGAACCACCAGGGTAAAAAATCGCGCTGAGCCGTGGATGCACTCCGAAATACTGGCCGCTATGAAAACCAGAGACAAAAAATGCTCTGAGTTTCGTAAAAGTCAGTCAAAGCTTACCAAAAGCATGAGCAGTGAACTCCAAGCCCACGTGACTGAACTCAAACTGGAAAGAAACAGACTAAGAAACGACGTAAACTCCATGATCAAAACTGCAAAAAAGAATTTCATAAATTTCATAAATGACAAAACTTAGGAAAACAAAAAAAAAACATGTGAACTTTGGAAATTACTCAATAATCAACTAAGCTGCAGTAAAAAACTTAAAACCAGATTCTCAAACATAAACATAAAGACGGACAACACGCTCATTTTAAAGAATGCACATTTTTTTGTTTTTTTTTGCGAGGCCCCCCTTCCCGCGAGGCCCTTTTTCATCACAGACCTAAAATCTAGTTTTGCTTATATGCTTATATATTTCACATTAGACACGTTTGTAGAATGTGTCTGACTTGTTCCTGCCTCTGCGGCTCTGCAGACTGCAGTTTTCCGGTTTCTGCGGCTTTGCTGCTCTACAGATTTTAGGATAGTGTTTCCGGTCTCTTCTCCCGTCCGCCGTAATAGAAGAAGAAGAAGAAGAAGAAGACACACGACACGAGGTAGAGGGATGATCTAATTCAGCGCGGAGGAGCCAGTGGATGTCTTTTCAAAAGCAGCATGGATCAGAAGAAATTACACCGTGGGCCAAGAAAGTCTCCTTCCAACTTTACCATTGGCGCCGCATTGATACTGCGTTATGGTGAGTCAACCTATGATTATATTCCCGCCGTGGACCTATCTCTCTTTCTCTCTCTCTGGAGCCAAACTGGTCGACTAGCTAATAGTACTACTAGTAGCTAACGGTGTGTGCCTGGTGTCAGCACCTGGCTGTATGTAGCCGCATAGCTTGCTTCTGCGTTAGCTAATGGTTAGCACAAGCATCAAACGAACGTTCCCAGCTGAAGCTAAACAGCTAACTGGCTAACAGTTAGCTCAATCAGCTGTTAGCTAATTAGCTGTTAGCTTGTGCTAACCATTAGCTAACGCAGAAGCAAGCTATGCGGCTACATACAGCCAGGTGCCTGATTGAGCTAACTGTTAGCCAGTTAGCTGTTTAGCTTCAGCTGGGAACGTTCGTTTGATGCTATCAGTTAGCCTTGAGAATAGCAGGGGGTTCTGGCACTCTGACTACGACATCATCTTTGACAGAAGATGTAGTCGGGCCTGCACCATGACAAGGCTCTGGCCATAGCTTATTTGTCCCGACAGCGAGAGGCCTTTCGTCAACGTGGAGACCTGTGTTGCGGCCTTTCGCCCTGCGTTCCTTTTGTGCAGGTAAGATTAATGAAAATGTCATGACATTACCCCACTCTTCCTTCCTTCCCCTCCCGAATGTTTTGTTAATAACGATGTTTTTTTCCAGGCAAAACATATGCTACTTCACAACATTTGGAGATACGACATGTGCTGTGTGTGAATGTCTTGGTCGTTTGTGTAGCTTGGGTAGCGTTGGGCCGTTGGCCAAAGCTGTGTGTGGCCTGGTGTCACAGTACCTGGCTAGCCTATTTAGCTGATGTCGGCCATTGGCTCCTTGCTGCTTTGGTTTCTCTGGTATAGACCCTCTTCTCGTTGGATTTAAGTGTTGATCTTTGTCCTTTTGGATCTCTCATACATGCTCTAGTCTCTCTCTAACACACACACACATGACAAACACACATGTTCTCTCTCTCTCTCTCTCTCTTTCTAACACACACAGTCTGCCTATGGCGGCCTTTCTCGATGGCTAGGCTGTGCTCAAGGATCTTCAGTCACAGTGCTCAGGTATTCTGCCACTGTGTACTCTCTGTTTAGGGCCAAATAGCATTTCAATTTCTTTCCAATGTGTCTCTCTCTCTCTCTCTCTCTCTGTACACTGTATATTGACTGTAGAACGGGAGCTCTCTCTCGCTCTCTCTTTTGCTATATGTTGACTGTATCATGCCCCGCCTCGGGCAGCGCTATTATTTAAGAATATGTTGACTGTATAAAAAAAAAATATATATATATATATATATATATATATATATATATATATATTATTATAATTTTTTTTTAACCTTTTGGGGGGGGGGGGGGGGGGGGCCTCGCGTTAAATCTCGCACAGGGCCTCGCATTTCTCCCAGGCGGCCCTGAGTGCAGGAGCTCACTTATCCTTGAAAGACACTTTTATCACTGACTTAAAAGGCCCATACATCTCCATAAATGTTCAGGGCGGAGGGAATAAGTGCTTACCCTACAGACCCCAAGTCTGTTAGGACAGCAGACTCGGTTGGCACTGCTCAAAACTTACCTTTTTAAAATAGCTTTTAAAATGAATTATTATCTTTATTTCATTGTCTTATTTTTCTTTATTTCTATACATTTTACTTAAATATTTTATTATAATTTGTATTGTTTTATGTAGTTTTTTTTATCATTTTATTTGTTCTTTTTTAATGTCAACATATTATTTAAATTATTCAAATAAACTCAAACATGTTCCGTTGTGATGTCACCAGTGTTGGGCAAGTTACTTTTAAAAAGTAACTAGTTACAGTTACTAGTTACTTCTTCCAAAAAGTTACTAAATTACTTACTCAGTTACAAATTATAAAAGTAACTAGTTACTTCAGAAAGTAACTATTGCATTACTTTCAAGTAAATGTTTTACATAAACAACATACACAAATCTAAACTATTTTAATGTTGCTGTGGGACAAAGTGAGACTAGCCTCCAATCAAATGCCATGTATGTAGATATTATAATTACTATGTTTATATAGTGGATCATACAAATACAAACACAATAGATGTTTTGGAACTTTTGATATGTATTGCCCCTCAAGAGGCCACAACTGGGCAACATTAAATACGAGATTACTCGTTACTGAAAAAACGAACACTGTTAATAATAACTGGATGTCAAATCAAACATTCTAGAACATTTGTGATGTCACAGTATGATGTCATAATAGACCATTCTAGAACATTTGTGATGTCACAGTATGATGTCATAATCAAATATTCTAGAACATTTGTGATGTCACAGTATGATGTCATAATCAAACATTCTAGAACATTTGTGATATCACAGTATGATGTCATAATCAAACATTCTAGAACATTTGTGATGTCACAGTATGATGCCATAACCAAACATTCTAGAACATTTGTGATGTCACAGTATGATGTCATAATAGAACATTCTAGAACATTTGTGATGTCACAGTAGATTTCATAATAGAACATTCTAGAACATTTGTGATGTCACAGTAGTTTCATAATAGAACATTCTAGAACATTTGTGATGTCACAGTATGATGTCATAATCAAACATTCTAGAACATTTGTGATGTCACAGTATGATGCCATAACCAAACAGTCTAGAACATTTGTGATGTCACAGTATGATGTCATAATAGACCATTCTAGAACATTTGTGATGTCACAGTATGATGTCATAATCAAATATTCTAGAACATTTGTGATGTCACAGTATGATGTCATAATCAAACATTTTAGAACATTTGTGATGTCACAGTATGATGTCATAATCAAACATTCTAGAACATTTGTGATGTCACAGTATGATGCCATAACCAAACATTCTAGAACATTTGTGATGTCACAGTATGATGTCATAATAGAACATTCTAGAACATTTGTGATGTCACAGTAGTTTTCATAATAGAACATTCTAGAACATTTGTGATATCACAGTATGATGTCATAATAGAACATTCTAGAACATTTGTGTACAGTATATATTCAACAATTCTCTCAGAAGTTCTCAGATCTCACAAGACAAGTGAAGATTTCACTTGTTGTTTCCGGCTACTTGTCTGTAAGCTTGAATATATTCTGTAGATACAATTTAAAATCCCCACATGGTAAAGGAAACAATGTCCTGTACAATCCTTAATGAGCTGCATCTGGAGGGAAGGCTCTGTGATGTGGTTATTAAAGTCAACAGCACTGAGTTGAATGCCCACAAGGCCCTCCTGTGTGACTGCAGTGACTATTTCAGGTAAGTTTAGCTTGGTTCAGGATAGCTTGGTTCAGGTTAGCTTGGTTAGTAAACAGATACCATACTGTACTTTTACTGTAAACAGATACTATACTGTACTTCTACTGTAAACAGATAATATACTGTATGTCTACTGTAAAAAGATACTATACTGTACTATTGCATTACTTTCAAGTAAATGTTTTACATAAACAACATACACAAATCTAAACTATTTTAATGTTGCTGTGGGACAAAGTGAGACTAGCCTCCAATCAAATGCCATGTATGTAGATATTATAATTACTATGTTTATATAGTGGATCATACAAATACAAACACAATAGATGTTTTGGAACTTTTGATATGTATTGCCCCTCAAGAGGCCACAACTGGGCAACATTAAATACGAGATTACTCGTTACTGAAAAAACTAACACTGTTATTAATAACTGGATGTCACAGTATGATGTCATAATCAAACATTCTAGAACATTTGTGATGTCACAGTATGATGTCATAATAGACCATTCTAGAACATTTGTGATGTCACAGTATGATGTCATAATAGACCATTCTAGAACATTTGTGATGTCACAGTATGATGTCATAATCAAATATTCTAGAACATTTGTGATGTCACAGTATGATGTCATAATCAAATATTCTAGAACATTTGTGATGTCACAGTATGATGTCATAATCAAACATTCTAGAACATTTGTGATGTCACAGTATGATGTCATAATCAAACATTCTAGAACATTTGTGATGTCACAGTATGATGCCATAACCAAACATTCTAGAACATTTGTGATGTCACAGTATGATGTCATAATAGAACATTCTAGAACATTTGTGATGTCACAGTAGTTTTCATAATAGAACATTCTAGAACATTTGTGATATCACAGTATGATGTCATAATAGAACATTCTAGAACATTTGTGTACAGTATATATTCAACAATTCTCTCAGAAGTTCTCAGATCTCACAAGACAAGTGAAGATTTCACTTGTTGTTTCCGGCTACTTGTCTGTAAGCTTGAATATATTCTGTAGATACAATTTAAAATCCCCACATGGTAAAGGAAACAATGTCCTGTACAATCCTTAATGAGCTGCATCTGGAGGGAAGGCTCTGTGATGTGGTTATTAAAGTCAACAGCACTGAGTTGAATGCCCACAAGGCCCTCCTGTGTGACTGCAGTGACTATTTCAGGTAAGTTTAGCTTGGTTCAGGATAGCTTGGTTCAGGTTAGCTTGGTTAGTAAACAGATACCATACTGTACTTTTACTGTAAACAGATACTATACTGTACTTCTACTGTAAACAGATAATATACTGTATGTCTACTGTAAAAAGATACTATACTGTACTATTGCATTACTTTCAAGTAAATGTTTTACATAAACAACATACACAAATCTAAACTATTTTAATGTTGCTGTGGGACAAAGTGAGACTAGCCTCCAATCAAATGCCATGTATGTAGATATTATAATTACTATGTTTATATAGTGGATCATACAAATACAAACACAATAGATGTTTTGGAACTTTTGATATGTATTGCCCCTCAAGAGGCCACAACTGGGCAACATTAAATACGAGATTACTCGTTACTGAAAAAACTAACACTGTTATTAATAACTGGATGTCACAGTATGATGTCATAATCAAACATTCTAGAACATTTGTGATGTCACAGTATGATGTCATAATAGACCATTCTAGAACATTTGTGATGTCACAGTATGATGTCATAATAGACCATTCTAGAACATTTGTGATGTCACAGTATGATGTCATAATCAAATATTCTAGAACATTTGTGATGTCACAGTATGATGTCATAATCAAACATTCTAGAACATTTGTGATGTCACAGTATGATGTCATAATAGACCATTCTAGAACATTTGTGATGTCACAGTATGATGTCATAATAGACCATTCTAGAACATTTGTGATGTCACAGTATGATGTCATAATCAAATATTCTAGAACATTTGTGATGTCACAGTATGATGTCATAATCAAACATTCTAGAACATTTGTGATGTCACAGTATGATGTCATAATAGACCATTCTAGAACATTTGTGATGTCACAGTATGATGTCATAATCAAATATTCTAGAACATTTGTGATGTCACAGTATGATGTCATAATCAAACATTCTAGAACATTTGTGATATCACAGTATGATGTCATAATCAAACATTCTAGAACATTTGTGATGTCACAGTATGATGTCATAACCAAACATTCTAGAACATTTGTGATGTCACAGTATGATGTCATAATAGACCATTCTAGAACATTTGTGATGTCACAGTATGATGTCATAATCAAATATTCTAGAACATTTGTGATGTCACAGTATGATGTCATAATCAAACATTCTAGAACATTTGTGATATCACAGTATGATGTCATAATCAAACATTCTAGAACATTTGTGATGTCACAGTATGATGCCATAACCAAACATTCTAGAACATTTGTGATGTCACAGTATGATGTCATAATAGAACATTCTAGAACATTTGTGATGTCACAGTAGATTTCATAATAGAACATTCTAGAACATTTGTGATGTCACAGTAGATTTCATAATAGAACATTCTAGAACATTTGTGATGTCACAGTATGATGTCATAATCAAACATTCTAGAACATTTGTGATGTCACAGTATGATGCCATAACCAAACAGTCTAGAACATTTGTGATGTCACAGTATGATGTCATAATAGACCATTCTAGAACATTTGTGATGTCACAGTATGATGTCATAATCAAATATTCTAGAACATTTGTGATGTCACAGTATGATGTCATAATCAAACATTCTAGAACATTTGTGATGTCACAGTATGATGTCATAATCAAACATTCTAGAACATTTGTGATGTCACAGTATGATGCCATAACCAAACATTCTAGAACATTTGTGATGTCACAGTATGATGTCATAATAGAACATTCTAGAACATTTGTGATGTCACAGTAGTTTTCATAATAGAACATTCTAGAACATTTGTGATATCACAGTATGATGTCATAATAGAACATTCTAGAACATTTGTGTACAGTATATATTCAACAATTCTCTCAGAAGTTCTCAGATCTCACAAGACAAGTGAAGATTTCACTTGTTGTTTCCGGCTACTTGTCTGTAAGCTTGAATATATTCTGTAGATACAATTTAAAATCCCCACATGGTAAAGGAAACAATGTCCTGTACAATCCTTAATGAGCTGCATCTGGAGGGAAGGCTCTGTGATGTGGTTATTAAAGTCAACAGCACTGAGTTGAATGCCCACAAGGCCCTCCTGTGTGACTGCAGTGACTATTTCAGGTAAGTTTAGCTTGGTTCAGGATAGCTTGGTTCAGGTTAGCTTGGTTAGTAAACAGATACCATACTGTACTTTTACTGTAAACAGATACTATACTGTACTTCTACTGTAAACAGATAATATACTGTATGTCTACTGTAAAAAGATACTATACTGTACTATTGCATTACTTTCAAGTAAATGTTTTACATAAACAACATACACAAATCTAAACTATTTTAATGTTGCTGTGGGACAAAGTGAGACTAGCCTCCAATCAAATGCCATGTATGTAGATATTATAATTACTATGTTTATATAGTGGATCATACAAATACAAACACAATAGATGTTTTGGAACTTTTGATATGTATTGCCCCTCAAGAGGCCACAACTGGGCAACATTAAATACGAGATTACTCGTTACTGAAAAAACTAACACTGTTATTAATAACTGGATGTCACAGTATGATGTCATAATCAAACATTCTAGAACATTTGTGATGTCACAGTATGATGTCATAATAGACCATTCTAGAACATTTGTGATGTCACAGTATGATGTCATAATAGACCATTCTAGAACATTTGTGATGTCACAGTATGATGTCATAATCAAATATTCTAGAACATTTGTGATGTCACAGTATGATGTCATAATCAAACATTCTAGAACATTTGTGATATCACAGTATGATGTCATAATCAAACATTCTAGAACATTTGTGATGTCACAGTATGATGTCATAACCAAACATTCTAGAACATTTGTGATGTCACAGTATGATGTCATAATATAACATTCTAGAACATTTGTGATGTCACAGTAGGTTTCATAATAGAACATTCTAGAACATGTGTGATGTCACAGTATGATGTCATAATAGAACATTCTAGAACATTTGTGTACATTATATATTCAACAATTCTCTCAGAAGTTCTCAGATCTCACAAGACAAGTGAAGATCTCACTTGTTGTTTCCGGCTACTTGTCTGTAAGCTTGAATATATTCTGTAGATACAATTTAAAATCCCCACATGGTAAAGGAAACAATGTCCTGTACAATCCTTAATGAGCTGCATCTGGAGGGAAGGCTCTGTGATGTGATTATTAAAGTCAACAGCACTGAGTTGAATGCCCACAAGGCCCTCCTGTGTGACTGCAGTGACTATTTCAGGTAAGTTTAGCTTGGTTCAGGATAGCTTGGTTCAGGTTAGCTTGGTTAGTAAACAGATACTATACTGTACTTCTACTGTAAACAGATAATATACTGTACTTCTACTGTAAACAGATACTATAATGTACTTATAATGTAAAAAATACTATAATGTACTTCTACTGTAAACAGATACTGTACTTCTACTGTAAACAGATAATATACTGTATGTCTACTGTAAACAGATACTATACTGCACTTCTACTGTAAACAGATATTATACTGTACTTCTACTGTAAACAGATACTATAATGTACTTCTAATGTAAAAATATACTATACTGTACTTATACTGTAAACATATAATATACTGTACTTCTACTGTAAACAGATAATATACTGTACTTCTACTGTAAACAGATACTATACTGCACTTCTACTGTAAACAGATACTATAATGTAATTTTACTGTAAACAGATACTATACTGTACTTCTACTGTAAAAATATACTATACTGCACTTCTACTGTAAACAGATACTATACTGTACTTCTACTGTAAACATATACTATAATGTACTTCTAATGTAAAAATATACTATAATGTACTTATACTGTAAACATATAATATACTGTACTTCTACTGTAAACAGATAATATACTGTACTTCTACTGTAAAAATATACTATACTGCACTTCTACTGTAAACAGATACTATACTGTACTTCTACTGTAAACAGATAATATACTGTACTTCTACTGTAAAATATACTATACGATACTTCTACTGTAAAATATACTATACTGCACTTCTACTGTAAACAGATACTATACTGTACTTCTACTGTAAAAAATATACTATACTGCACGTTTACTGTAAACATATACTATACTGTACTTATACTGTAAACAGATACTATACTGTACTTATACTGTAAACAGATCATATACTGTACTTCTACTGTACAATATACTATACTGCACTTCTACTGTAAACAGATAATATACTGTACTTCTACTGTAAACAGATACTATACTGTACTTCTACTGTAAACAGATACTATACTGTACTTCTACTGTAAACAGATATTATACTGTACTTCTACTGTAAAAAGATACTATACTTCTACTGTGCTAAGACCCTATACTTCTACAGTGAAAATATATTACTACACAGGACAGCATGTTGCTTACTGTTTACTCATCAGATATCTCTATACTCTGCGTCCCACAGAGCCCTCTTCACTCGCTGGAGCGACTCAGAGAAAGCAGTCTACAGTATCCCTGGGGTGTCCCCGGGTATGATGCAGCTCATCATAGAGTACTCCTACACACGCTTTGTGCTGGTGACAGCAGAGAACGTGAAAGAGCTTCTCGTGGCTGCAGACCAGCTTCGCGTCACTGGCATAGTAGGAGCGTGCTCTGACTTCCTAGAAGGCCAGCTGTCTCTGGAAAACTGAGTCAGCTGTGCCCACCCTGAGAATTTTTTTTTTTTTTTTTTTTTTTTTTTAATCAAAGTCAACTATCCAAATGCTTAGTCGGGGACAGCCCTAGTGGGCACTGATGTCAACAACAACACTACTGAAGCTAGCACAGCACTCTGTGAGAATTCGTTTTCTGCCCTCAAGAACATCTTTACAGAACATCGCCTTAGTATGCTTCATCGACGCAAGGCCAATTTAATTCAGTTGGCATTTGAGAAGGACTTAACAAAAAAGTTCAGGAATGAGTGGAGGGGCAGTGTTTTAAGAAGATTTCACTCTGTCCCCAAACGATGGTGAGTAGCCTGTGGAGGAATTTTGTTTGCTTTTTTATGCACTTTATTTTTGTCAGTTCAGTTCAGTTTGTCAGTGAATTCAGACGTGTTGAATAAATGGAGACTTTTCAAAGATATAGAATAGAATAGAGTAGAAATGTATTATCCTGAGGGAAATTTGACACTCCAAATCACTCAACATTAAACATTTAGACAGAACAAGTCACGAATAAGAATAACAAAACAAATGGCCTAAGAATAGAATAAAATGAAATTAAATAAAAATAGAATAAAAGATACAGTAAATAAATACAGTAAAAATATACTGAAGTCTACAGTAGGTGTAATATTGCACAGTGCTGTTTAAAAAGTAAGAGTCCAGGAATATGGTAACTGTCACTCTGTGCTGAGTGATGCAGTGGGGCACAGTGATGCGTTTTATAAAGTCTGATGGCTGTCGGAATGAAGGACTTCCTGTGCCGTTCAGTGCTGCATTTAGGTAGTGTGAGCCTATAACATGCTCCTCCTGTCAGCCAAGTCTGTGTATAGTGGGTGGGAGGGGTTTTCCCTGATGGCCTGGAGCTTAGCAAGGCTCCTCCTCTCCGCCACCCTCGCTAGGGCGTCCAGCTACACCCCAACCACGCTGCTGGCCTTCCTGACCATCTTATCCAGCCTGTCTGTGTCCCCTGCTCTCAGTCCACTGCCCCAGCAGGTCTGTTATATATATCCGTTCAGTCTGTTTTTGTATAAGTGAATGTTCTTAAGATAGAGAAATTTGATTTTTCAATTGCCTCTCTGCTGTTTAGTTCAGCACCGTGGGCAACGCCAAGCAAGCCACAGCGCCGTTGTCCCAGTTGAAACGTATAAAAGGGAACCTGTGTTGAAAAACCATTGTGCCCCCCCGAGAACATTTTATGCCCCCCCACTAATTTGTTTCTGCAGCCTGGTCTGCCCTGACCTGAGGCGCAAGGCCCATCTCTGCATCGTGTGCCACTTTGAGGAGATGCTGCGCGTCTCACAGGAGTTTGTGGAGCTGTCCCCGCAGCAACTGGTGGACATCATTGAGAGGGATGACCTGAACGTGAAGAGCGAGGAGACGGTGTTCGAGGCCATCCTCCGTTGGATCGACCACTCCCGTGAGGAGCGTAAAACACACATCCCTTTGCTGCTGCCCAAGGTAACTAATTGTATTACGGATACGCAAACATGGTTGCTAGTGCCTGAGCCACATTTTTTTTTTTTTTTTTATTATTATTTAACTTTTTCTTGTTTGTCTGTCTCTTGTCAAGGTCATTATGATTCATGTTACTGTTATTATTGTTGTCGTCGCTGTTGTCATTGTTATTATTATTATTATTATTATTATTTATTATTATTATTATTATTATTATTATTATTATTATTATTATTATTATTATTATTATTATTATTATTATTATTATTATTATTATTATTATTATTATTATTATTATTATTGTTGTACTGTTATGTTCTGTTTTATGTATGGAAAGAAAAGAAAAACATTTATAAAAAAAATAAATAAAC